>NC_092717.1:218158851-218470825 GCF_047496885.1 Scyliorhinus torazame | reverse complement strand
GTAGGCTTGGGTAGGTGATGTGGACTCGGTTGTCCAAATGGCCTCCTCCTACACTGTAGGGATTCTATGATAAGAAGGAACTGCGGGCACTGTTGCGAAGGGGGTTGCAGATGGTACAAGGATATGTAGAAGGACAGGTGGTGTTCAGGGAGCAGGGTGGCTGCTGAAGGACTTGCCAGGCTAGGAGAGTGGGCAAAGAAGTGGCAGATGGAATACCATGTGGAATGGTGTGAGGTTATGCACTTTGCTTGGAGAATGGAGGCGTAGACTATTTTCTAAATGGGGAAAAGGATTAGGAAATCAGAAACACAAAGAGACTTGGGAGTCCTCGTTGAAGATTCTTTTACGGTTAACGTGCAGGTTCAGTCAGCAGTTAGGAAGGCAAATGCAATGTTAGCATTCATGTTGAGAGGGCTTGAATGCAAGAGCAGGAATGTACTTACGAGATTGTATAAGGCTCTGATCAGATCCAATTTGGAGTATTGTGAGCAGTTTTGGTCCCCGTATCGAAGGAAGGATGTGCTGGCCTTGGAATGGGTCCAGAGGAGGTTCGCAAGAATGATCCCTGGAATGAAGAACTTGTATGAGGAATGGCTGAGGACTCTAGGTCTGTACTCATTGGAGTTTAGAAGGATGAGAAGTCTTATTGAAACTTGCAGGATTCCGAGAGGCCTGGATAGAGTACATGTTGAGAGGATGTTTCCACTAGTAGGAAAAACTAGAATCCGAGGGACGATCCTTTAAAACAGAGATAAGGAGGAATTACTACAGCCAGAGGATGGTGAACCTGTGGAACCCTTTGCCGCAGAAGGCTGTGGAGGCCGATTTACTGAGTGTCTTTAAGACAGAGATAGTTAGGTTCTTGATTAATAGTGGGATTGCAGTTATGGGGAGAAGGTAGGAGAATGGAGATGAGAACAGCCATGATTGAATAGAGGAGCATTCGGCCTAATTCTGCTACTACAGCTTATGGTCTCAATAAGGTCATCTCTCATTCTTCTAACCTCCAATGAGCACAGGCCTATTCTACCCAACCTCTCAAGAAAATTCCTGGGATCAACCTTCTCCAGATTGCCTGCAACGCTAGTATATCTTTCCTCAGATAAGGGGACCAAAACTGTTCACAGTATTCCTAACTAGGGCCGTGTATAGTTTGTTTCCTGGCTTGGGTCACGTCTGTGTAAAGTCTGCATGTTCCTCCAGGTGGTCCAGTTTCCCCCCTCAAGTCCTGAACGACATGCTTGTTAAGTGAATTGGTCATTCTGAATTCTACCGTAGTGTGGTGATTAGGGGATTTTCACAGTAACTTCATTGCAGTGTTAATGTAAGCCTACTTGTGACACTAATAAAAATTATATTATAGTAGGACTTCCCTATTTTTCTTTCAATGGGAATGGAGTATAAAGACCAACATTCCAGTTTCCTTCCCTGATCTTGCACGCCAGCTTTTTGTGATTTATGCACAAGGATCCCCAAATCCCTGTGCTGCAGCTTGAGAGATGACCAAATAGGTCTTGAAAGTCCTGAAAGATTTCGATAAGAGTGGATACAGAGAGGATGTTTCGTCTTGTGGGGAAAGAGCATAACCAGAAGCCAACAATATAGGTTAGTCAAATAGGAAATTCGGGAGAAATCTCTGCAATAGAACGGAGTTACCTGGTATTCCTGGGGTCAGTTACTCTAGCTTGAGAAAGGCAAATGGTTCATTTTCCTGGTTTGGGCCAGTTCATGTTGGTTTGAGGGCTGAATTATTTTACACTATTTTTGAACCAAGTAAAATGCTAGGCACAGCAACAGACAGGAGGATTTATGCCACAAGTGGGAGCTGGTTGGGGGAAAAGTCCAATATACCGGCAAAGAGATCATTACCAGGTCATCTGGACTTTAGTTCAGAACTTGAGTAATTTAAAGTACATCGGCTTTAACAATGCACTAATATTGTTACAGATATCTTGCCAAAGAAGATCTTGGCAAGCGAATATCTTAAGATGCTCGAGGAGGAGAAAGAAGGTGGTGGTCGTGGTGATGAGGAAGGTGATGACGAAAATGAGGAGGATGATGAGGAGGAGGAGGATGATGAGGAGGATGATGAAAACGAGTCCTAAAGGAAGTGTGAAAGTGCCTTTTCACTGTACCAGCATCTTGCTGACGATTGTCCAACGGCTGCAGTAGACAGCAAGAAGAAATCGCAAAGCTGAAGACTATTGCGCATTTGGGGATAAGTCAGCACAAACCTAGATATGCACAACTTCTAAATTCCACAATATAAACAACTGTGAAGAACTGAACAATGATCAAATAGGAAGTCTGGAGTTAGTGTTAACAGTTCCTTCAGTTCAATGATAGGAAACTGCTGTATTTTTTTTGAAAAGAGATCAGATTTTTTTCCTTCCTGGTTGTGTTATTGGTAAATAACATAACAAACTTGGTATAATATTGTGTATATATGTGAAATATACTTTTGTATGTTTGGAAAAATAAAGAGACAAAGTATGTTACTAGACGGAGTTCCTTTAATTACCATGAAGGTGCGTTATTTAGTAGCAGAAATATGTTCAATATTTAAGATGAATTCAGTGCTTATACTCCCAGTGGAGAGCTATAGTTGCACAGAAAGATCTCTGAACTATTCAATCAGTAACAACTTATAAATATTTCTTCATTTGAAAGCAAAGCCCTTCCCCAGTCTCCAGAAATGTAATTATAATGTGCATTTTGCATTGGTGATTGTTTTTCTAAAAGTGAAAAATCTCTCAATTAGAATATTGTAGTGTCAAGTTCAACCTTCTGTTGAGACAGTAGCTTTGTACTGTAACAGGGTAGATATCCCAAATTTAAGTTTTAATTGGTTTTTCACTAGACTGTTTCTGATACCCTGCTGGCTTTTTAATAATAAAATTTTAACATTAAGATGCAAGATCTCTGTGGTGATGGATGTGGGAGTGGGGTGAAGCTTGCAGTTTAAGTAGTGCTATTTATTGGCAGAGCAGAGATTCTTTTAAGTGGTGGTGGCACATTGGTGCTGGACTAGTAATCCAGAGAGCCAGGGTAATGCTCTGGAGACCCGGGTTTGAATCCCACTGTGACAGGTGGTGAAATTTGAATTTAACACAAAATCTGATGATGACAATGAAATCATTGTCGTAAAAACCTGGTTCACAGATGTCCTTACCGCCAGACCCACTGCAATGTGGTTGACTCTTAAATGGCCTAGCAAACCACTCGAGGGTTATTAGAGAATACATGCTGGCTCAGCCAGCGACACCCACATCCCATGAAGTGAGTTTTGTAATTCACAAATTTCCTTACAGCTGCTAGTGGCTCCAGGAAGATTAAATGATCCCTTGGCCCTTGAGATTGGTTTAATATCTCCACCTCACTGCTGACTAGGGTAAAATAACAGCTAACAGAAGTCTTTGCCATAAAGTACTGATCAGAGTACAAGTGTAAAGCCCAAATACGGTGAATCCTGGAAAGCAGAAATAAAATACAAAACATTGAAGATGCTGAGCATTTCAAACAGCATCTGTAGAGGGCATAAGAGTTAACCTTTCAAGATGGGTCATTACTCTGAAATGTTAAATCCATGCGTATGTGTGTCTGTCTCCACGGCAGCACAGTTGCTTCACCACTCTAGGGTCCCAGGTTCAATTCGGGCCGCAGGTGACTGTGGAGTTTGCACTGTCTCCCCATGTCTGTGTGGGTTTCCTCCGGTTTCCCCCACAGTCTGAAGATGTGCAGGTTAGGGAGATTGGCTATGCTAAATTACCCTTCATGTCCAAAATGGTTAGGTGGGGTTACAGGGATAGGTTGGAAGTGGGCTTAAGTGGGGTGCTCTTTCCAAGGGCTGGTGCAAATGTGATGTGCCAAATGGCCTCCTTCTGCACTAAATTCTATGACTGTGATATGCTGCCTTGCAAGGCTACAGGGAATGGAACTGACTGGATGATTACAGAGAGCATGGACTCCACTGGCTGAATGCTCCTGTGGCCTAATGACTATTTTCATTCATCTTTTTCAGCCTCACAGCAAAATATTTTTTAAAGTTTAGACGACAATATGCATTTCTAATCAATTTGTCTAATTATTTTGAAACAGATATTGCTTTACCCATTTTGGGGCAATTCTTTACTTTGTGCGCATATACCTCGTGTCCTGATCCTCTACCTGCTTTAGAATAAACATGACATGATCCTGTAAATTAAATGGGGATGAGAAAAATATCAGCCATGATTGAATGGCGGAACAGACGTGATGGGCCAAGTGGCCTAATTCTGCCACTAGAAACAACGTGCAGGAGAACAGAAAAAACATGATGCTTATTTGGAGTCAGTGCAGACGCAATGGGCCAAGTGGCCTCTCCTGTGCCGTAACAATTCCACAAAGTCCTGGTATTCTACTTTCTACCTTCATGTCATCCTTGTACAAGACAGTTCTACAAAATGCCTGGTCTTAACTTGCAGCAAGTCCTGTTTCCGTGTTCACTAAATTGCACTGACTCCTGATCAAGCAATGTTTTGATTTTAAAATACTTATTCTTGTTTTTAGATCCCTGCATGCCACTTGCTATCTGTGTTTGCTATTCCAGCCTCTTGTGCATGCCGTTATAATTGTTCTATCATTGTTGGCTGTGCCTTCAGTTACTGAGGCCCCAAGCTCTGGAATTCCCCATCTTTGATTTCTTTCTCATAGAATCCCTACAGGCCATTCGGCCTATCGAGTGCACCAGCCCTTGGAAAGAGAGCACCCTACGTAAACCCACGTGTCCTCCCTATCCCTGTAACCTAACCTTTTGGACACTAAAGGGCAATTTAGCATGGCCAATCCACCTAACCTGCACGTCTTTGGACTGGGAGGGAACCGAGCACCCAGAGGAAACCCATGCAGACACGGAGAGAAAGTGCAAACTCCACAAGTCATCAGAGGTCGGAATTGAACCTGGGTCCCTGGAGCTGCGAGGCAGTAGTTCTAACCACTGTGCTATCCTCTTTGAGACACTTTTTAAAACCAACCTTTTTGGTCAGCTCTGCATCATAATTTGTTTTCTAACATTCCTTTGAAGTGTCTTGGGACATTCCATTACATTAAAGGTACCACTCATGTTGTGGTGGTAATCTGAATCACACGTTTGGGTTGATCCCACTGCAGGTCCTGAACACATAAGCCAAAGCTGACACTCCAGTGCTGGACTGTTGGAGATGCTATCATTTGGTTGAGAAATTAAACCAAAGCCCAAACTAACCTCTCGGGTGGACATAAAGATCCCACTGCACTATTTTGAAGAAGAATACTTTGCATCACAAAGCAAGTGAATGGTAAAGGCTGCACTTAAAAGTTGAAGAAATCTCAGATATACGCGCACACACTGTATAGAAATAGATAAGAAAATTCATAATAGAAGATTAGCATTGCTGAAAAGTTGACAAATCACGTGGTTTGTATGGAATGCATCCTAGTTTGTGGAAAGCAGCGATCACAACAGTCATCACATAAGATCACAATCCTCATTGGATACAGCAGTGTTGGTGGGTTGCTAACACCAAGCAGAGCAGGTGGAGAAAGTAAAGGAAATTATTCACCAGTCAACCTATTCAGTTGTGAAATTATTGGAAATCAGACAAAATAAATTAATTTGGAACAGTATGGGTTAATCAGGGAGTCAGAATGGACTGTTAAAGGCAAATTGTGTCCTACTAATTTGCCTGAACTCTTTTAATGAGGTAACTAGGTAGACAAGACTTTATTATGCCAATAACACATTGGTTAACCAGCCAGCTTTATTTTATATCACTACTGAGATAAATCAGTTACAATAGATCCTGAAACCTTGATTGAGTTATGCATATATTGATTGGGTTACATTATTGATTAATGAGCTTTAATATTTTACAAGTTTAAACAGTTTTTATAATTTACTGTAATGCAGACACATGGCTGTCTACATCTGACAATGGCATTGTGAACTCCAGTAACCCCTACAAGCCTAGAGCTTGAAACCTTGATACAGCCAGCACTAATCACATTGCATCAGTGGAAATGAATAGCTTTGCGTAAAATGAATATTATATCAGTGGAAGTGAATAGAGTCTTGTACAACATAAATAGGACTCTGTTCACTGTCACAGGTGCCTTATCAACTCAAAGTCAGAATTAAAACCAATTAAATTAGGCGAGCAACTGATTCAATTAATCAGGCCAGTTTGGCTCGGACTAGGAGGTGGTGTGATGGTCAGAAAGGAGTTAAAATTGGAGCATTGGTGTTCCATAAGTCATGTGTTTTTGAGGTACAACATTTAGTGTTAAATGAGATAAGTGAAAAAACCTGGGCTTGAGATTGGTAAACACCCCAAAATATTTGCCATTCAAAGGGTATCCCATATACACATAAGTGGTCAGAGAGGTGTAGGTTTTAAGGGTAATACCATTTTAATTCAAATATCTAGGTTCTAAATTTTTAATTCAAAACAATGGAGTCCTCACCTGTAGCTGGCCCAATAAGATACAACCAACCAGTATTTATGAATCAAGTAGAATTTATTAAGCAAGATGTCATATGTACTTAAAAGCAGTGAAGACGGTGTGGAAGTTTCTTATCTCTCAAGGCCCGGGTTTCCTGGAATGCTGCCAGCACAGGCGATGCCTTTCTTAAGTTTCTGAAGTAAAGTGGGAGCTGTGTCACAGAGTTGCACGACAGAAGCAATCGTGAAACTGCCATTGAAAACTCAATTTCTAACTTTTATACCCAATTTAGATTGTCCCTTCCCCCATATTAGGAAGTAGAGCAAATTTATTCTTCATTAGTTCAGGAAGAGAGACCTATGGTGTCACCCTACCACTCATTGTAACCAGGGCCATGTAAGGCTGAGACAAATGTCCACTTATTATTTCCTTAAGGCCCCAGAGCTTGCATTCCATTGGGAATAAATGACACATCCTTTCAGATAGTGGTTCTATAAACTTGGCACATCCTCTTTTCAATAATATAAACAATCGTAAACAATTCACACAAAACATGTTAACCTATTCGCATGGATTCTATGTTCCGAGCATGATGTCAGAAAAAGAATGTCTTTTTAAAATATAGGTGTTCTGTCCTACAGATATGGTAGGGTTTAGCTTACTTGATCTATTTAAAATGCATGGTTCTTGTTTAAAGATGTGGTGCCATATTAAGTTCAAGCTACTGAGTTCAAACCTTTTGCTTATTTCTTTAAGGCTAACAGAGGCCTTGAATCACAGTGTAATTAAAACAAATAAAATTGCTTAAACCCTTTAAGCACCTTTTACGGTCATTTAGTCTTCAGGCTGCCTCTACTGTTAATCGTTTCACTTGCAGAAATTCAAATTGATGTTTAAAATGAGGCCAAGATAAAAAATCTATTATTACTCAAACCAATACAGAACCCTAGAAATCAGTATCAAAATTTTACATGTCGAAGTGCAAAAACTAAACAACGGGTTATATTCCAGTGTGTTTTTTGGTAGGTTTGCGATGTCTACATTTACTTTCATAAGAGGTTTAAATTAATTATGTAATTTCCAGCTAAAGATGCTAAAGCATCTTTATAAACAGGGGAGCTTCTTGCTGGACCAGAGACAGTTGCAGTTCAGAGTCAAGGGGTAAAGAGAGATCAAAATTTGCAAGGCCTGCACCTCAAGCAGAGAGAATACTAAATTTTATCGTTCACCGCACACAACAAAGGTATAATTGCAAGCTCATTTGGGCAACAAAGTTCTGTGGGGATAGAGGCTGTAGAACATGCCTAGCTTTGAGCTAGAAGTCGTTTACAGAAACCCTCAGTAAAAATAAGCAGCTTGGGAAATGCAGAAGCTGAAGCTCAAAGTGAGTTGGGAGGTTCTGCCTTAGAGAATAGCTGGAACATCACGGAGAAGTGAATTCCAGAGAGCTGTGGCATACTTGGTGAAATCCAAAATAAGAGAAAATACTCTATATCTTAACAGACATTAATGTTTTCCTTAATTTTGATCGACATACAGTCAAGTTAATCTTAGTTTATAAACATGAAATCATGTGTTGAAATTTTGTTCCACAAATCATTGGATTTTTGAATATCTCCAAGAGTTTTTATAAAGGCTTGTTGTGTAGAAACAGGAGAAAACCCTAAAGGTACAACTACATGTTGAGGAGTCCAGAGTTTCTCCACATGGCATCAAAGATCAAAAACTGAGTGTAAAGACTGGCATCAACTACAACTAAAACTTGATCAGAGAATGTAATTGAAAGAGCTGTTAAGTCACTACGGTATCATTTTACTTTCTAATAGACTTTCTGGACTTATTATCCAAGTATCCTGTTGCTTTAATTGGTTTTGTCTTGTAGGATCAAGGGTTAATCGTGAATCCATCTTCAGATCAGAGATGACTGATCAAGGTAATACAGTAGATGTAGACCTTTGGAAGGAATTCAACAAAATGGCACACAGAAAGTTTGAGAAAATGGAGGAAAGTGGATGCACGGATACATAAATGGGGTGGGGGGGCTTGAATGACAGGAAGCAGAGGGTGATAATTGATGGATATTTTTTTTTTAAAGAGGTGGGGATATGCGATGGTGCTCCCAATGGTCAGTTGTTTTACTCTTTTTAAATTTTATTTTAAAAATTGTAGACCTCAACAACAGGAAGGATGGTGAATTAGGGAGAAACAAATGAGGATTTAAAATACCAAGTGAGAGGAGATGCACTTTGGGAGGATAAATGGCATGATAATGAAAAGTGTAAATGATGTTCATATACACAAATCCAGAAAGGTCGCAGGGCAAGTTGATAAGGTGGTTAAAAAAGCATATTGGTTATTTGGGTCTATAAACAGAGACATGAAATATGAAGCTAGAATTGTGTTACTGGTTAGGTTTCAGTTCAATTGTCGTGAGCAATCCTGGGCACCATACTTCAGGAAAGATATAAAGGTTCTAGAATGGGAGCAGGTTACCAGATTGTTATCAGGTCTAAAGGACTTCAGTTGAGGAAAAGTTAAGACTATTAATTCTCCCAGTGTCTGCTTGGGTCTCAGCCCCACACCCCAAACATGTGGAGGGTAGGTTGATTCATCGTGCAAAACTGACCCTTAATGGAAAAACATTTTTAATAAAGAACAGAAGAGGCTTTCAAGGTGGTCAGAGGTATTGATAGCAGAAAGAAAATCAATTCACTCTGGCTGGCATGAGTCAATAACCAGAAGTCTTTGTTTTTTTAAAATCTAGAGGGGAGATGAAAATTACTTTCATGATGATGTCGGGATCTGCATAGCTCTTCCGGAAGAAGTGATGGAAGCTGATTCTACAATTGCTAGCCCTGAAAACAAGGCCTCAGCGGAGATCATGTCGCACCATCAGAAAGGGACTTCATGTGTAGCACTTGTGGCAGAAACCGCTTTCTAGAATCCGCTTAATCAACCATCAGAAGGCCAGCAGATGATCTCATCTGACCTCACCAAATTCTGCGGTTAATTTACATCATCTCCCATCACAGATGACAGGATGCCAATCAATGTTATAAGCTAACTACACTGAGGTGTTAAAAGGGCACGTCCTTGCTACTTCGGAGTTAATGTAATAATTCTGCTGGGGAGCATCTCTGAAATCTCATTAGGAAACTTGAAGCCAATTAAATTTTCCAGAGAAAAGTGGTTTTCAGGAACAAATCAAAATGAAAACAATCCAGTTCCTTCATTATTCTATAAACCTTGATCAATTTAGCTCCAAGTCTACCCTGTTCTCTAAAGTCGAGACCAAACTCAGACAGCTACGGTGTTTGAGACACTTTTAAATGTTATATAACTGCCATTATAAATTGTACAAATTCAGACTATTTTGGAATAAATGTGAGGAGTTTCATTTATGATGAATTTGACCAAACAAAAAATTAAACATCATATCCACCAAAATAGTATTTACATTAAATAGGGATTCCCTTCTCAACAAATTAAAAACCCTATTACAAGGCATGCGTACGAGGAAAGATCTAGACTCTGGAGCATGTAGATCAGCAATACGCAAAGCAGAAACCGAAGTGAAGTACAAGATGGATTGCAGGATAGTTACAGGGCACTGGGTCCACTTTTCATTCCAGACAACTTCGTAAATTTTCACTGCGCACTATATATGGAGCAGTTTCAAACAGAACAAATCTTTCCTTATTGGAAATATATAATTGTAACACTGATGACTGAAATTAAGGGTTGGGGTAATCAGAAGAGAGTATTAACAAGGAAACTGTAATTTACCACCACTTGTAAGCAACAAGTTAAAGATACAGAAGTTTATTTGTTAAGAAAATGATCATACCATACTGCTAGTCAAAAAAATTGATATCTTAGACTCACAAATTCATATATGATAATTATACATCATATCTGGTCAAGATTTTACAACATAGTTATTCAGCTCATTAAAAAATATTGACTGAAAAAGGAATGGACAAATTTAACCTACATTAAGTATTTACACATCATTAGTAAAACAAACTGCAAGCAATGCAAATCCTCATTGCCACAGGTGTAAACTGCTCATTCAAGCGCAAATGGACCACAAACACTAGGTTAGGTAACAAACCTTATTTGTGCTGGTTAAAAAGGTTTAAAAAACGATTTGCATTCAGGATCAAAAACTACCCTATATTAAAACATGAAAGCATGAGGAAAGATTTACTGGAAGTCCACTTTTGTGCCCAATTCTACCAGTGCCCGAAAAAAGGAAACGAGCCAACAGCTTAATATGCAGTAGTTACAGAAGGCAGATGTTTGTGCAATTCAAAATAACAAAAAAAAACAAACAGCAAAACAAAGAATACTCAAAACTTTTTCAATGCAGCATATGGCAGGCTTTTGAGGTACTTGAAAATATTTTAAATTCTCTTTTGCCTTAAGGATTTACAAGTAGCAATTTTTTCTCTCTTCAAACCCATTGTCCAGATCACCTCGTTTTTCCGCAATTTTTTCTGTTAACAGCCGTCATATGGCAGAAGCGGCTGCTGAGAAAGTGCAACAATACTGATCATTCTATGCAGCATAAATAACGATGCTTTACAATTTCTCAAAATATATTAAGTTTTCAACTTATTTTGTTCATTTAAGCAGTTTATGTACAATATAGTCATACACTGCTATTTAAGCCAGTCAGCAGATTTTGACATGCAATGGGATGATTACACAAGGCACAAAGAACAAAATAAAGCACTATGATCAACTTTAAGAGGAAAATAGAATTGTTTGCCTAACTTTGCACCATTTCAAAATTAATTTCAAACAAACTTGAAATGTTTTAGAAATGCTCATTTTGGTCTTCTTTGTTATACTTTGAACCAGGGGAATACACCATTTCTTAATTATAGTTGTTGCAGCAACCAACTAATATCTTGAGGTAGGTCCAGATTGGGCATGGGGTGCGGGGGAAGGGGAGGCTGGGTTGGGAAACAAAAGGAAAATGTAACCAAGGGCCAGGTTTCTCCCAGCTGCCAATGCCCCTTCCCCAAACTTAAAAATCGGAATCATTCCTCCAGCCGGTGGGAAAACACTTGGCTGGAAATGGCCCATCTGGTTTTGAGGCAGAAGGAATAGGTCAAGCTGACCTTGATACACATGAAAAATGCAGTTCTCTCTCGTTCCCTTCTTGTGCAGTGCGTGAATAACGTATATTAAGCCATTTACCAAGTGTTAAAAACAGAATTCTGATTCACATTTAATGAAAGTACAGACCAAATAAATAAAAGGGAGGCCAATCAAAGCGTACATAATGTTGCACAGCCACCTTGGCACCAAATTCACTTTTCCATTCCCTCACAGAAGAAATAAATCTATAAAATATCACAAATTATAATTTTACCTCAAGCACTGAAGTAGTTGTTCAAACAAATGGGACAGTCTGTGAAACATTATTACTTCTTTAAATGGCCTTACAATTTGTTTTCCAATATTTAAACAATGTTTTGGGAGGTTTATTCTAATCAGAGGCAAACAGAAGACAGTTGACACACTTCAGATTATTTCTGAATTTCAGCTATTTCCAAAGCACCTTTTGTTTTTGCATGGCAGCTCGATGGAAAATATATGCTTCTTGCATTAGTTTTTATGGATAAGCTGCTTAATAGGTTTTGGCTGCTCAATCTTTTTTTAAAATAAAAGACATGATAGTTTCTAAACAGCAGATCGGAGGTTTTAGCTGACAACTCTGCTGCTACACATCTGATTTGTCTTGCATCGACATATGAATTTTAAAGCTTTATGGTGGAAATGGCAGATCAATAACTTGATGTTAAAGTTCACACACCAACAAAAAAACTGGCAGCACTGTGGTTCTGAACAGAGCAGAAAGCACAAGATCGAGACCCATCTGCAAAACCGCCAGTTTCTTGTATATGACAATCAGTAAAAACCCAATGTAAAAATATTCAGCTTCAATGGGGGGAAATCACAAAGGCCAAACAAAAAGTCACAATACTGTGTGTTAATATTAGTAATACAACGGAAGGCTGTTTACATATTACACAGTGTAAGCCATGGGAGGCTCAAGTGAACTTTCCATCTAAGTGGATTCTTTCCACTTCTCTACATTTAGTGAATGATTTGTTGCCATTCCCTCTCCAAAGCACAATATGCAATTCAACTGAGCCCAAATGAACACCGAGACTTATTTCCGCAGATAATTTTTTTTTAAAAATCATTCATGGGATGTGGGCATCGCTGGCTGGGCCAACATTTGTTGCCCATCCCCAATTGCCCTTGAACGGAGTGGCCATAAATGTTCAGACGGATTTACCTTGGAACTTGGATTAAATAGTTTTTTGTTCCATTTGTTGAAGCATCAAATGGTACAAAATACAGAATCAGAGAAATGAAAGTCAAATTAACAAGATTATAATTTAGCTGCGTTAATCGTCTACTTGCAATTATAGCTGTTTTAACCGAAACACCTTTGAAATCACAAAAGAAAATTGTGCAGTTTTTAAATAACAGGCTCATATTGCTAATGTCCTTGGATATTTTCATTGTCAACACTGGGTTTTGACTGTAAGCTAAGTTTATGAAAAAAGGGTACCTCGACTTGGCTTCCAGCATTAAGTACTTCTAATATACTAGTACATGTTCTTTTGGTAGATATGACTGGACAAAAGCACAAAATAATTCTCTCAGCCACATAAACGATCCAGCTTATTTTCAGCACCACTGTGACAAATAGTAAAGGCTTGTGGAAAGTGCAGTACAAGTATGTTTTACACATTGATTGATTGGTATTTTAAATTATAACTATGCCATGCAGTGGAGCCACTGAAGCTAAAATTGCAATTTACAAAGATATATTTTACAAAACAAACATGGGCATCCTGTTAGGCTCATGAAATTTGAGAACTAAAAGTTGATTTTCTTTTCCCAAGAAAGGCCACACAGGCTGATACTGTCCTTAATATAAAGACTCTCAAAAGAGAAACAGTATGTAATGCATGCGAATATAGCGACTTAACAAACTTTCAGGTGCCCATTTAATACACCTCCGAGGTCACTATGTTTCTTAAATGTCACTGCCAAGAGATGGCAAGCATTTTACGTGAAGCACAACTAAAAAAGAAAATTCTGCAACCAATTGATACCATTTGTTTACGTTATTAGCCTTTTAGTTTACTGGAGTTGTTTACATTGAAGTTTACAAAATTATTTACAAGCAGAAATATTTCTCAATTATGCACAAATGACATTTACAATAAAAGAACCGCTAATGATGTTTTAATTCCCATGATGAATTCTGCTACGTGCTTAAAATACTAAACTGTTTTACAATCTAGCTCCTTATCTACAATTTTTGCAGATTATTAGAACCATCCCAATTGAATGTTGGCCACCAATGGCAGTAACTTATAATAAGGCAGATTTAATCAGCCAATTGCAACACCAGTTATTTCTCAAATGGCAGTGACTGCAATAAATTCTCACAAAGAGCTGCTGCCATCCAATGATTCTATTATTGATTCGTTGCCTCTGATTTAATGTCACTATGACTGTCAATATATAGCGCAAGAACAGAGAATACAGGGGCCCGCTCGCAGTAGCACCCATACCTTTGAAGCAAGATGTAAACTTTTTATAGTGCTGGTTAGAGATTGCTTAATAGCTAAGGACACTTCAATAGCCAAATCCGCCTCAGAAACTAGAACAGAGATATGTATCTAGGGATTGTCCAATTCTAAAAAAAAAGCCCAACATAATCAATGACTAACACAAGAATACTTAAAAACACATGGAATTGTAATCTCTAAAGCTGCCCAAGTCTACTTGCCAATTTAAGTTTTGAAATTTATATTACAAAATCAGCTGCGTTGGATGCAGGATGTCACCAAATAAGTGCATTAGTCAATGTTTTGAAAGTAAACAGAACAGGAAGGGGTCAACTAATTAGAAATACAATAGAACCTTGTTACTTGAAAATTTCTCGATAGAACGTTTCCTTCAACACGGCAGCTCAGTCAACAATCAATAGAGCAGCTCAAATAACAAGTTAAGCCTTTGGTTAAGAACTTCTGTCCAGCCCTACAAATTTGAAGTTCAATTATACACTTTAAAAGCAAAGTAAAATGATCAGAAACTATCGCATCCTCAGATTATCATGCTGGTTTAGTATGCTGAAAGGGTGTTAGGTTCTAACATCAGCACACCCCTTACCTGAATTCCAGTGAATTAATTCCTTATTTCCATTATTAAGTTTTGACAATTACAAAAAAAACGAAGTGTAGTCTTTAAAGCCCTGAGTATTCATCATGCTGTTACTACTAACTATACGGCCGTTTATTTTAATTGCTAGATTAGTAGCTCTGCACATCTGAAACTGTGCTGCACTCCACCAATAACTCTTCCTTGGCCAACACACCAGTTGGGTGTGTTTGATCTTCCTGCAGAGTTTGCCTTCTCAGAAAACTTCCCTTCTTTCTTCAGATAACCCACATATAGTAACTAACTCCTGCACCACAGGAAACCCAAGTATGTATGTCAGTCAAGACTCAGGCTTGTACATGGGCCTCCCGAGTTGGAAAGTTGAATGCCTTAGTGTTGTAATTAATGAATGTTGCAAAGACACTCCTGCACTTGTGAAAAATCTGTACAATTACTGAGAAGCCACAGAGACTATTTCAGTGTGGACACTTATTTGTGTCCTTCACATCCATTCCTCAAACTCTTCCAGAATTGTAAATTTTTTTTAAAATGCAGGATTCAATGAGAAGCACGAGGACAATATGTTATAACTCGCTGCATTTTTAGAAGCACAGTCCTTCCAAGTACATATTTCATAAATAATATTTTTTTTAAAATTCTGAACTTGTTTGGCAAAATATGCCCATTTTTGTAATATGATTTGCAGCATTGTCACCATTTCTGTACAAAGTACCATGCAGATACAGAAATAGCTGAAAACAGTTTATAAAACTCTTCTACAATACAGTTGCCTGTATCTACATCATGTTTGATACATAACTTCTAAAGCAAAGGTTTTATCCCAAAGATCAATATGGTTTTTATTCATGGCCACATAAATAAGTTGTTAACACTGAAATTTATGCTGGTTGCACCTTCTTTGAGATTTAAAAATTTGTTGAAGGGTTGAGGTATATAAAACTGGATATTTTATACGCTTTGAGTCACTTGATAAGTGCACATAGGCCATTGAAGATATTGAATGTAACCATAAAAAGGTTTGGCTTCAATCAGGGGGTGGATTTTAATCCAGGAATCCGTTTATATCAATTAGAGGACTACCATTAATAAAAATGCTTGCCTCGTGACAAAAACCTAGCACCATCTTTGAACTGCTTTGCCAATATGACAGTGGCATGTGCTCATTCTGTTTTTGCTGACACGAGAATAACCACGAGGTAGTTTAAAATTACTTCATTCTAAAAAGTTTCAATTTTGATAGTTCTCATCTGACTGCCCTGTAACAACAGAATTCAAATTGGTGAAGTAATTGTCATGGTAATCCTTATATCCTACATGGCAACAAGCCACAGTGGTGGCAGATTAGACAATCACAGCAGAAAAATATTTAATTTGCTCACTGATGGATTGTATCAAGATCTGAGAACTAAACAATTGCAGCATCTTATAAAAATATCAAGAGCTCAATATATAAAATAGTAGTGCCCATCTGTTCTAGTTATGTTTTATAGATTGTCTCCAAAGATTAATTGCTTCAAACACACACCAATATTTTACTACTAAACACATCTTAAAAAGAGACTGCATTCCTTCTGTTGGAAATCATAGACTGCACTCTCAGGATTGCTGAGAAAGTCAAACCTGTACAATATATTGCCTGCTCAAAAAGGAAAAACACTAGCGCTTCATAAACTTACTTTCAGTGTTAAAAGACTTTTTTTTCCCCTTTCACTGACTCACAAGATGGCCATGCTTCACAGTACTGTATTACAGTAGTCTTTGCTGAATTCACTGGATAAAACTCCAGATATAAAAGGAATGCTGTTGATGTTCAATTTTGAGTTTCAAAATTCTGCCATTTGAAGCCAACAGACGGGATTACTATGTCTTTAAAGACTCACACCATCCTCTAAATTCCTCCATAACTTTACAATCCTAAACAAACCCCCATCAAATATGCAGTTGCTAACGTATATTATAATGCTTCCGCAAAATATATACTACTTTCTCTCTACACCAGGCTTAAGTCTAGTTTTATCTAATATAGAATAAGATTGCAGTTATTTAACTTCCATTAGTGACTATATGCACCGAGACGATTACCACAGGCCTCCCAATATTCCATGATTTTGCTGTTCAAGAAAAATATTACAGGTGACTTGATTCACACATTAACAACCAGGTCATATTTCACCTCATAGCTGAAAGAGGCCTGCAGGATATTGCAATGTACACAGCAACAGAAACACATTAACTGCTCGTTCGTTACTACACTGCCTGGGAAATGCAGCTGGTCTGGTCTTAGCCCAGCTCTGTTCAGAAATCCCAAATGAGGACAGCTGTCAAGCAAAATACATAGTACGCAGCGTGTCCTGGTGAACCTGTACAGCTTTAGCCAGAGCCTGCTGATCCCGGCCATTACTCTGACCAGATGTGTGACTCCCTTCAGCACTGAAAAGAAAAAAAGAGCAAGATTAGTTGAAAGAGACAAATGCATGCTGCGAAACCTGTCAGACTAATGCACTGCATAAAATTTAGAGCACAGAAAAAGGCTATTCTGCACAGATGTCCACCAATGTTTATTCTCCATACAGGTCTGACACCTGTCATGTGAGAGTACCTTTAAGGAATGGGTGCTTAAGAAATGTACCTTTAAGAAATGGGTGTTTATCAGTGATGTCAGAGTGTTGGGGGAGCAGGGCTGTCAGCTTTTTACTTTCGTTTTAGGCTGTTTGCTGCAGTGTGTGTTTTAGTTTCATTTTCAGTGTTGGAGCTGAAGCCAGGCAGAGCAGGTGCACTGTTGATCTCTCTGCCATGAAATGACTATCTCTTGATCATTTGGTGAATTCAGAATGATAAATGTTCTCAGTAGTGAATATAAACCTAATGTGCTTCTGTTAAAAGGTGTTTCTTCTGTTTTCTGGATGTTGTTTGGGAAGTTATTAAGGATTACTTAGTGTTGTATTCTTTGGGGGTTGTATTTGAATCAATGGTTGCTAAGATGTTCACTGTATGTTTTTAAAAGGTTAACTTGAGTTCATAGAATAAACATTGTTTTGCTTTAAAAAATACTTTTCCATTTCTGCTGTACCACACCTGTAGAGTGGGCCGTGTGCTCCCCATACCACAATCTATTAAAAGTTGTGGGTCAGGTGAACTCCATGATACACTTTGGGGTTCTCTAAACCCTGGCCCATAACACACCTTACTTCATCGAATCCCATCACGCATCCTTCTGTTCCTTTCTCCCGCATGTCCTTATCTAACTCCCTCTTAAATGCATCTATGCTATTTGTCTCAACTACATGGTACTAAGTTACACATTCCAACTACTCTGTATAAAGAATATCCTTAATGCCTTATTGGATTTATTAGTGATTATCTTACATTTACGATCAACAGGACTCTCCTCCCTCCCCACCCCTCGTCTGGTGCACATTTCTGTACCTACCCTATCAAACCTGTTCATTATTTTAAAAAACTTTTATTAGATCACCCCTCAATGTTCTCTTCCTGTTTAGACTTTCTTGATTGTTATAATCGCTCAGTTCCAGAGTTATACTTTTTTTTGCCATCTCATATGCCCCTAATATTTTGTAATATGTATACTAGAACAGTACACAATACTCTATATGGATTAGCCACAGTTCTACGCAAATTTAATATAAATCCTCTGCTTTTGAATTCCACCCCGAAGTCATTTTAATCCTCTACTTAATTTAGACTATTTTTCATCAAGTATGCGGCCTTCTTATGCCTTCTACAAAAACTAGGTACCATCTCACACCAAACTGAATTTTGTTTGACCTTTACATGCCAAGGAACCAATTTTTTAAACCCTGGGTACTAAGATTCTCATCTAACTTAATGAGTTAGCCAGGGCTACAAATACAAGATGGCCAGAAAATTCCTACCATTTAATTCAGTACCATTTATTGGACTGTTTTCCCACTTCATTTTCCAATTTCTATCCCATTTCTTGATGCTATCTACAGTCATAGACGTTGCGTTCTGGTAAAGATGACAGTTCTGAGATAGAAATAAAAATAGCCATTGGCTTTAAAGATGTTACTCAGAGGGCAGCACGGTGGCGCAGTGGTTAGCACTGTAGCCTCATAGCACCGAGGACCCGGGTTCAATCCCAGCCCTGGGTCACTGTGTGGAGTTTGCACATTCTCCCCGTGTCTGCATGGGTCTCATCCCCACAACCCAAAGATGTGCAGGGTAGCTGGATTGGCCACACTAAATTGCCCCTTGATTGAGAAAAAATATAATTGGGTACTCTTAAATGTATGTAAAAAAACATTTTACTCAAAACATAGAAAATATAACATAGGAGTGGGCCATTCAGCCCCTCGAGCCTGCTCCCCCATTCAACAAGATCATGGCTGATCTTCTACCTCAATGCCATTTCACCATACTATTCCTAAATCCCTCAAAGTGTTCAATATCTAGAATCTATCGATCTCGGTCTTGACATCATACTCCACATTCCTCTGGGGTAGGGAATTCTGAAAATTCACCACACTCAGAGCGAAGAACTTGTTTCACATATCATTTTCAGATCAAATATTTAAGGATTTTACTATTTTTAACCACTTTTCTTGAGCACGGCATGACAACATGAAACATAGCACTTAACATAGTGTCCAAAGAAACCTTTGGAACAGAAATATCACACAGAACATACAGCACAGAAGCAGGCCGTGTGGCCCAATTGGTCTGTGCCGGTCTTCATATCTCACACAAGCCTCCTCCTATCCCTGCTTCAGCTCTCCCTATCAACACATCTGTCTATTCCTTTCACCCTCAAGTGTTCATCTAGCTTCCCCTCAAATACAGCTTTACGACTCACCTCACCTATTCCTGATGGTTGAGAAGCCCACATTCTCACCGCCTTTATTTCTCCTGAACATCCCACTGGGTTTATTCGTGACTGTTACAATTTTTGTCTCCCCAAGTGGAAACAAATCCTCTGCCCTATTGAAACCCTTTCATAATGTAAAAGATCGCTCAGCTCCTCAGTCATCCCTCAACCTTCTCGATTCTAGAGGAAAGAGCCCCAGCCTGTTCAGTTTTTCCTGAACGTCACAATCTGTGTGTTCTGGCATCACCTTTGTGATTTTATTCATATTTCCATTTTGCAGTTTTTTATTT
Source organism: Scyliorhinus torazame (assembly GCF_047496885.1). Classification (NCBI taxonomy): domain Eukaryota; kingdom Metazoa; phylum Chordata; class Chondrichthyes; order Carcharhiniformes; family Scyliorhinidae; genus Scyliorhinus; species Scyliorhinus torazame. The sequence continues at coordinate 218,451,010 of NC_092717.1, read as the reverse complement.
GGGGGGGGGGGGGGGGGGGGGGTGACCATTCATCCACAAAGACCCTATGGAACACCCTATCCTGTAGTAGTATTGTATTTTGAATGATACCAGCCTTTTTTAGAACCCCTACTGAAATGACAGCCAGTTCAGAGCTAAAGTTCTGATGAAAGGTCATTAACTTGAAACATTAACTCTTTCTCTCTCTCTTTCCATAGATGCTGCCAAACCCGAGGGCAGCTCAGTCGAGTGGAACGGGCGTCCTGTAATATGCGCAAAGTCATGGATGCTACCGGTTTCCTAGACAACCATTTTTGCAGGAAGTACTGCCAGCTGCAGAAACTTAAGGTCCAGGTTTTGAATCTGCGAGGCTGAGAGCTACATGGATAGCACTTCAAGAGAGGTGGTCACATTAAAGCTTAAGGACCTGGAGGTAGAGAGGGAATGGGTGACCATCAGACAGCCCAAGAGAACTGGGCAGGTAGTGTAGGAGTCCCCTGTTCAGGAATCAGTTTTCTGTTTTGGAAGCTGGTGAGGGTGCTGGTTCAAAGAACAAAGAAAAGTACAGCACAGGAACAGGTCCTTCGGCCCTCCAAGCCTGCGCCGACCATGCTGCCCGTCTAAACTAAAAGCTTCTGCACTTCCAGGGTCCGTATCCTTCTATTCATGTATTTGTCAAAATGCCCCTTAAAGGTCACTATCGTCCCTGCTTCCACCACCTTCTCCGGCAGCGAGTTCCAGGCACCCACTACCCTCTGTATAAAAAACTTGCCTCGTACATCTCCTCTAAACCTTGCCCCTCGAACCTTAAACCTATGCCCCTTAGTAATTGACCCCTCTACCCTGGGAAAAAGTCTCTGACTATCCAGAGGATAGTTCAGAGGTTCCTCAGAGGTATCCAGAGGTTCCTCAGAGGAGTGCAGTTAGAGCCAGGTTTGTGGCACTAAGAGCAGCTCCGCTGTACAAGGGGCGGGGAGGAAGAAGGGAACAGCAATAGTGAGAGGAGATTAATTAGTTAGGTGAACAGACAGATGTTTCTGTGGCTATAGATGCGACTCCATGGTGCTATGTTGCCTCCCTGGTGTCAGGATCAAGGATATCGCATAGCGGCTGAAGAACATTCAATCAGAAACGGAGGAATTTATAACGGGGGAACAAAGAAATGGCCGAGGAACTAAATTCGTACTTTGCTTCCGTCTTCACAAAGGAAGACATAAATAATGTACTGGAAGTTCTGAGAAACACAAGTTCTATTGAGGAGATGTGGGAAATTTGTATTAGTAAAGAAATGGTTTGGACTTCCGGGTGCGGCGATGACCAGCTAAGTCGCACGTTTCGGCAGCTCCCGGTGGAACGGACTTTTGGGCTCTTAATAGGCGCCCCAACGGCAATTTAAACGGCCAAAAACACTGTGCGGTAAACTAGAAGGGAATCCCCCCGGACACGCATGGATAAGGGAGAGGATAGCGGCCGGATTGCGGAGGATCCTCTGGAGCAGCGGCAAGGAAGGCAAGCTCAAAGCAAGATGGCGTCGGAAGGTGGCCGTTTGTTATGGGGCCCAGACCAACAAGAGTTCCTGCGGCGCTGTGTGGAAGAGCTGAAAAAGGAGTTGAAGAAGGAGCTGTTGGCCCCGATATTACAGGCAATTGAAGGGCTAAAGGAGGAGCAGAAGACCCAAGAGCAGGAGCTTCGGGTCGTGAAGGCAAAGGCTGCTGAAAGTGAAGACGAAATACAGGGCCTGGTGGTGAAGACAGAGATGCACGAGGCACAGCACAAAAGGTGTGTGGAGAGGTTGGAAGTAATTGAGAATAATTCGAGGAGGAAGAATTTAAGGGTTCTGGGTCTTCCCGAAGGCGCAGAAGGGGCGGACGTCGGGACATATGTGAGCACGATGCTTCACTCGCTAATGGGATCGGAGGCCCCGACGGGCCCTTTGGAGGTGGAGGGAGCCTATCGAGTTTTGGCGCGAAGACCGAGGGCTGGAGAAATACCTCGAGCTATAGTTTCTCCGCTATAATGACAGAGAGACGGTCCTCAACTGGACGAAGAAAACTCGGAGCTGTAAGTGGGAGAACGCGGTGATCCGCGTATACCAGGATTGGAGTACGGAGGTGGCGAGAAGGTGGGCAAGTTTTAATCGGGCTAAGGCGGTGCTTCACAAAAAGAAGATCCAGTTTGGAACGTTACAACCGGCGAGATTGTGGGTCACACACCAAGGGAAGCACCACTACTTTGAGACGGCAGAAGAGGCGTGGACATTCATTGTGGACAAGAAGCTGGAATAGTCTGGCGAGAGAAAGAACTTTTGGGACAAAGTGATTATGTGGGGCGAGGAAAAGGGGGGGGGGGGGGATGATGATGATGATTTTTCAATTTATTAATCTTGCGATCCTGTAACTTTTCTCTCTTCCCCATGTTGGGGGGGGGGGCGGGAGTATGAGGAACTGTGGGCGCCGGTCATTAGGGGCGGGGCCGAGTGGGAAACGCGGGCTTTGTTCCCGCGCTATGGTAATTATGGCGGGAACAGGGACGCAGGAAGGAGGGGGCCTCGCACAGTGGGGGCCGAGGACAAGGGGGGAAGCAGAGGTCAGCCAGAGTTCGCTGACTTCTGGGAGCAACATGGGGGGTGCAACTACGCTAGAAAGGGATCTAGCTGAGGGGGGGGGGTTAACTGGGTTGCTGCTGCTAAGGAGAAGGGGGAGCTGTTATGGGATGGGGTGGTCGAGGCGGGAGGGCGCCGTCGGGGGGATACACGGGTACGTGGGAACCGGGTGAGGAGCTGGGTTAAAAAAGGGGATGGCTAGTCGACAGGGGGGTGGGGGGGTAAAGAGCCCCCCAACCCGGCTGATCACGTGGAACGTGAGGGGGCTGAACGGGCCGATTGAAAGGGCACGGGTACTCGCACACTTAAAGAAATTAAAGGCAGATGTGATTATGTTGCAGGAGACGCATCTGAAACTGATAGACCAGGTCAGACTACGTAAAGGATGGGTGGGGCAGGTGTTTCATTCGGGTTTGGATGCGAAGAACAGGGGGGTGGCTATCTTGGTGGGGAAACGGGTACTGTTTGAGGCAAAGACCATAGTGGCGGATAGTGGGGGTAGATATGTGATGGTGAGTGGCAGATTGCAAGGGGAGGCAGTTGTTCTGGTGAACGTATATGCCCCGAACTGGGATGATGCAAATTTTATGAGGCGTATGTTGGGACGTATCCCGGACCTGGAGGCGGCAAAGTTGGTAATGGGGGGAGACTTCAATACGGTGCTTGATCCAGGGCTGGACCGATCGAGGTCCAGGACCGGGAGGAGGTCGGCAGCGGCCAGGGTGCTCAAGGACTTCATGGAGCAGATGGGAGGGGTAGATTTAGTAGGCCTAGGAGTAAGGAGTTCTCATTTTTCTCCCATGTCCACAAAGTATACTCACGGATAGACTTTTTTGTCTTGGGAAGGGCACTGATTCCGAAGGTGACAGGGACGGAATATACGGCCATAGCTATTTCGGACCACGCTCCACACTGGGTAGATCTGGAGGTAGAAGAGGAAAAAGAACAGCACCCACTCTGGAGAATGGATATGGGCTTACTGGCGGATGAGGGGGTATGTTTAAGGGTGAGGGGGTGCATCAAAAGGTACTTGGAGCTTAATGACAATGGAGAGGTTCAGGTGGGAGTGGTCTGGGAGGCGTTGAAGGCGGTGGTTAGAGGGGAACTGATATCCATAAGGGCACATAAAGGGAAGCAAGAGGGTAAAGAAAGGGAGCGATTGCTGAAAGAACTTTTGAGGGTGGACAGGCAATATGCAGAGGCACCGGAGGAGGGACTGTACAGGGAAAGACAAAGGCTACACATGGAATTTGACCTGTTGACCACGGGTAAGGCAGAGGCACAGTGGAGGAGGGCACAGGGTGTACAGTATGAGTATGGAGAGAAGGCGCGTCGGCTACTGGCCCACCAATTGAGGAAGAGGGGAGCAGCGAGGTAGATAGGTGGGGTGAGAGATGAGGAGGGAGAGATGGAACGGGGAGCGGAGAGAGTGAACGGGGTGTTCAAGGCATTTTATGAGGGGTTATATAAGGCTCAGCCCCCGGAAGGGAAGGAGGGAATGATGTGTTTCTTGGATCAGCTGGAATTCCCCAAGGTGGAGGAGCAGGAGAGGGCGGGACTGGGAGCACAGATTGAGATGGAGGAGGTGGTAAAAGGGATTGGGAGCATGCAGGCGGGGAAGGCCCCGGGACCGGACGGATTCCCGGTGGAATTTTATAGGAAGTATATGGACCTACTGGCCCCGCTTTTGACGAGAACCTTTAATGAGGCCAGGGAAAGGGGGCAGCTGCCCCCGACTATGTCGGAGGCAACGATATCGCTCCTTTTGAAGAAGGAAAAAGACCCGCTGCAGTGTGCGTCCTACAAGCCCATTTCCCTTTTGAACGTAGATGCTAAGCTCCTGGCCAAGGTGATGGCGACGAGGATAGAGGACTGTGTCCCGGGGGTGGTCCACGAGGATCAAACTGGGTTCGTTAAGGGGAGACAGCTGAACACGAACATACGGAGGTTGCTAGGGGTAATGATGATGCCCCCACCAGAGGGGGAGGCGGAGATAGTGGTGGCGATGGATGCCGAGAAAGCATTCGACAGAGTGGAGTGGGATTATCTGTGGGAGGTGCTGAGGAGATTTGGTTTTGGACAAGGGTATATCGGATGGGTACAGCTGCTGTATAGGGCCCCAGTGGCGAGCATGGTCACGAACAGACAGAGGTCTGATTACTTCCGTCTTCATAGAGGGACGAGGCAGGGGTGTCCCCCGTCTCCGTTACTGTTTGCATTGGCGATTGAGCCCCTGGCCATAGCACTGAGGGGCTCCAGGAAGTGGAGGGGAGTGCTCAGGGGAGTAGAAGAACACCGGGTATCCTTGTATGCAGATGATTTATTGCTGTATGTTGCGGACCCAGTGGAGGGGATGCCTGAGATAATGCAGACACTCAGGGAGTTTGGGGAATTTTCGGGGTACAAATTGAATATGGGCAAGAGTGAGTTGTTTGTGGTGCATCCGGGGGAGCAGAGCAGGGGAATGGATGACTTACCGCTGAGGAAGGTAACAAGAGATTTCCGGTACTTAGGGATTCAGATAGCCAGGAGTTGGGGAACCTTACACCGGCTTAATTTAACAAGATTGGTGGAACAGATAGAGGAGGATTTTAAGAGATGGGACATGGTGCCCCTGTCACTGGTGGGTAGGGTGCAGGCGGTCAAAATGGTAGTCCTCCCGAGATTCCTCTTTGTGTTTCAGTGCCTTCCGGTGATGGTCACGAAGGCTTTTTTCAAGAGAATTGAGAAAAGTGTCATGAGTTTTGTGTGGGCCGGGAAGACCCCGAGAGTGAGGAGGGGGGGGGAGGGGGTTCTTGCAGCGTAGCAGGGATAGGGGGGGGGCTGGCACTACCGAGCCTAAGAGAATACTACTGGGCCGCCAATATCTCAATGGTGTGTAAGTGGATGGGAGAAGGGGAGGGAGCGGCGTGGAAGAGATTGGAGATGGCGTCCTGCAAGGGAACCAGCCTACAAGCAATGGTGACGGCGCTGTTGCCGTTCTCCCCGAAGAAATACACCACAAGTCCAGTGGTGGTGGCAACACTAAAAATTTGGGGGCAGTGGAGACGACATAAGGGAAGGACAGGAGCCTCGGTGCGGTCCCCGATAAGAAATAACCATAGGTTTGTCCCGGGGAGAATGGATGGGGGATTTGGAGCATGGCAAAGAGCTGGGGTTGTGCAACTGAGAGATCTGTTCGTGGACGGGACGTTTGCGAGGCTGGGAGCGCTGACGGAAAAATATGGGTTGCCCCAAGGGAATGCATTTCGGTACATGCAACGGAGGGCTTTTGCGAGGCAACAGGTGAGGGAATTCCCGCAGCTCCCGACGCAGGAGGATCAGGATAGAGTGATCTCAGGGACATGGGTGGGGGATGGTAGGGTGTCAGATATATACAGGGAAATGAGGGACGAGGGGGAGATCATGGTGGATGAGCTGAAGGGGAAATGGGAAGAAGAGCTGGGGGAAGAGATTGAGGAGGGGCTGTGGGCTGATGCCTTACGTAGGGTAAACTCGTCGTCCTCGTGCGCCAGGCTAAGCCTGATACAATTCAAGGTTTTACACAGGGCGCATATGACCAGAGCACGGCTCAGTAAATTGTTCGGGGTAGAGGATAGGTGCGGGAGATGCTCGAGAAGCCCAGCAAACCACGCCCACATGTTTTGGTCATGTCTGGCACTACAGGGGTTCTGGGTGGGGGTGGCAAAGGTGCTTTCGAAGGTGGTGGGGGTCCGGATCGAGCCAGGCTGGGGGTTGGCTATATTCGGAGTTGCAGAAGAGCCGGGAGTGCAGGAGGCGAAAGACGCTGATGTCTTGGCCTTTGCGTCCCTAGTAGCCCGGCGAAGGATATTGCTTATGTGGAAGGAAGCCAGACCCCCGGGCGTGGAGACCTGGATAAATGACATGGCAGGGTTTATAAAACTAGAACGGATAAAGTTCGCACTAAGGGGTTCGGCTCAAGGGTTCACCAGGCGGTGGCAACCGTTCATTGACTACCTCGCAGAACGATAAAGGAAATGGGAAGGTAATTTGTTTGGCCAAAAAATTTGAATAAAATATATATTTTTAAAAAAGAAATGGTTTGGGGGAAATTAATGGAACTGAAGGCGGACAAATCTCCAGGGCATGATAATCTTCATCCAGAGTGCTTAAGGAAGTGGCACTACAAATAGTAGATCCATTGGTGGTCATTTTCCAAAATTCTTTGGACTCTGAAATGGTTCCTTTAGATTGGAGGGTAGCGAATGTAATTCTATTAGAATGCTATTCTAAAAGGGAGGGAGAGAGAAAACAGGGAACTATAGACCAATGAGCTTAACGTCGGGAGTAGGGAAGTTGCTAGAGTCCATTATCAAGGATTTCATAGCATAGATTTGGAAAGCCGTGGTGTAATCAGACAAAGTCAGCATGGATTTACGAAAGGGAAATCATGCTTGACAAACCTACTGGAATTCTTTGACGATGTAACCAGTAGAGTTGACCAGGGAGACCCAGTGGATGCGGTTTATTTAGACTTTCAGAAGGTTTTTGACCGTAGGAGGGGGTCAGATTTACCCTGGGTGGGGGTCCACCACACTGGCAGGAAAGCTAGCGCCAGGAAGTATGAGAGAGAGGGGAGCCGCGTCGCATCTCCCACCAGGGAGAGAGCGTCTGGCGAGGGGCAGGGGAGCAGCATAGGGAAATCAAAACCATGGGGGGAAATGAAACGATATTTTGGGGGGGGGGGGGGGGGGGGGGTTAAGCTGGCTTCAGCTGATTAATCTCGGAAACATGGAACAAGATGGCACCATAAGCAGCCACTTTGGAGGGTCCCTAAACAAAGGGAAATCCCGGAACGCAGGGGTGCACCCACATGGCATACACACAGTTTGCAGCCATGAAGAGAGCGCGCGAGAGAGCGCGCGCTCGAGAGAGACTTTAACTGTGTACAGACCCACTGACTGACAGATCACGTCCCAGAACAGGGACAAGGCATGGCATGGCAAGGGAACTGGGAATGTTTATGGAGCAGATGGGGGCAGTGGACCCATGGCGGTTCATGCATCCAGGTGAGAAGGAATTCTAGTTTTTCTCTATACCACATCGACTTCTTTGTAGTAAATTGGTGCTTCCAGCAATAGTAAGAGCGGAATACTCTGCATTGTAGTCTCCGACCATGATCCACATTACATGGATGTGAGGTTGGAGACGGGCTGTGCCCAACACCCCAGATGGAGGTTGGGCATGGCCCTCTTGGCAACATGGTCTTCAGCCAGAAAATATCACAGGCGAGTACGTCATGAACAACCGGAATGGGGAATTCTCAACTTCCACTTTTGGGAGGCACTGAAGGCTGTGATTGGGGAAGAAATTATCACCTATAAGGCTCGCAGAGATAGGGAAGAGGGGGCGGCTAGGCATCAACTGATCGACTCCATCCTGGACGTCGACAGAAGGTACTCAGAGGAACCGACCATAGAGCTTCTGGCGGAGAGGAAACATCTACAAATGGACTTTAACCTGCTAACCATCAGGAATGCAGCGTGCCAACTCTGCCAGGCACGGGGGACCTTTTACGAGCATAGAGACAAGACTAGTCATCTGCTCGCTCACTAGCCGACAAAGCAGGCAGCCACGAGAGAAATAGCCCAGGTAAAGGACAGCAGAGGCAGACTGATAGCCGAACCAAAAAAGGTCAACGAAGCATTTGAGACCTTTTACTGGGACTGTACACCTCCAAACCCGCCGACGGGGACTCGGGGATGAAACGGTTCCTCGATGGACTGGACACGACAGTCGTGGGGGACGACAGACGGAGGGAGCTGGAAGCACCACTAGGACAGGGACAGGTCATAGAGAGCATCAAATCCATGTAGGCGGGGAAGTCGGGTTCTCAGCCGACTTCTACAAAACATTTGTGATACCACTGGCCCCGCATCTGCGGGAGATATTCGCAGACTTGCTAGCGAGAGGCACCCTGCCTCCAATGCTAACCCAGGCCACCACCATATCGCTGATCCCCAAAAAGGACAAAAACCCAACGGCGTGTGGATCATACAGACCCATTCCGTTGCTCAATGTGGGCGTGAAAATATTCGCAAAAGTCCAAGCCAGGCAGGCGGAGAACTGCATACCAGAGATGGTCGCAGACGACCAGACAGGCTTTGTTAAGGGTAGACAGCTAACTGCGAACATCAGGCACCTGCTGAGCATGATAATTACTCCATCTGGGGAGATAACACCAGAGGTGATCGTCTCCCTGGACGCAGAAAAGGCCTTCAACGGAGTCGAGTGAAATACCTCATTGAGATCCTGGAGCAGTTTGGGCTAGGGTCAAGGTTCACCTCATGGGTGAAACTCCTGTACAACACCCCCAAGGCAAGCGTACGGACCAATGCCACCAGCTCTGAATACGTCCAGCTGCACAGAGGCACTGCTGCGCTGTACGAATTCTTCCGATTCTGCTGAGTATTTCTAGCATTTTCTATTTTTATAGCAGACTTCCAGCACTCACGGTAATTTGCTTTGTTCCAAGAACTTCTCCAGATCCATCCTAAATTTAAAGAGTTTGAAACAATGTCATTTTGTCCTAATTTAATCTGAAATAATATTACAGATTTACCTTTTCCATTCATGCAATCAATTTCTATATCTCTAAAGTCACTTTGTAGACAGGCAAAAGCCTAGCTTCCAGGTAAAAACATTCAAGTTTCTCCAGCCTTTCCTTGTAGCTCAGATCCTCAACACTAAAGATCAGCGTTCGCAAGAACCAAACAAATAGTCAAAGTCTAAAAAAGGGGTAATCGTACCTGTCATGTTCCTTGTCCACCAAATGGTACCTGGCACGGAAAGCCACCAAATGAGCGTAATAGGCTGGGGCTGGAATGGAAACCGACCGGGTACATCGGACATACGTGTGGCAAAGTTGATATGTGAGAATCTGAAGTTCATCTGCATTAAAGCGGTTATCATCCCACAGCACATGGTAGTGAGATGGTCTGCTTGTTCCCTAGAAAACATTTTTAATTATTAACTCTCATTTACCAAAAAAAAAATATTTTCTAATCACTTCTAGCAATGTAGAAATTTGCCAATGCATTATTTTCTCTATATTGCTGGACTCCAGCAAAGGGTAGAAGATTAAGTTAGTCCCTACCCTGAAATGTCATTTGAATTTGGGATTCGGATGACATTAAAAGATGAAAAACCAGCTTGAAAGAAGTTGTGCATGAAAACCTTCTCACACGGATTAACTAACAGCACTGACAGTTTTTAAATAGGTGCTAAAGTTTTAGCAGGTGGACAAAAGATGGGATAAGGAAAGTCATGGACACATTTTTTTCTTTCTCATTACACATCTCTACGTTTGGAGCCCTTCTTCAGTTGCAAATTTAGAATAGGTTGGACCACAGCTTGTACAAACAAGATCACTGAAAGTTTTCAGTGGCTGGTCGAACTATACAGAAATTTAACATTGGTCAGGTTGAGCAAATGGTTAGTCTTCCCTTGTTACCTCGTCAAACTTCACAAAGTCCCACAACAGGACTGTAAACACCTCTTCCGACATTCAATATGGGACGGCCTCCACATTGTTGGAAACACCCCACCCTTCAGATGCTGGAGTTAGATCAAGGTCCCAACTGCCAGTTCAGGTTGATGTTTAAGATCGAATAGCATTGTATGAATAGCAGGAGTTCTGGTGTCCTGACCAACATTTCTACTCAACAAATGTCACTAAGAGATTGGTTGGCCATTTATTTTCTTGAAACACTACTGCGGTCAACGAGCCACCCTACTCCACCACAGTCTGAAGTCCATTGACTCCACCGCTTCTTCCTACAAAACCCACTTCTGTGATCAAGCTCCTAATCCCACCTAACATTGTCTTCCTTGGTTCAGCAACGTTTCCACTGAAGCATCATGGCACCTTTTTTATTTGACATCAAAGGCATCGTTGAAGACGACATACTGGCTGTTATAATAATCAATATTGATATAGCACTTTTAGCATAGTCGAACATTTGTGTTTTATTGGAGTGATCAACAGGGGCTGGTTTAGCACACTGGGCTAAATCGCTGGCTTTGAAAGCAGACCAAGGCAGGTCAGCAGCACGGTTCAATTCCCGTACCAGCCTCTCTGAACAGGCGCCGGAATGTGGCGACTAGGGGCTTTTCACAGTAACTTCGTTTGAAGCCTACTTGTGACAATAAGCGATTTTCATTTCATTTCAGACACATAGGAAATGCAAAAACAAAAGAAAACGGAGCTGTTTCCAGAACAGAATGGAGGAGGGCAAGCACAGGGGCGAGGTTGAATAGAACTTGCGAGTGTGTTAGGATAAAGGCAGCAGAGGCTTGGATTCGCTTAAGCTTACAGAAAGTGCACGGTGGGATGTTTGCCAGAAGAATATTTGAGTCGACGGTGAACAAAATCTTGGGTTGCAGGGAAATTATCTTTTTGTCATTCCATTGTGAAGTTTTTGTTTAAAAACTCACCTGAATGCCAGCATGGCTGCACAGGTAAAAGTCAAACTCAGATGGATGTGTTATTTTTGTATCCACTGTTGTGCCTGCTGGAATATTGCCACTTTTTCCAACCTGTATATCAAGATAATAAAATTTGCAAGTTAACAGAAGATACAGGCAAGAAGTCATGCCCAATTACAGTTTACAGGCTTGAAGTGTCCCTAGGCAACTTTTATCTTTCCCGAGAAATTGGTGGATTGCTGATCAAGGTCAAATGACAAGGTTACTATTTCTTCTTTCTACAGACCACCCAAGGATTGGGTTTGCGCTCTACTAAAAGATACTGCAATAGGTCCTATATAACATAATAAAGGTCACTGATCTCAAAGATTCCAGCTGAACCCTTGAACCATGGAGAGCTACAAATGTATTCCCTTGGAGTTTTGCCTCATTAAATTTTCATTCGGTACACATTTGTTAATGTTGAAATATACATTTCCTGCTATCATCTGCATTGAAATCCAGCTGAACCTTCTCATGATTCATAGAACATAGTGCAGAAGGAGGCCATTCGGCCCATCAAGTCTGCACCTACCCACTTAAGCCCTCACTTCCTCCCTATCCTTGTAACCCAATAACCCCTCCTAACCGTTTTGGTCACTAAGGGCAATTTATCATGGCCAATCCACCTAACCTGTACGTCTTTGGACTGTGGGAGGAAACCGGAGCACCCGGAGGAAACCCACACAGGAGGAAATCAACTTCATTACTGTAAATGGATTACTGAAACCGGGGTGTTCAGAGCTGGTGTGCTGCATTTAAGGCCACAAATGTACATCCTCTTCAGTTAATAAGCCTGACAGTCCAGTATTTGTAACATTATCACTTCAAACAAAACCTAGCAAGACTTGTCACAATCTAATTTCCTGCCAATTATCTATGGTTTAAACTTTTGCGAATACAGCAACCAAAATATATAACATTATACCCTAAAATGGGAGAGAAAACACAAACTACCGTAGGATTAATGACAAGTGCTCATGACTGAGATTCAGTTGAGATGAACTGTGCCGTCTACGTTACTGTGTAAAACAAAATCCAGAAAATAGCATCCAGTGAACCAGTCAAACCAGTCCAATGTTGCTGGATCTTTTCTGATTGGTTACTGTAAACAACTCTGAATCCAATTACCATCAAAATACAAAAACAAACATATATCCTAAATGTCAAGTCTGTAAATCATTCCTACCCTTTCATTCTTATCAGTACAGAAGAGTCTGGTGTGATGTCGCTTTTGAACCACAATGAAAGTGATGCCAGGCTGGTAGTCCTTTTCTAATTTAATACATGCCTCTCGGATGGCGAGCAACTCATGATGGAGAACCTAGGAACGCAATTTACAAAGTTAATTTTATCTGGAACCGCAGCAGAAAAACTTTCAAACAGAATACATTGCGATATTTGTACTGAAACACATTTTAAATGAACAGATTCCAAGTATACAATTTATACAAGCAAACATCACTGTGACGTGGATGATTCCTCCTACAGTTGCACATCTCAAAACAATTTTTCAATGTTAATAATATACCGGAGTTTAAAGTGACAATGTTTCACACAATGCCAATAAGGATGGTGAAATATTTCACCCCCAGAAAAGCAAAATACTGCAGAAGCTGGAAATTTGAAATAAAAACTGAAAATGCTTGTCCGGCAGCATTTAAAAAACAAAATTCTCTCACGGGATGTGTGCGTCACCGGTTAGTCCAGCATTTGTTGCCTGTGCCTCGAGGACCATAGACTGCATTCAGAGGCTAAGTGTACTGTATTGAGTGATTCTTACAGAATTCCCAAAGCCTCTTAAAATACACAGCAGTAGGGCATCACGATGGTGGCGCACTGGTTAGCACTGCTGCCTAACGGCGCCAAGGTCCCAGGTTCGATCCCGGCCCTGGGTCACTGTCCGTGTGGAGTTTGCACATTCTCCCCGTGTGTGCGTAGATTTCGCCCCCACAATCCAAAGATGTGCAAGGTAGGTGGATTGTCCACGCTAAATTGCCCCTTAATTGGAAAAAATGAATTGGGTACTCTAAATTTTAAAAAAATTATTTTAAAAAAAAATACAGGGCAGTAGTGTGGTGGGTGGATGAATGCAGGTATAACTGCAAGGTTAACACCCTTTGAGGCAAAATATATCAAGGGATAGAGTAAGGAATAAAGGAAGGAAGTGTAAATGTTGCCTCCATTAAAGCAGCAAAACATGTATGATGATACAAAAGAGTTAGGGAGGGAAAAAACTTTTGCTTTAGTGGAGAAAGAGAAAGAGATATGTAGGTAAAATTGGCACCTCAAGCAGATACAAAATGTAACAGGAGACCAGAAGGCCATAAAACGTTGGAGAAGTTGGGAGGCATGGTGGCGCAGTGGTTAGCACTGCTGCCTCACGGCACCAAGGACCCGGGGTCACTGTCCGTGTGAAGTTTGCACATTCTCTCCCGTGTCTGCGTGGGTCTTACCCCCACAACCCAAAGATGTGCAAGATAGGTGGATTGACCTTGCTAAATTGACCCTTAATTGGAAACTTTTTTTATTAAAAAAACATGGGAGAAGTAGGCTATTGTCATAGAATTTACAGTGCAGAAGGAGGCCATTCGGCCCATCGAGTCTGCACCGGCTCTTGGAAAGAGCACCCTACCCAAGGTCAACACCTCCACCCTATCCCCATAACCCAGTAACTCCACCCAACACTAAGGGCAATTTTGGACACTAAGGGCAATTTATCATGGCCAATCCACCTAACCTGCACATCTTTGGCATGTGGGAGGAAACCGGAGCACCCGGAGGAAACCCACGCACACACGGGGAGGATGTGCAGACTCCGCACAGATAGTGACCCAAGCCGGAATCGAACCCGGGACCCTGGAGCTGTGAAGCAATTGTGCTATCCACAATGCTACCGTGCTGCCCCAAGAGTCCCAGAGTCTGCTCCGCCATTCATTGAGATCATGACTGATCTGATAGGATACTTAACTCAGCCTCTACAGATTCATTACCTTCAAAAGAAATTCCTCCTCATCTGTTTTAAATGGGTGACCCCGTATTCTGACATTATGCCCTGTAGTCAAAGAACCCCCCCCCCCCGCCCAGAGGAAACAACCTTTCAGCACCTACAATCTTAAGCATCCTGAAAATCCCATATCTCTCGGATGCCATGACAGAATAACAAATTATCAATACACTGGTTGGAGCAAAACAAAAGGGAAGGGTCTGTTTTTAGCCTCATAAAAGGATGTTGAGCTCACTCTAGGAAATGAAGTGGGGTACTAGGTGTGTTAAAGGTAAAGGAACATCCAGGACAACAATCATTAAGGTTCCACCTAAAAACTGAAAGATAAAAGAAAAAAGCTTTTTGATTGAGCAAGGGCAATTTCAATGAGATAATGAGGGACTGGCCCAGGTAAATGCAATAAAAAAAACAACTGGCAAATAAGATAACACCCAAACAACAGGAAACATGATTACAGGTGAGATGATCCCACCACAAGTGGTAAAGGACAAGTGGCAGAAAATTTACACAGCAACATCAAGTCACCTAAAATAGTGTAAGAATCAACTTTTTCATTTTTTGGTTCATAGGCCAGGCCAAGTCCAAGACATGCATATTAAAGTGATTTTTCTCTTTAAAACTCAGTATCGCTACTCGAGCAAATTGTCAAACCACCCATGTACACCCACTGCCTGCAACTGGCTTGTAAATTTGCAGGTGTTAATAATAATAATACTCTTTATTACTGTCATAAGTAGGCTTACATTAATAAACACTGCAATGAGGTTACGGTGAAGATCCCCTAAACAAACCATCAGTTCCATTAGGTAAGCACATTTATAGACTTGACAGCTTCTTTGTTTAGCTAATAAAACTCATACTTCTGCAACCCAACAAATCTGCCTAGACTTTATTTACCTGTTGAAACTGTCCTTCTGAAACGCCATCCCTATAGAATATAATGCGTGTTGGCTTGAAGCGCGTAGATTTGTAAAACTGGATGAGGAGCTCTCTGACCATGAAAGCAAGGTCCTGGATGATCTCCTGTCGATGCTGCTGTACACGGACTGTGGCACAATAACGACTTGGGTGAGCATCCATACTACCCACCACCTAAGGAAAAGGGTGTGGGACGCAGGAGAAAACGAACGCACGGTAAGCTTCAGCAGATAACCAAACCACATTCCTAATGAATTAGTACATAACCATCAACCATGAGGAAGCCTTAGAAGTAATGTTTAAATCACAAAAATTGCCAAATAATACCAAAATTCACTTCCAAGTGCAAAATACAGAAAGATTGTTTTTAACAATCTTTAACAACAGCAGTAGATAACGGGGAGCCAATGGATGTGGTATATCTGGATTTCCAGAAAGCCTTTGACAAGGTGCCACACAAAAGGTTGCTGCATAAGATAAAGATGCATGGCATTAAGGGGAAAGTAGTAGCATGGATAGAGGATTGGTTAATTAATAGAAAGCAAAGAGTGGGGATTAATGGGTGTTTCTCTGGTTGGCAATCAGTAGCTACTGGTGTCCCTCAGGGATCAGTGTTGGGCCCACAATTGTTCACAATTTACATAGATGATTTGGAATTGGGGACCAAGGGCAATGTGTCCAAGTTTGCAGACGACACTAAGATGAGTGGTAAAGCAAAAAGTGCAGAGGATACTGGAAGTCTGCAGAGGGATTTGGATAGGCTAAGTGAATGGGCTAGGGTCTGGCAGATGGAATACAATGTTGACAAATGTGAGGTTAACCATTTTGGTAGGAATAACAGCAAAAGGGATTATTATTTAAATGATAAAATATTAAAACATGCTGCTGTGCAGAGAGACCTGGGTGTGCTAGTGCATGAGTCGCAAAAAGTTGTTTGACAGGTGCAACAGGTGATTAAGGCGGCAAATGGAATTTTGTCCTTCATTGCTAGAGGGATGGAGTTTAAGACTAGGGAGGTTATGCTGCAATTGTATAAGGTGTTAGTGAGGCCACACCTGGAGTATTGTGTTCAGTTTTGGTCTCCTTACTTGAGAAAGGACGTACTGGCACTGGAGGGTGTGCAGAGGAGGTTCACTAGGTTAATCCCAGAGCTGAAGGGGTTGGATTACGAGGAGAGGTTGAGTAGTCTGGGACTGTACTCGTTGGAATTTAGAAGGATGAGGGGGGATCTGATAGAAACATATAAAATTATGAAGGGAATAGATAGGATAGATGCAGGCAGGTTGTTTCCACTGGTAGGTGAAAGCAGAACTAGGGGGCATAGCCTCAAAATAAGGGGAAGTAGATTTAGGACTGAGTTTAGGAGGAACTTCTTCACCCAAAGGGTTGTGAATCTATGGAGTTCCTTTCCCAGTGAAGCAGTAGAGGCTCCTTCATTAAATGTTTTTAAGATAAAGATAAATAGTTATTTGAAGAATAAAGGGATTAAGGGTTATGGTGTTCGGGCCGGAAAGTGGAGCTGAGTCCACAAAAGATGAGCCATGATCTCATTGAATGGTGGAGCAGGCTCGAGGAGCAAGGTGGCCTACTCCTGCTCCCAGTTCTTATGTTCTTAAATCACAGTGAGGACTTTTGCTTTGGTTTAACATGTCTTACCCAACTACGACTCCTAATAAAACAATATTTTTTTAATGTTCTCCACAATTGACAATTCTAGTCATTACTGCACGAATGATTGGCCCAGTCACTTTTACCATGTGACTATCCTGTGATCTTCTACGCATCTCTATCAAAATTTATACTAAAACTGTTACATGAAATGAATTGGTAGAATTTGGGCATAGAATCAGGGGTTTAGTTCACTCATGGAATTTTGGGTTCGAGCAGCAGAGAAGAGAGGGCATGGGCCCCAGTGGTCAGCACTGCTGTCTCACAACACCAGAGACCTGTGTTAGATTCCAACCTCGGGTGACTGTCTGTGTGGAGTTTGCATCTTTTCCCCATGTCTGTGTGGGTTTCCTTCGGGTGCTCCGGTTTCCCCCCACAGTCCAAAGATGTGCAAGTTAGGTGGATTGACCAAGCTGAATTGTCCTTAGGTGGGTTTAAGAGGAAAGGGGCCTAGGTGGGGGGGGCTCTTTTGGAGGGTCAGAGCAGAGAGTCGATGTGCATTGTAGGGATTCTGTGAACTGGGCTGCATAATCTTCTGAGATCTCAGCAAACTGAATTTGACATTTTGTAATTGGTCCTTGATCTTTCATTTCCAGTAAAGGTCATTTGTTCTCTTCTGGTTTCTCAACCTAATTAGAAAACTTGCACTTTCAAACTGTCGGCAGGACTCTGATGTTAAGGATTTTTAAAAAAATTTATAAAGTAACAGGGATTCAAGCTAGGACAGGGGAAATCTTAATTTTGAAATTTTCACAAGTTTTTTAAAAAACACAGTTTAAAACTTAGTTGCAAATATATTCAACCTGTTTGCCTTCAAAAAGATTTCAAGAATACAAACAATGCACTGGTGCATAAAGAAACACTTTGAATTTTCCAGCAAGGTAAACAGAATTTTTATAATATGAATATAAACAATAACTGGATCTGACGTAATCAGTGTAACTTCTTTGAAGTGAAGCAGGAACTAAAATTATACTTCAACACATGTTGATTGGGCGAATGTAAGATCAAACAAGAAGCTCGAGTGTTTGGCTTATTGAGGAAAATGGTGCAGCAATCTGATAGGATGGAGATGCTGAAGACAAAGAGGAAGGCAGGAAAGTGAAGTGGAAGAGATTCAGAGAAGAGGGCAGTAGCTGTTGAATAATAGCCTTTGATCGGAAAAACAGTTTAAAAAGGACAAAAAAAAGCCTAATGTATAAACCTATCTCCAAACCGCAGTTCAGATGGGCACCTAGACCAGAACATTCACCGAACATATCATTTTTTTAAAAATTGTGTAACTATTCGCAATCAATAAACAGAAAACTAAAAATACTGGGACTCACTGCAGCAATGGAAGGTTTTTTCCCATCCCCAGCTGGTGGATGTGTTACATCTGCACCCAAGAATATTACTGGCTGCTGAAATACTGCAGGCCTGGAAAAATAAATACAAGTTTTGGGATCATTACAAACAGCTCCAGTTTATAACCACAGTAATCGCATCAGTATTACATGGATATATTTACATTGTAGAGGCACATTTCAATAGGTTTCCTTATTAAGTCAAGTCAGCGCAATGTGAAAATTATATGATAAACACAACTCCCATTTCCGGAAATATATTCAGTATCTTGGCGACTTAGAAGACCAACTCAACAGTGTACAAATGTACTACAAAATTTTGTATTTGTTCTGAAGATTTCCAACATTGTGTAATATTGGACATACATATTTTAAAATAGCTGCAAACAATGGAACGGAGTATACTGGTGGCAACACAAGAAACTGAACATATTTCGTTAAGTGAAATCAGCACAAAAATGGCTTTCTTGTGGCTGGGTTGTAGCAAGGGAATATACAATGAATTGTAGGACTCTAGGAAGTACAAAGGATCAGAGGGACCTTGGTGTGCATGTCCATAGATTGCTGAAGACAGCTGGACAGGTAGATAAGGTAGTTAACAAGGCATATAAAATACTTTCCTTTATTAACCGATGCATAGAATACAAGAACAGGGAGGTTATGATGGAGCTGTACAAAAGGCTCGTTAAGCCACAGCTGGAGTAGTGTGTGCTGCTCTGATCGCCACACTATAGGGAGGAAGTGATTGCACTAGAGATTGCACTAGAGAAGATGCAGTGATTCACCAGTGCGTTGCCTGGGCTGGAGCGTTTCAGCTACCGAGAGAGGCTGGTTAGTCTGGTCAGTCAACTGAAGCCACAAATTTTGTGACTGAAAACATTAGAAGCTAAAACTTCAAAAACATTTTACAGAGAAAAATTGTGAACTACCAAAACATTGTATAGTCCCAACAGATAGTGTAATCCACCAATGAATGAAGACAAATATCAGTTTATGAAACAATCTTACTTTTCAAAACATTAGTTTATGGAAGTAGACCTTACTCAAATCAAGTCACTTAGCAAAAAGTTCAACTGACCTTCCCTGTGGCACCAAGATGTTATTGACACCTCCTAGCTTTACGTTGATCTTCAGGCAGAGGTTGGAAAGTGTTTGTGGAGAGGTCTTCAGCACATTTTTCACCTGTACGCATTGCGTGGCCATGCCAAGCAACGTGTCACCCACACGCTTAACTTCCGCTGTCAGTGGAAAACACTGCTTATTAATATATTGTTAAGATCCAGGTGGGGACAAGTAACTTCTTGTTTAAAACAGATAAAGGTTGAAATTCCAGTTACTCACTAACAGAATAAAGCCATAAGATTCCACGGTGTTAAACAAACAAATAAATCTTACTATACAAAGCCAGATAAATAAAATTTATCTTGTACTCGAACATTCAGAATTAATATGAGGCAAATATGAACAGGCAAACTGTGATCAAACACACCACACTGCATATTAAACGGCAAATGCAACCAAGTCACTCCCACTGATTCCTCAGCAACCGCACCCAAATGTCAGTGACATTTGGGTGAGTCACAAAAGTTTTTTAAAATTCGATCTCCTTCATGAGGGATTTCAACTCTTTACTTTCAAAGATTTATCCTCCAAAGATGGGCAGGTTAGGTAGATTGGTCATGCTAAATTGCCCCTTGGTGTCCAGAAGGTTAGGGTTGCTTGGATAGGGTGGACTTAAGTAGGGTGCTCTTTCCAAGGGTCGGCGCAGATTTGGTGGGCCGAATGGCCTCCATCTGCACTGTAAATTCGATGATTCTATTAAAAAGCCAAAGAGCCTATTCTTGCTCCGAATTACTATGATTTCTGTGCAAAACAAAGATAGTTAGCAAACCAGAAAATCTTCTTAAGCTCCATCCATCTCCATGAGGACACCTTTCAGGGCTCACTGAATGTTCTTCAACCAATGTAGCTCCAGCTCTCAAAATAAAACATTTCTACAGGCTACTTCCTTGCAAGCGGTATAGATATCACGCCTCCAGCTCAGTAAGCTCACCTGCTATTTCATGGCTCTTGCCTTTCGAGCCCTTAATCCATCAAGACAACATGGTCCCAACTTTTTAAGTGCACGAGACTTCATGCTGCTTTATTGCAATTATCTTATTGCAATTATCCCATTTTCTAGTTACGTTTTAATATTTTAAAAACTAAACATTATCTCTTAAATATTAACATGAATTATAGACTAGATGTTTGTCACAATGGCTACAAATTCAATTTTGATTCAATATTTAAATGCATGATTAGGTTTATGTAGACAGTGAGGTATAGGTGTATCCAGAAACCCAGGGTAATGCTCCAGAGACCTGGGTTCAAATCTCACTATGGCAGATAGTGAAATTTGAATTCAATAAAATTGGAAATAATTTTATCAAGGCTAATCTGTACCCAAACTTCATTTACCTGCATTTCATTCACATTTCTGGATAGCCTACCTCAACACCAGTCTTGAAAATTTCATTGGACCCAACAACTACAACCCTTTGAGAGAATTGCAGAGTTCTACTACCCTTCATGAAAAAGTGCCTCCTGATTTAACTCCTGAATCGTGCAGATTTTACAGTTGTGCTTGCTTGTTCCAAATTCCCCATCTGCAAATAGTTTCTCCATCTATGGTACCAAATTTAAGCACTGTAATTGCATCATCCTTCAACCCTCTAAGTCAAAGGGAAGATAGGTTTATAACCTAACCCTTTAAGTCCCAGCGGTCACAGTCTGATAAAACTGCGTGGCATCTCCATTCCCACCACTACCAACAAACGGCCAATATATTCTTGGTGTGTTGTCCAAAATTAACATAATACTCCAGATAGAATCTGACTAAGGCCCCTTGCAACTGAAGCATAATTTCTGTCCCTTTGTATTGATATATTTAATGAATCTTTTTGATAGCATTTTCCACCAGTGCACTAGTTTCTAGTGATTTAAATGTATGAAAACCAAAGTACCTTTGCTTACCTACAAGTAGTAAAAAAAACCTCTATTATCTTAAGATTCAAATTAGATGATATCACACTTCACACACAACTCTTGTGCACCAGTTTTTCCCATTCACATTCTGCCAAACGTTCCTCTGCAACCTCCAGCTGTCAACTGCACAACTTAACAACTCCTAAACTATTGTCAGCTGACAAATGCACAATTCTCTATTCCTTCAGCCAAGCCATTGATTATAAATGATGAAATGCTGAGATTCCACTACAGATCCCTGGGGAGCTCCATTAGGGACAATCCTAGGGGAGGCAGTAGCACGGTTGTATTATCGCTGGGGTAGTAATCCAGAAACCCAGCTCGAGAGACCCAGGTTCAAATCCCACTATGGGAGAATTCAATAAAAAAAATTGGAAATAAAAGTTTAACGATTGAGTTTGCACATTCTCCCCCTGACTGCGTGGGTCTCGCCCCCACAACTCAAAAAGATGTGCAGGGTAGGTGAATTGGCCATGCTAAAATTGCCCCTTAATTGGAAAAAAGAATTGGGTACTCTCAATTTTTAAAAAAATGTTTAATCAATGATGGACCATGAAACCACTGTCAATCGTCACAAAAACACACCTGGTTCCTTAACTTCCTTTAAAGAACTAACTCCAGGTCCCCAGCAATGTGGTTTGACTCTGAAATGCTTCAGGGATGGCCAATAAATGCTGGCCCAGCCAGCAATGCTCATACCAATAAATAATAAAAAACATCCTTTATGCTGAAGCAGTGTCCCAAGAACCCTTCATGAGGAATGCTATTGCTGGGGAACAGAAATGTTCTTTACCTCAGCAATCCAGTGCAATCATCATCTCCTATATCAGATATTGTCTGCATCTCTGGATGCAGAGTAATGTTATGCACAAGTGTGTCTAAAATCCATACCCACTGTCCCAAGGGTCCCAAGATACATCAGCCGTGGTTTAGTGGGGAGCATTCACATTCTCTGGCGGTTTAGGTCCACGCCACAAACAGAGCATAAAATGCAACACTAAGTAAGTGCTGTACTTTTAGAGATGCTGTCTTCCAAATGAGGCTTTTAACGGAGATCCTATTTTCTCCTTAAGGCACCAAATCCTTGTTATGAGATCCTTTAGTATCTCAGACCACTGTTGGATGTGCTTTCTCACATGACCTGGCACTGCAAAAAAAAAAAGAGTAAGGGGCCCATCCCAGTGCCCTGGCACTTTGTGGAAAATAAATAAGGCATCAAATTATGTATCTGGAAATCATGTTGCATTTGCTTATGCGATTAGAGAACTTATCTAAAAAAAATGCACAGTGCATTGCTGCTAATATTCTGATCGTTACATTAAGAAATATTTTCAATGCATTTAACTAGCAACATTTTAGCTGTTTCGAAATGGCAAACACTGAAACCCTAAATGTACTGACCATAAACTGGAGTTTTTCCAGGAAGCACAACCACCACTAATTGAAGTCCTGCATAGGTATTCTTCAAGTGCCTGAACATTGGTTCCACACTGTCTGCACCTTGTGCATATTTACAAAAACAAGGTTGGCCTTGTATCGGCATCCCCGCATCCCTGGATATTTTCCTTAACTGGTCTGTGAATGCTCTGAAAAAAAGCAACATAGTTGATTATTAAAAGGTTTTTGCAACTATTATTAAAAAGCTAGTAGTACACCATCTGATTGCGAGGGGTAGAATAGAAAGGGTTTGCAATTATCACCATTTATTTTTAGTGCTTTGAATTAATGCTTGCAATTCGTACTTAGAATGTGAACATTTTACTTTTCTGGACAGGGGGGGGGGGGGGGGGGAGGGGAGAAAAGAGGGAGAGGCAGTGCTTCAAGAGGGAAAAAAAAGTATCTTATCACATTTGCTTCTCCTTAAGGCACCAAATCCTTCTTATGAGATCCTTTAGCATCTCAGGCCAGTGTTGGATGTGCCTTTGTCTAATATCGGCGCACACTTATGGATTTGGATTTGTTTTTTACTGCAAGCAGCTCAAACAGATCATTTAGTACATGAAAATAAAATAAAAAGAAAATACATAGAAGGGCAACTCAAGTTCCACAATGCAAATACATAGACACCGGCATTGGGTAAAGCATACATGAGTGTAGTATTAATCAGGTCAGTTCATAAGAGAGTCATTTAGGAGTCTGGTAACATGGGTTAGGAATAACATTTCTTTTCTATAACAAAATTTAGAGTACCCAATTAATTTTTTCCAATTAAGGGGCAATTTAGCGTGGCCAATCTACCTACCATGCACATCTTTGGGTTGTGGGGATGAAACCCACACAACACGAGGAGAATGTGCAAACTCCACACGGACAGTGACCCAGAGCCGGAATCGAACCTGGGACCTCGGCACCGGAGGCAGCACTGCCATCCACTGTGCCACCATGATGTCCTAGGAATAAAATTTCTTGCTGAATTTTCCCACCTAACCCAAGGTGCGATATTAATTGGAGCTCCCCTTACAGTACGCTAGCGGAGATGAACTAGCTCAGCACAGATTGAGAATCAAACCAGGTCTTAGTTGTATGGTTTAGCTAATCACTAGATAAAGTATTCCTCAGAAATTTTTAAAAAAAGGTTTCAAAACATTATAATATTTAGTGCATGTTTCTTCCACTCAGACACACCATTTTGGATCTCCACAAGTGCTAAAGTTCTGTAATCTCAGGGAACAATGTTTGCACCACTGTGCTTGCATTGCACATTTATCACATTTCCTGTGTACAAGTTATGGATACAGAGGATAAAGTATATTGCTTACTTGAGTGTGTCTTCCCTGCACTGTCTCTGTGGAGCAAAACATGCAATTGCCCAGACTTTGACCTCAATGCCTGTATGGAACTGTTTACCCCGCATATCCCACACACCCTGAATTGGTGTAGCAATGGTCTTGTTCTGCAACAGAAAGTAAAAAGTAACATGAGAGCAGGAGTATTTTAATGTCACAAACTACACCAGTTATCAGCTAACTAGAATAGTGTGCTTTAATTTCAAGGTGCTGATGAATGTCATTTATTTTCTAAATCTTTAAACAAAAAACTTCCAAACACAGGCGGATCATTTCAATTAAAAAACACTCATCTGTACAAGTGTTATACATCTTTGAAATAAAACTTCAATTTATTACATACTGCACACATACAGCATTTTCTCCATAATTGTCACAGCTGCTAACTTTTTAATCTGAGTTCAAATGTAACCTTTGTTTCAGTAATTTAGTCTTCTAAACCATTAAGCTTTCAGTTTAGAAATTCACTTAACTGTAGCTTACTTAGAACCATAGAACATTTATGGTGCCATTCAGCCCATCGTGTCTGGCCAAAAAGAGAGAAAAAGCTAATCCCATTTCCCAGCACCAGGTCTGTAGCCTTGCAGGTTACAACACTCGGATGTAGATCCAGGCACCTTTAAAATGAGTTATGCGTTTCAGCCTGAACCACCAATTTAGACAGTGAATTCCAATCGCCCCCCACCCTCTGGGTGAAAATGTTTTCCTCATAGAATCCGACAGTGCAGAAGGACCCCATTTGGCCCACCGAGCCTGCACCGACCCTCCAAAAGAGCACCCTAACCAGACTCCCGCCCTATCCCTGAATCCCCATCGAACTCACACATTCCTGGATACTAAGGGGCAATGTAGCATGGCCAATCCACCTAACCTGCACATCTTTGGACTGTGGGAGGAAATCCTTGCGGACACAGGGAGAAAGTGTAAACTCCACACAGACAGTCACCCAGGCCGGAATTGAACCTGGGTCCCTGGCGCTGTGAGGCAGCAGTGCTAACTAATGTGGTACCATGCTGCTTCCTTTAATCCTTCTACTAATCACCTGAAATCGATGCCCCTAGTAATTGATCCCTCAGCTAGGGAGAACATGTTTTTCCTTTCAAGGCCCCTCAATTTTGGTACACCTCAATAAGGTCACCCCTTAGCCTCCTCTGTTCGAAGGAAAACAACCCTAGGCTATCCAAACTCTCCTCATTGTTGCATTTTTCAACCCCTGGTGACATTCTTGTAAGTATCCTCTGCACTTGCTCCAGAGCAATTATCTCCTTCCTGGAATGTGCTGACCAGAACTGTACACAAAATTCCAGCTGTGGCCTAACCTGCATTTTATACATTATACCCCTGCTTTTGTAATCAATACCTCACCCAATAAAGGAAAGCATTCCACATATTTTCTCAACCACCTTGTTCACCTGTCCTGTTACCTTCCAGGACCTGTGGACATGGACTCCCAGGTGTCTCACTTCCTCAACTCCTCTCAATATCTCCCTGTCTATTGAGTATTCCCTTGCTTTGTCTGTCCTCCACAAATACTTTTCCTGACTGAATTCCATTTGCTACCTTTCCGCCCACTCAACCAAACGATTGATGTAATTCCCAAATCGACAGCTATCCTCTTCATCAGCTACATGGCCAATTTTTGTGTCATCTGCAAATTTCCAATCATGTCCCCACATATGCCTAAATCATTAATATACACAACAAACAGTAGATCCCTAACAGAGTCTTGTGAAAACCACTGGAAACTGTTTTCTATTTGCAAAAGCATCCATCAATCATTACCCTCCGCTTCCTGTCACAGAGCCAATTTTGGATACAACCTGCCACTTTCCCCTCTATCCTATGAGATCTCACTTTTCTGACCAGTCTGCCATGTGGGACATTGGCAAATTCCTTACTGAAATCTATGTACTCAATATCCACTGCACTATCTTCACCAATCCTCCTTCCCTCAAAAGATTCTATTTAGTAAGACACGATCTTCGCCTAACAAAACCATATAGATTTCTCTCCGGCAAAGCCCTGACAAAACTGATCGGGATTGCTCCATTCTACAGACACTCCACATCAGGAGATTAAGAAAATAGATTCTCTACATAGCGACGATGAGTTTCATTGGAAGGCAGTATTAAGCAATACATTTAATATTCTGTAATATAAAGCAAAATACTGCAAATGCAAATCTAAAACAAAACCAGAAATATTCAGGTCAAGCAATACCTGTGGAGAAAAGTTAATGTTAACTTTGTTTCACTCCATCGGTGCTGCCTGACATGAATATATCCAGCACTTTCTGTTTTTTTATGATGTTGTGTAACTCATATACAACATCCAAAGACATAGAACTTATATCCCAGCAAAGCAACCAAGGTGCTTCACAACATTTGAGGGAAGATGAGAGAAAGAATGGAGGAAAAGGACTCCAGGAAATGAGTTAGCAAGGTAACTGAAGGTAGTCAGTTTTACAACAAAAAAACTGGTACCTTCATGGAATACACTTCAGCACTACATTGACTGCATCAAGGTTGGATTGATGACTCAAGATTGTCCTGAATAAGTAAAATTGAGGATTTAAAGTTGTATATATATATATACAAGATATATCCAAACAGTTGGCAAACAGTTGCCCATTTTGCAAAACAAGAGCCCTTACCCGACCACCGTATAACAAGGAAGGTGCCTGAAGAACACGACCTGGTACATCCGTCATGTCGTCTCTCACTCCTATTCCAAATTCCCGAACATATGGGTCAGCATTAAAACTCGCACTTTTCATCTGAAAGGAAAAAGGCTCATTTGAACTGACTGAAGTACGTGCCTGCATACCGAAATATAACTTATTTGATTTATTGTCATGTGTACCGAGGTGCAGTGAAAAGTATTGTTCTGCGTACAGTCCAAACAGATCACTGCATACATGAAACAAAACATAAGGCAAGGTGAGGGATCTGTATTTGGAGAAAGGGTTTGCCAGTCTGGAGGAGCAAAGGGAGAGGGTAGAGCTGCTGAGGGGGAGTGAGTTCAGGTATCTGCAGGTTAGGGATTCTGCGCGAAAGGTCTGGAGGGGGTTCCCTAGGTTGCCTGGATACACACTACTGGAGCGACTGCTGCTCCCGGATGTGGAAGGGGAGGGAAGAATTGGGGATATATACAAGTGGCTGGGGGAGCAGGGAGACGAGCGGGTGGTAAAGATCAAAGAGAAATGGGAAGCGGAGATCAATTGGGGAGCATGGAGTGAGGCACTGCGTTGGGTACACGGGACCTCCTCATGTGCAAGGATGAGCCTGATACAGGTTAAGGTGGTGCACAGAGTTCATATGACTCGGGTAAGAATGAGTGAGTTCTTTCAGAAGAAAGCAGATAATAATAATAATATAATAATCGCTTATTGTCACAAGTAGGCTTCGATGAAGCTACTGTGAAAAGCCCTAGTCGCCACTGGCACCTGTTCGGGGAGGCTGGAACGGGAATTGAACCTGCTGGTCTTGTTCTGCATTACAAGCTAGTTGTCTTAGCCCACTGTGCTAAACCAGCCCCTAAACCAGATGAGTGTGAGAGGTGTGGGCGGGGGCCAGCGAATCACACGCACATGTTTTAGGGTTGCAAAAAGTTGGGAAGATTCTGGACAGCAGTGTTCACAGTCTTAGCAGGATAGTTGAGGAGGTGGAGGACCCGCACCCTTTGGTGGCGATATTTGGGGTCTCGGGGAAGCCGGAGCTCATGGAGAGGAGGAAGGCCGATGTCTTGGCCTTCGCCTCTCTGATTGCACGGCGGCAAATTTTGCTGGAGTAGCGGTTGACATCGCCACCGGGGTCGTGGCTTGGTTAGGTGACCTGTACGACTTCCTGTGATTAGAGAAGATAAAATATCAGTTAAGGGGCTCTTCGGAGGGGTTTGAGGAAAGGTGGGGGATGTTTGTGACCATGTTTGAGGGACTGGTCGTCGCAGGGGAGAGGGGGGTGGAAAAGAGGAAATATCTGTACAGACTGTATCGTTGATTGTACCCTTGGTGTTTGTTCGCTGTAACCTGTTTTGATACATGTTTGTAATAAAATACACTGAAAAAAAATGAAAAAAAACAAAGGGCAAACATAAATGCACAATGTAAAAACATAGACACATCGGGTGATGCAGACAGAAATATAATACTACTAAGTGGAGAAGATGTGTGAAGAGATCAGATCAGTCCATAAGAGAGTTGTTTAGGAGTCATGTAACAGCAGGGAAGAAGCTGTTTTTGAATCTGCTAGTGCGTATTCTCAGACTTCTGTATCTCCTGCCTGATGGAACAGGTTGGAAGAGAGAATAACCTGGGTGGAAGAGGTCTTTAATTATGCTGCTTTCTTTCCCAATGTAGTGGAAATTGCAATCATGATCAGTAGAATGTTGAATAATTAGATAATACGTTGTACGAGAATCCCTATAGTGCAGAAGGAGGCTATTTGGCCATCGGGTCTGCAACGCCGCTTTTAAAGAGCAGTCCACCCATGTCCACTCCGCCCTCTTCCCGTTACACCATAACCTAATCTGCACATCCTGAGACACCCAAGGGGAATTTTATCATGGCTAATCCATCTAACCCACATATCTTTGGACTGAGCGGAAACCGGAGCACCCGGAGGAAATCCATGCAGACACTGGGAGAACATACAAACTCCACACAGACAGTGACCCAAGGTCGGAATTGAACCTAGGTCCCTGGCGCTGTGAGGCAGCAGTGCTAACCACTGTGCCGCCTGAAGGAGGAGGCCATGTGCCCATCGAGACTGCACCGACCCTTTGAACGACCACACTAACTAAGCCCAATCCCCCGTCCTATTCCTGCAAGACCACCCTAAGGGGCAATTCAACATGGCCAATCCACCTAACCTGCACATCTTTGGACTATGGGAGAGAACCAGAGCTCCTGGAGGAAATCCACACAGACATGAGGAGAATGTGCAAAATCCACAGTCAGTCATGGTCAAAATCGAACCCCTGCCCCTGGCACTGAGGCAGCAGTGCTCACAACTCTGCCACCGTGTCGCCCCAATAACGACAACTGACAATGATTTCATGGTCATTCTTAGACTTTTATTTCCAGATATTTTATATTTTAAAAAATTCGAACCCGGGTCCCCAGATCATTTTGACAAAGCTTTGGTCAGCTTTGACAAAGAGTCATCCAAACTCGAAGCGTTAGCTCCCTTTTCTCTCCACAGATTCTGTCAGACCTGCTGGGATTGTCCAGTATTTTCTGTTTTTGTTCCCCAGATCATTATCCGGGTTCTCTGGATTACTAGTGCAGCAACAATACCACTACGCCACCGCCTGTTCTGATGGAATCTTTCAATTTTTCCCTTTATGGCTTCTCACCCATCAAGGTTTTTTGGATGCACAGTATATATTTTTCTGATCAAAATGATTGTTCTAAAGGAACTACACTGTGTATACTTTACAATAGTGATTCAGTTCCATTGTTTTTACATTTTAGCATTCTTTTTGACTTCAGAACAATCGATGGGCCAAATTGCCTCCTTCTGCACCATAGGGATTTTAGTACAACATTATTATCTAATTATTCACCATTCTATTGACCATGATCGCAACTTCCACTACATTGTTCCGAAGTCCAAAAAAAACTAAAATATAAAAACAATGGAACTAAACGTTCCAAAAAAATGACTTTTTAATTATCTGAATATACTGTAGAGCACACAACATTGCAAGCAGTGTAAATAGAAGTGCAAAATTACAGAGATTGATGGGCTAAATTAGTGGGCAAAATTGTGGCAAATTAATTTCAATGTCGGCAGTTGAGAGATCATCCACCTTGTACCTAAAAAAAGGTACTCTGAAAATGGTGAAAAATCTAGAAATGGTGGAGGTCAAGAGGCTTGAGGGTCCAGGTCCAAAGATCATTAAAGTGTCATGAGTAGGTTTCTCAGTGGGCTAGACAGCTGGTTTATGCTGCAGAACAAGGCCAGCAGCACGGGATCAATTCCCGTACCAGCTGAAAATTCTGAAACTCTCCCTGAACAGGCGCCGGAATGTGGAGACTAGGGGCTTTTCACAGTAACTTCATTGAAGTGTTAATGTATGCCTACTTGTGACAATAAAAAGATTATTACAAAGCAATCAAAAAGGTTAAAAGCTGGCCTTTACACCCACAGGAATAGAATACAAGAGGTTGGAAATTATGTTTCAAAAAATACAAAACCAGATTAATTTAGGGTATTAGGAGCAATTCCGGGCACTACGTCTTAGGAAGGATGTACAGGTAGTATTAATTAGAATAAGGCCTGGGCTCCCAAGGGCTATGCTGCAAGGGGAAATTAAACAAACCATGGAATTCAGAAGGCTTAGGAATGATTTGATCAAAAGTATTCAAGATATTAAGGGGAACAGATATTTGGAGAAACTATTTGCTAGCTGGACAGTCGAGGATTAGGGTGCTTAGGCTGAAAATTAGAGCCAGGCCTTTCAGGAGCGA
Source organism: Scyliorhinus torazame (assembly GCF_047496885.1). NCBI lineage: Eukaryota > Metazoa > Chordata > Chondrichthyes > Carcharhiniformes > Scyliorhinidae > Scyliorhinus > Scyliorhinus torazame. Next base: position 218,420,718 of record NC_092717.1, on the reverse strand, counting down.
CATTTAAAAAACTCCAGCACACCAACAGTGGAAAAAACCGAACTCTCTTCTGCGAACCGCAATTGATGCTAGATCAATTGTTAATTTTAATTCTGAAGTTGCTCGATGTTAGACAAAGGTATTGGGTAAAGGAAGGCAAGGAAGGGCAGCACGGTAGCATGGTGGTTAGCACAATTGCTTCACAGCTCCAGGGTCCCAGGTTCGATTCCCAGCTTGGGTCACTGTCTGTGCGGAGTCTGCACCTTCTCCCCATGCGTGCGTGGGTTTCCTCCGGGTGCTTCCGGTTTCCTCCCACAGTCCAAAGATGTGCAGGTTAGGTGGATTGGCCATGCTAAATTGCCCTTCGTGTCCAAAATTGCCCTTAGTGTTGGGTGGGGTTACTGGGTTATGGGGATAGGGTGGAGGTGTGGGCTTGGGTAGGGTGCTCTTTCCAAGAGCCGGTGCAGACTCGATGGGCCAAATGGCCTCCTTCTGCACTGTAAATTCTATGATCATGATCAAGTGATGTCAAGACACTGAATGACAGAAGAGGCTCAAGAGGGTAAACAGCTTACCGCTGTTCCTAAGTTACTCACCAGTTTACTGATCTCATCTTGTCTGTCTGGTGCAGACCTGGCAGTGGCTCTAATCATTGTTGAGGTTTGATTGTCTGTCAGCTTTTTTATACATCTCTGCCCAGCTACAATGTTACACACCTGGAATGAGATCAATTAAAATCAAGACACCAAATTAATTTGATAGCACAAGATCCTGGTGCTACATTAATAAGCTAGCTTACATTGAAAAACTTGATTGTTGAAAGATACAATTTTTTAAAATGGCAACTTCCGATATTAACTGTTTTCCATTTCTGTATTTCCATTTATACTTTCAACATCAGAGGTTTACACTTCTGGATCCAGTGACATCCAAGGCCTCTGGGCTTAATTTTCCGTGGACTCCCTACCTTAACCAAGGAGTACATCACATACACAATAATGGCACAAACAGAAATGCATTCCTATCCCTCATTTTTAGGTTTGAACGTGCTACTTATGTCCAAAGATTGCATCGAAAACCAACTTGAGTCGACTCCCCATCATTAATTTTTATATAACTTGCTTTCCCTTAAACAGATTCTCTCAGTCATCCAGAAAACAACATGGTTTCTTTCATAAATGGTCAACAAATATTTTAGACTCGCATTTTTATCAGCTATAAATAAACAACAGAAAATAGCCCTTTTTTACACTAGGGTTGCAAGACTGTGAAACACACTACTCGAGTTAATGCAGGGACCACGTAAATCCTTACAAATAGGTTTGAGGAACAACGGGATTTGGTAAGCGCCTGGGCACATGTGAATAGGGATAATGCTCATGTGGCGGATAAGTAACAAACTAGTTTGGCCTAACATCATGCTTCTTTTTATAAGTAATTTTGCATAAAATAAAGCTGATCAACTATTCCCATTGGATAAAAGTACTGCACAGTGCAACAGGAATAGACAAAGTGGTGGGGAAAATAACAAGCAACTTTCAATTGAAATTCCTGTTAACAGCAACTATTTTCTTCTTTACAACAAATAACTTTTTTTTTTTTAAAACTGCATGAAACTTTACAGAGGAGTGTATACTGACATCATATATAGAAACATACAAAGAAAATATAAGCAGGAGGAGGCCATTCGGCCCTTCGAGCCTGCTCCGCCCGCCGTTCATTACAATGGCTGATCAAGTTCAATAAACCCTGATCCTGCCTTCCCCCCACATATCCTTGGTCCCTTTAGCCCCAAGAGCTATATCAAATTCCTTCTTGAAATTACACAACGTTTTGACCGCAACTACTTTCTGTGGTAATGAATTCCACAGGTTCACCACTCTCTGGGTGAAGAAATTTCTCCTTACCTCAGTCCTAAAAGGTTTACTCCTTATCCTCAAACCATGACCCCTAGTTCTGGACTCCCCCACCATCGGGTACATTCTTTCTCAATCTACCCTGTCTAATCCTGTTAGAATTTTCTAAGTTTCTAGGAGATCCCCTCTCACTCTTTTAAATTCCAATAATTTTTTTTAATTTAAAGTACCAAATTCAGTTTGAGAGGTTAGTTTTGCATAAAGTTCAGCCCACTCCGCCAGTGTTGCTCTCATTTCCCCATTAAATCTTATTCGGGCTATCAACTATAATATTAGTTCCCTGCTCCTTTGTGTCCTTCAATATCTATAAACTAGTTAATCTTGTTGAGCGGACATATAATTCCCCTTTAAATGGTGTGATTGACTTGACTTTAAGTTAAGAGGGGAAATAATTAATGGGAATCTGAGGAGCAACTTTCATTACACAGAGGATGCACTGAGTGCTGAATTTGGTGCATTTGAGTGCGATAGTGAGAGTTTGGTGACCGAGGGAGTATAAGGCTTCATTTTTATCTAAAGTTTAGTCTTTCTTTTATTTAGTTAATTAACTTAAAAGTTGCTGTTTGGTTTAGAAGGTGAATTTTCAATAAGCTTTAAACCGGCTTCTACTTGTAGGCACTTGCAGCTGGAGCTTGTTAATTAGTTAATTGGATTAGGCCAGGTTTTCAGAGGCTAGATTCACAGTATAAAAGTGATCCCCTACAGTGCAGACTTTGTTTGCACTGAGTGCTGAATTTGGTGCATTTGAGTGCGATAGTGAGAGTTTGGTGACCGAGGGAGTATAAGGCTTCATTTTTATCTAAAGTTTAGTCTTTCTTTTATTTAGTTAATTAACTTAAAAGTTGCTGTTTGGTTTAGAAGAAGGTGAATTTTCAATAAGCTTTAAACCGGCTTCTACTTGTAGGCACTTGCAGCTGGAGCTTGTTAATTAGTTAATTGGATTAGGCCAGGTTTTCAGAGGCTAGATTCACAGTATAAAAGTGATCCCCTACAGTGCAGACTTTGTTTGCACTGAGTGCTGAATTTGGTGCATTTGAGTGCGATAGTGAGAGTTTGGTGACCGAGGGAGTGCTGAATTTGGTGCATTTGAGTGCGATAGTGAGAGTTTGGTGACCGAGGGAGTGCTGAATTTGGTGCATTTGAGTGCGATAGTGAGAGTTTGGTGACCGAGGGAGTGCTGAATTTGGTGCATTTGAGTGCGATAGTGAGAGTTTGGTGACCGAGGGAGTGCTGAATTTGGTGCATTTGAGTGCGATAGTGAGAGTTTGGTGACCGAGGGAGTGCTGAATTTGGTGCATTTGAGTGCGATAGTGAGAGTTTGGTGACCGAGGGAGTGCTGAATTTGGTGCATTTGAGTGCGATAGTGAGAGTTTGGTGACCGAGGGAGTTAGGTGAGGAGGGAGTAAGGCGCTCCTTTCATTTTGTTTCCGACATTTCCGCAAAGAGTGCGAAGAGAGCCAGGAGTTTACAGAAAGTGTAGCTGACTGGGAGCAGGGTCGGAGGGCGGAGATCTAGTTAGTCCACAGGGCAGCTATATTCTGTCAGGTAAGAGGGGATGGAGGCTAGGCCAGTTACATGCTCCTCCTGTAGGATGTGGGTGGTGAGGGATACCACCGGTGTCCCCGCTGACTATACCTGCGGGAAGTGCACCCAACTTCAGCTCCTCAAAGACCGTGTTAGGGAACTGGAGCTGAAGCTGGATGAACTTCGCATCATCCGGGAGGCAGAGGGGGTGATTGAGAAGAGTTACAAGGAGGTAACCACACCCAAGGTACAGGACAAGAATAGCTGGGTTACAGTCAGGGGGAAAAAAACAAACAGGCAGAAAGTGCAGGGATCCCTCGTGGCCGTTCCCCTTCAAAACAAGTATACCGTTTTGGATGCTGTTGGGGGGGGGATGACCTACCGGGGGAAGGCCCTAGCGGCCAGGTCTCTGGCACTGAGTCTGGCTCTGGGGCTCAGAAGGGAAGGGGGGAGAATAGAAAAACAATAGTTGTAGGAGATTCAATGGTTAGGGGAATAGATAGGAGATTCTGTGGTCGCGAGCGAGACTCCCGGAAGGTATGTTGCCTCCCGGGTGCCAGGGCCAGGGGTGTCTCGGATCGTGTCTTCAGGATCCTTAAGGGGGAGGGTGAGCAGCCAGAAGTCGTGGTGCACATTGGTACCAACAACATAGGTAGGAAAAGGGGTGTGGAGGTAATAAACAAGTTTAGGGAGTTAGGCTGGAAGTTAAAAGCCAGGACAGACAGAGTTGTCATCTCTGGTTTGTTGCCGGTGCCACGTGATAGCGAGGCTAGGAATAGGGAGAGAGTGCAGTTGAACACGTGGCTGCAGGAATGGTGTAGGAGGGAGGGCTTCAGGTATTTGGATAATTGGAGCGCATTCTGGGGAAGGTGGGACCTGTACAAGCAGGACGGGTTGCATCTGAACCAGAGGGGCACCAATATCCTGGGAGGGAGGTTTTCTAGTACTCTTCGGGAGGGTTTAAACTAATTTGGCAGGGGAATGGGAACCGGATTTGTAGTCCAGCAACTAAGGTAGCCGATGTTCAGGACGCCAAAGCGTGTAATGAGGCAGTGGGGAAGGGAACACTGACAAAGGAGAGTACTTGCAGGCACGGAGAGGGGCTGAAGTGTGTATACTTCAACGCAAGAAGCATCAGGAATAAGGTGGGTGAACCTAAGGCATGGATCGGTACTTGGGACTACGATGTGGTGGCCATCACGGAAACTTGGATAGAAGAGGGGCAGAAATGGTTGTTGGAGGTCCCTGGTTATAGATGTTTCAATAAGATTAGGGAGGGTGGTAAAAGAGGTGGGGGTGGCATTATTAATTAGAGATAGTATAACAGCTGCAGAAAGGCAGTTCGAGGAGTATCAGCCTACTGAGGTAGTATGGGTTGAAGTCAGAAATAGGAAAGGAGCAGTCACCTTGTTAGGAGTTTTCTATAGGCCCCCCAATAGTAGCAGAGATGTGGAGGAACAGATTTTGGAAAGGTGCAGAAGTCATAGGGTAGTAGTCATGGGCGACTTTAACTTCCCAAATATTGAGTGGAAACTCTTTAGATCAAATAGTTTGGATGGGGTGGTGTTTGTGCAGTGTGTCCAGGAAGCTTTTCTAACGCAGTATGTAGATTGTCCGACCAGAGGAGGGGCAATATTGGATTTAGTACTGGGTAATGAGCCAGGGCAAGTGATAGATTTGTTAGTGGGGGAGCATTTTGGAGATAGTGACCACAATTCTGTGACTTTCACTTTAGTAATGGAGAGGGATAGGTACGTGCAACAGGGCAAGTTTTACAATTGGGGGAAGGGTAAATACGATGTTGTCAGACAAGAATTGAAGTGCATAAGTTGGGAACATAGGCTGTCAGGGAAGGACACAAGTGAAATGTGGAACTTGTTCAAGGAACAGGTGCTACGTGTCCTTGATATGTATGTCCCTGTCAGGCAGGGAAGAGATGGTCGAGTGAGGGAACCATGGTTGACAAGAGAGGTTGAATGTCTTGTTAAGAGGAAAAAGGTGACTTATGTAAGGCTGAGGAAACAAGGTTCAGACAGGGCATTGGAGGGATACAAGATAGCCAGGAGGGAACTGAAGAAAGGAATTAGGAGAGCTAAGAGAGGGCATGAACAATCTTTGGCGGGTAGGATCAAGGAAAACCCCAAGGCCTTTTACACATATGTGAGAAATATGAGAATGACTAGAGCGAGGGAAGGTCCGATCAAGGACAGTAGCGGGAGATTGTGTATTGAGTCTGAAGAGATAGGCGAGGTCTTGAACGAGTACTTTTCTTCTGTATTTACAAATGAGAGGGGCGATATTGTTGGAGAGGACAGTGTGAAACAGATTGGTAAGCTCGAGGAAATACTTGTTAGGAAGGAAGATGTGTTGGGCATTTTGAAAAACTTGAGGATAGACAAGTCCCCCGGGCCTGACAGGATATATCCAAGGATTCTATGGGAAGCAAGAGATGAAATTGCAGAGCCGTTGGCAATGATCTTTTCGTCCTCACTGTCAACAGGGGTGGTACCAGGGGATTGGAGAGTGGCGAATGTCGTGCCCCTGTTCAAAAAAGGGACTAGGGATAACCCTGGGAATTACAGGCCAGTTAGTCTTACTTCGGTGGTAGGCAAAGTAATGGAAAGGGTACTGAAGGATAGGATTTCTGAGCATCTGGAAAGACACTGCTTGATTAGGGATAGTCAGCACGGATTTGTGAGGGGTAGGTCTTGCCTTACAAATCTTATTGAATTCTTTGAGGAGGTGACCAAGCATGTGGATGAAGGTAAAGCAGTGGATGTAGTGTACATGGATTTTAGTAAGGCATTTGATAAAGTTCCCCATGGTAGGCTTATGCAGAAAGTAAGGAGGCATGGGATAGTGGGAAATTTGGCCAGTTGGTTAACGAACTGCCTAACCGATTGAATGCAAAGAGTGGTGGTGGATGGCAAATATTCAGCCTGGATCCCAGTTACCAGTGGCGTACCGCAGGGATCAGTTCTGGGTCCTCTGCTGTTTGTGATTTTCATTAATGACTTGGATGAGGGAGTTGAAGGGTGGGTCAGTAAATTTGCAGACGATACGAAGATTGGTGGAGTTGTGGATAGTAAGGAGGGCTGTTGTCGGCTGCAAAGAGACATAGATAGGATGCAGAGCTGGGCTGAGAAGTGGCAGATGGAGTTTAACCCTGAAAAGTGTGAGGTTGTCCATTTTGGAAGGACAAATATGAATGCGGAATACAGGGTTAACGGTAGAGTTCTTGGCAATGTGGAGGAGCAGAGAGATCTTGGGGTCTATGTTCATACATCTTTGAAAGTTGCCACTCAAGTGGATAGAGCTGTGAAGAAGGCCTATGGTGTGCTCGCGTTCATTAACAGAGGGATTGAATTTAAGAGCCGTGAGGTGATGATGCAGCTGTACAAAACTTTGGTAAGGCCACATTTGGAGTACTGTGTACAGTTCTGGTCGCCTCATTTTAGGAAGGATGTGGAAGCTTTGGAAAAGGTGCAAAGAAGATTTACCAGGATGTTGCCTGGAATGGAGAGTAGGTCTTACGAGGAAAGGTTGAGGGTGCTAGGCCTTTTCTCATTAGAACGGAGAAGGATGAGGGGCGACTTGATAGAGGTTTATAAGATGATCAGGGGAATAGATAGAGTAGACAGTCAGAGACTTTTTCCCCGGGTGGAACAAACCATTACAAGGGGACATAAATTTAAGGTGAAAGGTGGAAGATATAGGAGGGATATCAGAGGTAGGTTCTTTACCCAGAGAGTAGTGGGGGCATGGAATGCACTGCCTGTGGAAGTAGTTGAGTCGGAAACATTAGGGACCTTCAAGCAGCTATTGGATAGGTACATGGATTACGGTTAAATGATATAGTGTAGATTTATTTGTTCTCAAGGGCAGCACGGTAGCATTGTGAATAGCACAATTGCTTCACAGCTCCAGGGTCCCAGGTTCGATTCCGGCTTGGGTCACTGACTGTGCGGAGTCTGCATGTCCTCCCCGTGTCTGCGTGGGTTTCCTCCGGGTGCTCCGGTTTCCTCCCACAATCCAAAGATGTGCAGGTTAGGTGAATTGGCCAATGATAAATTGCCCTTAATGTCCAAATTGCCCTTGGTGTTGGGTGAAGGTGTTGAGTTTGGGTAGGGTGCTCTTTCCAAGAGCCGGTGCAGACTCAAAGGGCTGAATGGCCTCCTTCTGCACTGTAAATTCAATGATAATCTATGATTAATCTAGGACAAAGGTTCGGCACAACATCGTGGGCCGAAGGGCCTGTTCTGTGCTGTATTTTCTATGTTCTATGTATGTGGAATGAGCTACCGGAGGAAGTGGTTGAGGCAGGGACATTGACAACATTTAAAAGGGATTTGGACAGATACATGGATAGGAAAGGTTTAGAGTGACATGGGCCTTAATAGGGTCAGCTTAGATGGGCTTTTTGATTGGCATGGACCAGTTTGGGCCGAAGGGCCTGTCTCCGAGCTGTAGATTTTATGATTCTTTGACTGATGCACAAGGACACCAAGGTCTCGTTGAATATCCACCTCTCTCAATTCACACCCATTCAAATAATAATCTTGTTATTTTTGCTACCGAAGTGGATAACCTCACATTTATCCATGTTACACTGCATTTGCCATACATATGCCCACTCACTCAGCCTGCCCAAATCCCACTGAAGCATCTCTGCATCCTCCTCACAGCTCACCCTCCCACCCAACTTTGTATCATCTACAAATTTGGAGATAATACATTTAGTTCCCTCGTTAAAATCATTAATATTTAATGTGAACAATTGGGGTCCTAGCACAGATCCCTGCGGTACCCCACTAATCACTGCCTAGCAATCGGAAAAAGACCCGTTTATTCCAAATGTTTGCTTCCTGTCTGCCAAACAGCTTCCTCACAATTTCAAGACAGTACCCACAGTCCCATGTGCTTTAATTTTACATAGTAATCTGCTATGTGAAACCTTGTCGAAAGCTTTCTAAAGTCTAAATAAACCACATCCACCGGTTATCGTTTGTCAACTGTACTAGTTACATCTTCAAAGAACTCCAGTAGATTTGTCAAGCATGATTTTCCTTTCATAAATCCATGCTGACTTTGTCTGATTATACCACTGCTTTCCAAATGCTGTGCTATGCAATCCTTGATAATGGACTCCAGCAACTTCCCTACTACCGACATTAGGCTCACTGGTCTAATTGCCTTTTCGAATGGCTGGGTTATATTTGCTACTCTCCAATCTGTAGGAACCATTCCAGAGTCCAAAGAATTTTAGAAAATTACCACCAATAGATCTACTATTTCTAGTGCCACTTGCTTAAGTATTCTGGGATGAAGATTATCAGGCCTGGAGATTTATCCGCCTTCAATTCCATTACTTTCCCCAAAACTATTTCTCTACTAATACTAATTTCCTTCAGCCCCTCACTAAAACTTGTGCATGGGCCATAGCTTCCTCAGAGTGGCAACCAGTGACGGGTTGCCACTCTGTACCAAAGTACATATGCTAAACATTTGAAGTGCCTGTCTCGCCCGTCCTGACTGAGGCCAGGTGAGATTCAAGCAGCACAGCGCATCTCCAGCTACAGCAGTGAAGTGTAAAAGAAATGACGGTAAAGTCGACATAGGCCCAGATGACCATAAGCTGCTGTCCCTTTGAGGGGCAAGAGCTGAAGTTGAAGGCAGGCCTTCATGAAAGTATAGCGAAGGAGGACACGCGTTATTTTTTTACAGCACTGGCTGTGTGGTTGGGGGGGGGGGGGGGGGGGGCTCAGTCTGGGTATTAAAATAGTTATGCTGAGGTTAGAAGTGCTTTTATTTCTTCTATCTCTTTCAGAGTAACTATTAATACAACACTGGTAGAATCAACTGCAATTTAAATCGCTTTGTCGGATGGTTCGCAGAGCAGCGCAATTATCCAGGGAAAGTTAGCGCTTCGGGACAATTGTCACATAAACCCTTATCTTGGAACTTCAGAAAGGGATTCCCCAGTGCATCTTTGTGATGCCCCCCCCAAATCAACGCTGGGGAGCCAGGAAAATACAGGCCATTGTTACGAGAAATTATTTTCTCGATCACCATAGAATATTAGTATTTATAGAAGTTTAGAGTACCCAGTTATTTTTTCCAATTAAGGGGCAATTTAGTGTGGCCAATCTGCCTATCCTGCACATCTTTGGGTTGCGGGGGTGAAACCCACGCAGACACGGGGAGAACGTGCAAACTCCACACGGTCAGTGACCCAGGGCCGGGATTCGAACCCAGGTCCTCAGCGCCGTAGGCAACAATGCTAACCACTGTGCCACCCTGTACTGTTTAAGTTAAAGAAAGCTGGAGCATTTGTACAGCCAGAGATGAAGAAAATGGAGGCTGATGTCTTTCCATAGCAGCACTAAATAAGAACCTTCAAACTGGATGGGGAGTCTGGAGCAACCAAGTGCGATGAGGGAAACTCAGCTGAGAGACTCATGCTCACAAGCTCTCTGACAACATTTTGTAGCAAGTGACAGGGTGTACTCGCAATAGGTTGTACTCAATTATGGCCAGAAATGTCAAACCAAGTGGGCAAAGATAACATTCATCAAAATAGAGCCAACACGGAGTAAAACATGAAAAATTGGGTGTTGAACAACTGCAGATCTTAAGGCTTAGTGCAAAAAGGCTACAATACATTTTATTTAAAATCATTTTTAAAAGCTAGGCATTGTAAACAACAAAACTGACTTGCCTCAAGAGGAAGATACGTGTGTTTTTGTTCCTGTCCAACTTGTAGACATGGTAAATGAGGATAGCGAAGATTTAGTTTGTGCTTATCCTTGAAATATTGTGCTACTGTGCATTCAACAGTCTGTCCATTCTCTTGCTGAAGTGGGAATCTATGTAAATCCAACAGGGTAAAACAAAATTAAACGTGTTACTTACAGACAATAAACATTTATTCTATAAATCTAATTTCATTTTTTTTTTTTTTTAAATACTAATCGAGGGGTCAGAAAAAATATTCTACTAACAAACAATACTTTTAGTAAAAGTCATCTTTGAATTAAAACGGTTCCAGGAATTAATACAGCCAAGATTTTTTTCTTAAATTTCAAAATTTATCACACGATAGATTATAACACACCCAGCAATTAGCTAAGATGGTCAATTTTACTTTTCCATTGGATGGGGAATTTGAGTTCAACAAATTTTCTTATTCAAGTAAAACTGTATAGTTCTACAATTTCTCAGGTGTACATGTGCCTGCCTACAAACGGCCAAACTGAATAGACCAACATTTAAATCCGCTAAATGCTGGTTATTTCAGTTTAATTAAATTTCCACAAATTTGCCGCAACCAATACAATCTCCAAAATATTTTTTATTAAATAAGCTATCAAAATTATTCTGAAGTTAATTTTCCATACATAAATGCCTTACGTTTGATGGCTTGCAGGTCTTCTGGTAACATTGCACACTCTATATTTTCTCTTCATTTGTCCACAATGAGTTATCTCCACCTTGAGACCTGCAGAGAATGTAATCCAGTCTTTAATACAGGCCAAGTATTAATATTTCCACCGCTCTCATTACATAGAAAGGACACCACAGAATCACAGAACATAACAGTACACAACTATATTTCTTTTATTCAGACGGGATGCTTGTCTCACTGGTTGGGTCAGTATTTATTGTCCAGCCAAGGGGGCATTTGCTGTGGGGTCTGGAGTCACATATAGGCCAGGCTGTGTACGGGTGGCAATTTCCTTCCCTAACTGGCATGAGTGAATCAATTGGGGTTTTACGACAATCGACAATGGCTCTATGGCTATCATTAGACTTTTCATTGCAGATTCTAATTGAATTCAAATTTTACCGTCTGCCATGGCAGGATTCGAACCCAGGTCCCCAGAGCATTACCCTGGGTCTCTGGATTATTAGCCAAGCGACAATACCACTACGTCACTGCATCCTCACTATTCAGCCCATCAGGGCCAGCCACATTTTTTCACAGTCCTAAAAATTCTTTCCCCTCATGTATTTATCAAAGTCCTCTCAAAGTACAGTTGAATCTGCTTCCACAACATTTCAGGCAGTGTGATGCAGGTCACTCGCTCTGTAAAAAAAAAAAAAAATTCCTAACATGACTTTGTAAATCACAATAAACCTGAGTGCTCTTATTACCAAATCATCTGCCACTGGAAGAAATTTCTCCTAATTTATAAAAAACGTTCATGACAATGAACAACTCCATCAAACTCCCCTTAACCTGCTCTGCTCCAAAACAAACAATCCCAGCTTCTCCAATCTTTCCACGTCACTGAAGCCCTTCAACACTGGTACTATTTTAGTAAATCTCTGCTGCACTGCTGTTAAGGCTTTAACATAACTTCCTAAAATGTGCTGCCCGAACATGAACACAACACTGTAGTTGAGGTTTAAACAGTGTTTTATAAAAGCTTAACATTTGCATTCATCTATCTATTAATAATACCACTGATCGAGGCGGCATGGTGGCGCAGTGGTTAGCACTGCCGCCTCACGATGTTGAGGACCCAGGTTCAATTACGGCTCCAGGTCAAACCCAAAGATGTGCAGATTGGGCAGATTGGCCAAGCTAAATTGCCCCTTAATTGGAAAAAAAGAATTGGGTATTTTAAATTTATAAATAAAATAATGCCATGGATCCGTATGTTCTTTTAAGAAATCTTTTCAATTTGTTCTGACATTCAAAGATTTGTGTTCGTGCAATCCCAGATCTCTCTGTTCCTGAACACTCTTTAAAATTGAATAATTTAGTTCATATTGCCTCTCGAAGTTCTTACCAAAATGAATCACTACCAACACTCTAAACCTGCATGGGCGCAAGCAGCACAGCATTCAATAATGTAGTGTACAGGGAACAAATGGGCTAGGCAAAAGTAACTTTCTCTTTTAAGGTGCTCACCATGCATTATATCTTAAAAGGGACTGCAAAGTGCAGCAGTGCACAGAATTTAGAGGACATGTTGCTCCCAACTTAACAGTGTTGAATTTCATAATTTGTTCATGGGATGTTATCTCGCCTAATTGCCCTTTAAAAGGACATGGTGAGCTACCGTCTTTAACTGCTGCAGCCCATGTGATGTAGTGCTGTTAGGAAGGAAGTTATATAGTTATATAATATTGAACCAGTGACAGTGAAGGAATGGCAATGTAGTTCCAAGTTATAATGGTGTGTCGCTTGGAGGAGAATTTCCAGGTGGTGTCGTTCCTCTGCATCTGCTGCCCTTATCCTTCCAGGTGGTAAAGGTCACGGGTTCAGAAAGTGCAGTCAAGGGAGACTCGACAGGTTTATGCAATACATCCTGTGGATAGGACATCCTTCTGTGCCTGTGTGTCAGTGGTGGATGGGGTGCTGATCATGCCAACTGCTTTGTCCAGGATAGCGTTGAGCTCCTTGGACTAGAGTGTTGTTGGAGCCGCACTCATCCAGACAATGGAGAGTATTCTGTCAAATTACTGCCTAGTAGATGGTGGGCAGGCTTCGAGGAGTCAGGAGGTGAGCCACAGATTTCCTTGCCTCTGACCAGCTTGTCACAGAATCATTGAATGGTGCCATAAGAGACCATAAGACATAGGAGCAGAATTAGGCCACTCGGCCAATCGAGTCTGCTCCGCCATTCAATCATGGCTGATATTTTTTCATCCCCATTCTCCTGCCTTCTCCCCATAACCCCTGATCCCCTTATTAATCAGGCCATTTGGCCTGTCATTTTCATGCCATCTCTCCGCAAGAGCAACTCAGCTAGTCTTGCCCACCTCCGTCTTTTCCCTGTAGTTTTGCAATTTTTTCCCTATTCAAATATTTATCAAATTCCCATTTTGAAAGCTACAATTGAATCTGTCTCTATCACACTCCCAATTAGTGCAGGTTCTTGAATTAGGGGAGATGAAAGAGAAAAGAAAAAAAGTCATAAAATTGTGCACTCGAGCACAGTGCTGCCGCGTGCTTTGGCAAAGTGGTTAGTTGGGTTAGACAGCCAATATTAATTACAAGATGCCAACAAATTCTGGCTTCAGGTCCCAGGCAGAGACATTTCTTATTGTTTCAGTCAAGTAATAATTTTTATATGTCAGTTGAAAAGGACCAAAAACTCAAAACAGCAGTAAAAAGCATGTGAATAAAAAATTCCAATAGCAGGTCCACTGCTGCCGCTGTTGCTGATCAACTTGCAAGATCATCCTTCAGGTCATATTGCCTACCCTCGATTCACTAATACAGTGCAGCAGGCAGTTTTGAATTGTGCATATTCCACTACCGCGAGGCACAGTAGAATGTGTATCACGACATGCTATTCTCAAATTAACTTTTGTTCTCTTCAGTTGTCCTGACTAACTCAGTGTACAGTGGATTTCTCTACATGCCTTTGATTCATTCTCATCCCATAATATGTTCCGTGCTTTCAAAATCATTCCTGGTGGGCATTTAAATTGCACTGAATTACTGCCTTTAACTTCTTCCCATTTATTTGTTGAAATTTGTTTCGAGAGTTCACCTTACATAACAAATAGGAACAGGACTAGGCCATTTGGCTCCCTGAGCCTTCTCATGGCTGGTCGGATTGTGCTCAGAACTCCACTGTCATGCCTCCCCACCACCACCCCAAACCCTCGAGACTCTTCAAGATCAAAAAATCTGTCTACTCTGCCTATTCCTTAGAGCAAAGTTAAGAAATTTGATAGAGATGCTCAAAACCGTGGACCATTTTAAAAGAGTAAATAAACAGTGGCAGCGGTTTCAGCAAATAATCAGAAGACAATGATCCATGACAAGCAAAAAGTACCAGAGGTGACACGAGGGAACTTTGTTTTATAACCACAGTGTGCGCTGTGAAAACGTGTTGTGGAAGGAGTCGATATAATAATAATAATCGCTTTTGTCACAAGTAGGCTTACATTAACACTGCAATGAAGTTACTGTGAAAAGCCCCTAGTCACCACATTCCAGCGCCTGTTCGGATACACATTGGGAGAATTCAGAATGTCCAAAATACCTAATAGCACGTGTTTCGGGACTTGTGGGAGGAAACTGGAGCACCCGGAGGAAACCCACGCAGACACGGGGAGAACATGCAGACTCCGCATAGACAGTGACCAAGCCGGGAATCGAATCTGAGACCCTGTGAAGCAACAGTGCTAACCAGTGTGCTACCGTGCCACCCATAGCAACTTTTAAAGACGGAAATGGATAAATACTTGAAGGGAATACATTTTCAGGACTATGAGGAAACAGCAGGGGAGAGAATGAGGTGAACAGCTTTACTCAAAAGTCCAGTGCAAGCATGATGGGCTGAATTGCCTCATTCTATACTGCATCATTCTTTGATTCTATTTTAGAAAGTAATGTGTCGCAAAATCGGATTGTTTTAAAACAATGGCTTCAAGAGACTAATCCACTGTCCTGTACAATTCACTCCTATTCACAATATCAATCTCTAACATGGCAGTATTCAACCTTCAGTAATAGAAACAGTGCAAATTTTTGAAAAAATATATTCAATCTTGGTATTTGGTGATGTTGGCAGGACAGCATTTATTGCCAATCCCCACTTGCCCTGACAACTAGAGTGGGTTAACAGCCAACCACAGTGTAGGATTACAGTCATGTGTAGACCAGACGAGCGAACCATAGGAAATTCCCTTTTCTGAAGAACAGTAGTGAACTGGGTACCTGCATGTGACAACCCGGCAGCTTTCACCATTTTCTTTTGGTGTCAGTTTACAAATTACTAAATCTATTAAATTGCATTGCACAACTATCCGCTCTATTATTTGAACGATCACCCGCTGGGTTGCATGTCCAGAAGCATTGGATTGGTTGGCAAATTGACGGAAGATCTGGAACTACTGACAGGACAGGAACTCAGACACCTCCAAATTAAACACTTTCTCCTCAAGGTGACGGCAAGATACCCCAGGGCCCCAAGAGACACACTACTAGAGGAACTAATAAACATGAACAGTTACTGGATAGGTCAAGACTACTGCTGGACAAAGTCAGGCGGAAATGGGAGGATGAACTGGGGCCGGAAGTCGGTTGGGGTCTCTGGAGGGGAGCACTGAGCAGGATCAACTCCACCTCCTCTAGCGCAAGGCTCAGCTCATGCAGTTTAAAGTGGTGCACAGAGCGCATCTAACCAGAACCCAAATGAACAGGTTCCTCCCGGAGGTGAAGGATAAATATGCCAGGGAGGCCCGGCCAACCACGCCCACACGTTCTGGGCTTGCCCCAGCTTGTCGGGTTCTGGACAGCCTTCTTCAAGGTTGCGGGAATGAGGGTGGAACCGTGCCCGAGAGTGGCAGTCTTCGGAGTATCAGCCCAGCCAGAATTACACAAGGGGAAGAGAGATGACACCCTTGCTTTTGCTTCCTTAATCGCACTCCGGGGAATCCTGTTCGGTTGGCGATCAGCAGTGCCACCCACAGCTGCAGACTGGCTGGGAAACCTGTCGGAATTTCTCCACCTGGAGAAGATTAAGTACACCATCCGAGAGTCGGACGAGAGCTTCCACAAAGCGCGGGGGCCATTCATCAGCTTGTTCCAGGGCCTGTTCGAGGCCAACAGCGACTAGGAAAAGAGGGGGAGACGGGGGAGAAAAATAAGAATGCATGCAATGAGGAGGAGCAAAGGGGGAAGGTGGCAGGAGATAAGGAGCAAATCCAAGGGAGTCACAGAGAGAAACATGGGGGGAAAGGGATGAGGGGATGGAAGCCGTCCCACTCCCCCCACCCACAAGGTCAACAACAAAAAAAGCAGAAAAGAGGAGCGAGCTCAGTAGTATGACATCCAGGATGGAAGAGGGGGCTACCAACGGGGGGAATGTGTGTTAAAAAGTTTGTAAATAAGAAACTAAAAACATGTAGATATCAGGTGCACTATTAGGTAAATTGTTATTCTGTAAAAATTGAAAAATGCCAATAAAGATTTTTTTTTATTTTTTTTTATAAAAGCATTGGATTACAATATCCCGAAGATGCCATGAGTTTTCAACTACTATTGTGCAAAATTTTCAATTTGAAATAAATGTATTCAGTTGACTATAAAAAAGAAACACTGACAGCATGTTCAATGCTAACATACTTAATACTGTAAAAATCAACAACTGTATTCAGTTTCTCACCTTTGATCTCCTTGGTGAACTTTACTCTCTGGGAGTCAGTTAATGGTTTTTGCTGTTCTTCAATATTTTTAAAATCCAAAACTTCACACATGAATTCAATCACTGGCTGGGCTTTATAAAACGCTGTCGCAGATACTGAAAACAGAAATAAATTTGTAACACACATTCTCTCTCCCCCCTTTTTTTAAAGCCAATATTTGCACTCAGAATAATGGCCATGAATGGCAGGGAATTAAATAGTTTACACTTTTGTGACATCCAGAATCAGGATCTCACAACCATAGGTTGCAGTTACATGCAGAATAAAGCTCCATCTTCACAGTCTCAATATACACTGCAATCCGAACCTCAGAAGAACAAAACCTGATCAGGTGTCAAACAGCAGCATTATCTCACTAAACATAAGGGGCGGGATTCTCCGATCCCACGCCGGGTCGGAGAATCCCCGGGGGGCGGCACGAATCCAGCCCCGCTGCCAGTTGCCGTATTCTCCGGTGCCGTTTTTCGGGCGGGGGCGGGATTCCCGGCACACCGGTCGGGGCTGTTGGCAGCGGCCCCTCCGGCGATTCTCCTGGCCCCGATGGGCCAAGCAGCCGTCCATTTTTGGCCAGTCCCGCCGGCATGAATTACTCACCTCTGACACTAGCAGGACCTGGCAGGTAAGTCGGCGTGGGTGATCCTCAGGGGGGCCCGACCCCGGGGGGCCTCCCACGGTGGCCTGGCCCGCAATCGAGGCCCACCGATCTGCGGAGGGGCCTGTTCGGTGGGGGAATTTCTTCCTTCCACGCCGGGCCCCTGTAGGGCTCCGCCATGGCCGGGGCGGAGAAGAAACCCACCGCGCATGCGCAAGATCACGACAGCTGTTCCGCGCATACCGAACCCATGCAGTACCTTCAACGCCGGCTGGAGCAGCGCCAACCCCTCCGGTGTCCATCTAGCCCCAGAGAAAGTGGAGTGGAGAATTCCTCACTTTCAGGGGCCGTTGATGCCGGAGTGGTTCGCGGTTTGCCCGCCGGCGTGGGGACTTAGTCCCCTGAAGGGAGAATCCCGCTATAGATGTCTAGAATGTAGGGACTATTTGCTAAATAGCTGGAAGTAGCAATTTCTCTTCAAGGGCAATTAGCTATGAGCAATAAATGCTGGCCTTCGTCAGTAACGTCCACATCCAATAAACAGGTATGTTAAAGAATATCTGATTTTTACTGTCATATGCCAAGGGGATTTTAAAAACAAATAATTTAGAGTACCCAATTATTTATTTTTCCAATTATGGGGCAATTTAGCATGGCCAATCCACCTAGCCTGCACATCTTTTGGGTTGTGGGGGTGAGACCCATGGAAACACGGGGAGAACGTGCTAAC
Organism: Scyliorhinus torazame; assembly: GCF_047496885.1. NCBI lineage: Eukaryota > Metazoa > Chordata > Chondrichthyes > Carcharhiniformes > Scyliorhinidae > Scyliorhinus > Scyliorhinus torazame. Next base: position 218,402,804 of record NC_092717.1, on the reverse strand, counting down.
TCCACACGGACAATGACCCGGAGACGGGATGGAGCCCTGGCCCTCAGCGCTGTGAAGCAGCAATGCTAACCACTACACCACCATGCCACCCTTGCCAAAGGGATTTAAACATACATTAGAACAGCTTGGCAAACTATGTTCGAGAGCCAGAAAGAATGGATGAGAAACAGGAAGAAATGGAGCAGGTAGCAAACTAAGACCTACAGCCTGGAACCATGGTAAATTTAAAGTATAACAAGGTTACTCTATGCAAGCTCAAGCCGCCACTGAAGGCAAACTGCCAGCCACATCTGGTCAATACAAGTTGTCACTCTCAGTTTCCTGGATTGTTAAAATCGCATCCATTATAAATGGATTATTTTCACACAAATAATATTAGCGCATTCTTTATGTGGCAAACACTAGCTGTGTTATGTCTCTTTAATGAAAGCTGGTCATCTGAAATGGAAGCGATTTAGTTATATGTTCAGATCAGTCATGATGTCATTGAACAGCGGAGCAGACTCAATGGGACAAATGGCTTACTTCTGCTCCAGCGTCTTATGGTCTTATTCAGCACTTTAGACCTAGCCTTAGTTTTATAGAATTGAGCTGCGCAAGTGGAATAAACGTAAAATATTGCAGATGCTAGGAATCGGATATAAAACAGAAAATATGTCACCCAGCATCCGTGTATGGGAAAAACAAAATGCTACATTATTACATTCTGGGTCTCCTGTTGTTCCCAAGTAAAGGAAAGAAAGGATGAAGGAAGCGGGCGGCACGGTGGCACAGTGGTTAGCACTGCTGCCTATGCCGCTGAGGATCCGAGTTCCATCCCGGTCCTGGGATGTAAAGAACAGAATTGGTACTCTAAATTTATTTTTTTAAAGTTTACATACGGACTCAAATATGGAACTGTAAAACTGCAATTGGTCGCTCTAGCATGTTCACACTTAAGGACATTAATTAAATGCATAAATCAGTGGCAAATTTTCTACGTTAAGCTTCAACAAATTTGCATAGATTTTAAATTCCAGTGCCATTTTGAATCCAGCCTGCCATCTCAGATTAATGGAAGAAAAATACTCTGAATTTGAAGAGCAGGAAAACTCTTGCTCGTTATTTCTCTCAATCACAATTTCCACAAAAAACGGACTTAGTTGATTACATTGATTCTGGTTGTGGTACTTTCCTTTGTGTAAATTGGCTCTAGTGCAAGAGTGATTACACTTTAGAATTACTTGATTGGCTGGAAAGCACTGTGGTTGTGAAAGGTGCTACACAAACGCAAGTTTGTTATTCCTTCCTGCTGCAAAAGAAATTCACCAATGTAATCACCGTCATTGTTTTTTCAGAATTCTCAGCCATGCCTTGCAAAGCTCATTAATTAATGTAATTAATAAAACTCCGAAGGCAGGCACCTCAAAACTAGATCAATTAAAGGGCTGGTGCAGACTCGATGGGCCGAATGGCCTCCTTCTGCACAGTAAAGTCTATGATTCTATAAGAGTGCAGCTAAAACTTCCTCATTTCTTCAAAGGCAAGAATAAATTCGCACATGTTAACCTCTGAAACCTACCATCAATATTGAGCATCATTTTCCATAATGAAGGCCTGACAGACTGGTGAAATCCAAACCATACTTCCCTGCCCCCTCCCAAGGGATTAGAGCAACCCTCAGACGGTGTGAAGAATGAACGGCCTACTGGAGTGTACCTGAAAGAAAATATATATATTTTAATTAACTGGACGGAGAACACCAATTTAGTAAACATTTCTTGGAGCAACTCCCGCAGTTATAAAGCAATATTCACGCAATGGCACAGTGGTTAGCACCGTTGCCTTTCAGCGCCAAGGAACCCGTCCAATTCTGGCCTTGGGTGACTGTGTGGAGTTTGCACGTTCTCCCCTTGCCTGCGTGGGTCACCTCTGGGTGCTCCGGTTTCCTCCCACGTTCCAAAGATGTGCAGGTTAGGTGGATTGGCCAAGCTGAATTGCCCCCATGGGGTCCAAAAGGTTCTGTGGGATTCTCTTTCGGATGGTCGGTTCAGACTCGATGGGCCAAATGCCCTCCTTCTTCATTGTAGGAATTCTAATTCTTACAAATATGATGACTGAGTGGATTGCTAGGCCATTTCAGAGAGCATTTTAAGAGTCAACCAAATTGTGGGTCTGGAATCACATGTAGACCAGACCAAGTAAGAATGGCAGATTTCCTTCCCAGAGTAAAGTTCATGTACTTTGTTTTCCCCTTTCACTGGGTAGAACAGCATTTGTTGCACATTCATAATTACCCTCGAGGTGGAGTGACCCACCTTCTTGAACCTGTTATGATCCGAGCTGATGTTACTATCGGACAAGTCCGATCTCCGTGTGGTACCCGGTTTGATAGATCCTAACTTTTATTTGTTTGTTTAGAAAAATGGAGGATGGCTATTGAACAGGGTCACGGGAATCTGATCAACTTTTAACAAAGAGTAAAACATTTATTAAACATGATGAACACGACTCCTTCACTGCAACTATATCTTTACAGGTTTATACAAATTAAGAACACAAATTACAAAATCTATCTTATACTCTAATGTTCACAGTAAGTATATCGTCCATGTAAACTAACAGGCAACCTGCAGTCAAGCGCATCACACTCCAAAACCAATACACCACCCAAAGTCATCAACTCCCCCCAACCCCCAGACACTTGTCATTCTGTAAGCCAACTGGTCTGATGGAAACTGAGTTTTCCCCAAGGGTTTTCTGTTTCCGCACTCTGATCTCGTCTTGGAATTTTCTCCCAAACATTGCTTACGCAGACATCTTCAACAAGGATCCACCTCCAAGGTTTCGATCCCTCCTTCCAATGTTCCTCTCTTCTGAATTGCCACGTGCACTCAAGCTTCACATTCCACGCACTCTCTCAGGTATTTAGCCGGACCAACAGAATTCCATTGTTTCACAGACCCATGGGTAAGGAGTCACCAACCTTTAGCTGTCTCTTCTGGCTTTGCATCAGCCCACATGCTTGCAGCTATGTCTCTTCATTTTGGAGTCTTTCACTCTGCTACTTACTTTCAATTCCACTGAACAGAACTTTTTTCCCCCCAGATTCCTGTTCTTTATTTAGCTCCTTGGGGTTCTTTTCACTCCCACTCCCTGGTTTCCTGGACTTTCTTATTTTCTTTTGGGGATCAGAGCTGCTCTCTGCAGCTCCCGCCCTGCCTGTTCTGGTAGCTTGTTTATCTTCTTGGTCACCTTGCATCTGGTCGATCTTGCTCAGATTTCATGTTGCTAAGCAACAAAACTGTTTTTTACTTGATTTTTATTTTTTTAAACTTCCCTAAACTACTAACCCTCTTGATAACACAGCTCTTCATTCAAGAGTCATAAAATCTCAGGTATACAAACAGGGCTCAGATATATCTCAGCTTCATTTCACAGAACCTCAAGAATTAAACCAGATTGATGGGTTTGTGTTGAGTGAGGTGGTGAAGGGGATGGTGCAGGCAAAAAAGATTTATGAAGAAACTCCACAAAAGAAGAATGCATGTGCAATATTTTCCAATTCATACATTTGCAGCACACGTGGGGAACCAAAACTGGGAGTTGTAAAGAGACAATTGGGAGATCAGGAATCAGCAAAGCGATGCTTTATAGGCTTCTGTAGAATTGTAATTAAAACTCGAACCTGACACTAGAAAGGAGTGCTTTTATCGGACAAGTTTATATGGGAAACTGAAAAATCATCTAGCTGACTTAAGTTTAATTTGGTTAGCATAAGAAAACAATAAGAAATATTCATGTCACCAAACTGGTTTGCAGTGGTTTAAGATGATACAATTTAATTTATTATTTCGTGTGGGCCAGCACGGTGGCACAGTGGTTACAATCATAGAATTTGCAGTGCAGAAGGACGCCATTCGGCCCATCTTGCCTGCACTGGCCTTTGGAAAGAGCACCATTTCAGCGCACACTTCCAACTTATCCACGTAACCCAATAATCCCAGCTAACCCCTTAGCACTGCTGTCTCATGCCAGAAAGGACCCGGGTTCGATCCCAACCCCGGGTCACTGTCCGAGTGGAGTTTGCACATTTCTCCCGTGTCTGGATGGGTCTCACCCCCACAAACCTAAAGATGTGCAGGATAGGTAGATTGGCCACGCTAAATTGCCCCTTAATTAGGAATAAAGCATTAGGTACTTTAACTTTATTTTTAAAATTATTTTGTGTTGAGAAAGACGAATCCTGGGTTATCTTTCATTTTAGAGGTTCTGTGAAATGGAGCCGAGAAGTCTCCAGGCCCCGTTTGTACACCTGAGGTTTTATGATTCTTGAAGTGAAGAGCTGAGTTATCAACAGGGTTAGTAGCTTAGGGGAAGATTTTTTTTTAAAACACCAAGTAGATTTTTTAAAACTGTGCTGTTGCTTAGCAACAGGGAATCAGAGATACGCACAATGTACAATCTGAACACCAGAACGCCTGGAGATTGGAAGCTGAGCAACAACTGTAGACAAATAGAAAGTCAGGGAGAGCTGAGCAGGAATCTCGTGATGCAGAGCCAAAACATAACAGGACAGCAGAACTGACACAGCAGGTACAGTCGCTCCCGAGGGACTGTATTACTACAAGCCTCAATGATTCCTGAATATACAACTCCTCACAAATAATCCACACGACTGAACATTTCTTTCTCTACACAGCTACACAAAATCATGAACTGTGACAATAATACCAAATATGTTCTCAACCATTTGGATTACACGATTGCAAGACTTTATTAAAATATAACATTGAACTAATTAGATAACTAGTTGTTTAGATTTAAAATAACCGAGAGAGAAGAACCGAGTGAGGTGCGTTAAGATACACCAGTAACCCAGAATTACAATGCAAGGTAATTTATTTTGCAGAGGACACCAAGCCAGAGATATTTGTGGACCAAGTAATGCAGCCAAACTCTTAAAAAGGAAGCTGAATGAACGTTGCACTTGGGCTAAGGACAATGCAAGGCACTACACAGTGCAGTTAAAAATAATTGGCTATTTTGGTCTATGAATGTCGGGAAAAGTAACACCGGAGGGTACGGCTTTGCTCATCAGTAAGTAGTGTTTAGAAATAGGATTTAGTAGGAGATTGTGCATGGCCATTCAAAGTCTTTTAAGATGATTTTCCAAAGTGGCAAGCTTCGAGGAGGCCCAGTATTCTTCAGGGATTCCTTTAAAAAATAGTAATCAAGGGCAAGTAACTGGCTAAAGGACACATAGGGTATTTCTGAGGGTGTTGCTGACTGCAGTGGGAGATATTTCATTTATAGCATACTCTTGGTCAGTGTTGAATCCCATCTGGAGTTATCTCAGGTTCAAAAGCTATAGGTGTTAATCAACACGTCACTCACCAGCATGGGTTGGCTATAAACAAAGCAAATATTATAGACAAACATACATATGAAATAGGAGCTAGGGGCAGAAAGTAGGCCATTCAACCCCTCAATAAGATCATGGCTGATCTGCTGTGATTCAAGTTCTACATTCCCACCTACCCCTGATAACCTTTCATTCCCCTGCCCAACAGGAATTTACTTCCACCTTTAAAAAGTTCAATAATCCTGCCGCCATGGCCTACTGAGGTCATGTTTCATGGTCACACAACCCTCAGAGGAAACATCTCTCCTCATCTGTCCTCAAGGGCAAGCCCTCATTTTAAAACAGTCCCCCCTCCCCCCACCCCAAAGTTCTGGACTCACCCACAAGTGGAAACATCATTTCCATGTCCATCTTGTCAAGACTGTTCAAGATCTTCTATACTTAATCAAGTCACCCCTCACTCTTCTAAACTCTTGTGGAAACAAGCCCAGTCTGTCCCGCCTATCCTCATAAGGTAACCCACTCATTCCTGATATCCGCCTGAATACCCTGAACCGTCTCCAATGCATTTACATCCTTCCGTAAATCAGGGGACCAAAACTGTACTCCGTACTCGAGATGTGGTCTCACCAATGCCCTGGATAAATTAAGCAGAACGTCTAATTTTCTGTTCAATTCCTCTTGTAATAAAGGAGAGCATTCCATTAACCTTCTTAATTACTTGTGGTCCTGCATACCAACTTTTTGGGATTCATACATTGCAGCACCTAGATCCCTCTGCATCTCAGGATTCTGTAGTTATTCTTCCTGTTAAACTAAACAACTTACATTTTCCCCACAATATACTCCATCTGTCAGATTTTTTTCCCACTCACAACCTATCAATATCAGTCTGCAAACTCATGCCCTCTTCACAACACTTCCTACCTATCTTTGTCCCAACTGCAAATTTAGCTACCATGCCTTCGCTACCCTCATCTAAGTTATTGATATAAATTGCAAAAAGTTGAGATCCCCTCACAGACTCCACTCATCACATCCTGCCAATCAGAAAAGGGTCCATTTATGCATTCTCTGTTTTCTGCCAGCCAATCTTCTATCTATGCCAATATGTTACACCCTGCACCATAAGTTTTATTGTCCACAATAGCATTTGATGTGATTCCTTTATCAAATGCCTTCTGGAAATCCATGTACAGTATGTTTACACGCTCCCCTTTCTCCACAATGCATGCTACTCCTTCAAAGGCGGCCAATAAATTGGTGAAACATGATTTCCCTTTTGCAAAACCATGCATATAGAGCAATGTTGATTAGGCCAAAACTATAGTATAATTCTGGTTACTGAAACATAATGGGGGCAGCCAAGCCCTACAAGCAATGTAGAAAAGAGTGAAAAAAGGTTGATCCCTGGTGCAACCGCAAAGATACTCAAAAATTGCATCAGAGAGAACTTCAAAACATTTACTGGAATAGAAGATATAGCCAAAACATTATTCTCAAACAATGCCAAGGGAAAATGTAGGCATTACACAGGTTACACAAGGGTATGGGTAGAAAGAGGCATGCAAGGGAATGCCCACAAAGTGAACATGGCCGACCGGGTGTGGGGGGGAAAGAGACGAGAGAGAGAGAGAGAGAGAGAGAGAGAGAGATACACAGAAACACCCCAACCCCAATCATCACAGTCACTTGGAGCATGAGGGGACTCAACGGACCGGCAAAGAGATACCGAGTATCCACCCATCTGGAAAGACTGAGAGCCAAAGACCAGATGAGAGTAAGGAAGAGCTGGGTGGGACAAGAAAATCAACTTAGCTTCGATGCAAGGGCAAGCAGGTTGGCAATTCTATTTAGCAAGGGGGTAGCCTTCACGGCGACCAACAGTGACAGACCCCGGGGGAGCGTACATAATGGTGAGTGGGGTTCTGGAAGGGGCCCCGTTGGTACTGGTAACTGTGTACGTCCGAACTGAAATGACGCCGAGTTCATCAAGACAACATTTGCAGAGATCCCCAAACTCAATTCTCACCAAATGATCATGGGGGAGACTGTTGGAGCTGAATGTGGACCCGTCAAGCTCCAGATCTGGTGCAAAGTCAGCAATGGCAAAGGAACTGACTGTCTTCATGGATCAGATGAGGGGACCCTCGAGGTTCAGCCACCCAAGGGAGGAGTTCTCCTTCTTCTCCCATGTCCACAAGGCCTACTCCTGAATAAACGTCTTTGTGGTGGGGAAATCAGGGCTTCCAGGGATGCTAGAGGCAGACTATTCAGCAGTAGCCATCTCCGACCATGCACCTCACTGTGTGGATGAGAGGTTGGAGACCAGGTGGGCACAGAGCCCCTCCCCTCCCCCCATGGAGGCTGGCACGGCCCACCTCACTAACAAGGCCTTTTTGAAAGGATCACACTGGTCATCGACAAGTATGTAAGCTGTAACCAGAATGGGAGGCGCTGAAGGCAGACGGGAGATAATAGCATACAGGGCACATAGGGTTAGGAGGGGAGCGGGGAGTTAAGACAGCGGTTGATCGTCTCCATACTGGAGGCGGATCACCAGTATTCCATGGTCCTGACCGTGATCTTGACCTTCATGTGGGTGGGAAAGAACCCCAAGATCTGTAGAACCATCCTGCAAAGGGGGCGGCATTCGGGGGTCTCGTACTGCCAAACCTCTTGTGCTACTACAGGGTTGGCTGAGGAAGTTGGGGCGGAGTGGGTACAGATAGAAAAGGTTTAGTCTGTAGGGACCTCCCTGCGGGCACTGGTCACTGCCCCACTCCCATTCTCCTTGGCCAAGTGCTCGATGAGCCTGGTGGTGGCAGCATCACTGAAAGCCTGGAACCAGCTATGGCACCATTTCAAGCTGAGAGACATGGCCGTCTCGGCCCCCATTTGCAATAACCATAGATTCAACCCGTCAAGAATGGAGGCCAAATACAAGACTTGGAGAAGGGAAGAAGGGGTGTTTGAGGTTCAGGGACATGTACAACGACAGCAAGTGGCAACCCTGGCAGAACAAACAAGGCAGTTCCAACCTCTGAAAGGGAGCATGCACCCATCCCTGCAGATAGGGGACTTCCTCTGCAAGGAGGCCCCACCACTCCCCCAGTCATTCAGGCACACCCTTCTAAATTGAGTAATATCACTGGACAAATAAGGGGAGGGAAAGAGCGCAGACATATATGGACGACTGGTAGACGAAGTAAAGACCCCACTGAATGAAACAAGTGAGAGGTGGGAAGAGGAACTAGGCTAGCGGGGAGGACTCTGGAGCAAGATCATATACACCACCTCGTGCGCAAGGCTGGGCCTGATGTAACGAAAGGTGGAGCACAGAGCACACCTGACTAGGACACGCATGAGCAGATTCTTCTCGAGGTGGAAGACAGCTTTGGGCGATGCCAACCACGCCCGGTTGTGCAAAATCCTAAACATATGATGAAGTAATTCCTTGTGGAGAGTGCAATCAATTGTTGGAATAAATCATCAGAAAAGATCAGAGGGCAAGCTTTTCATGTAAAAGAAAAAGCTAAATTCTATAAAAGTTGCGTATTCTCAAAGGGTGAAATCAAATTCACTACAGGAACTCCTCCAAACGTTTATCTATCACTGATGGAATTTTCAGGTTGAGGTTGCAAATTGCAGGTTCTATGAAACAGAGTGTGTGCAACTCCCAAGTTGACAGTGAAGGAGTTTACCACCACAAGTGTGAAAATAGTTCTCTCTAGTTGATCGAGTCAGTATTCCTTAAGAAGGATCAAAATTGTTTGTTAAATTTTAGAATCCAACATCAAAAAGATAAATTTTTGACGAACGACGCACTAGTAAAATATTTCAACTGTCATTCTGCCAGTTTCGCCTCGCACGCAGAAACCCAAAACTCTGTGTGAGAAATTATTTACTAAATGCTACATTTAGGCACTAGATGGCTCCTCTCACCTCATGGAGGGTAGATGTCTCATCACTACATCTAGTGCTTGAATAGATTCAAAAGGAATAGCTGGGAGTCGACCCGAAAGTGCATCATGCAAGGCTTGGAGACTGACACATGCCACCCACTTTATCACCACCTTAAATATTCTGTCCTTTCCTTCCCCTGGTAGAGTTACCTCCAGCTCCACCTATTTAAAAGAGAGAGAAAAAAAATCAAACATTGAACATGACCAAACAGACAATATAGATATTAACATACAAAGGAATAGAAATACTTATTTGTGAGCTATATCAACCAAAAACCACATTGAAATAATATCAGGTCATAAATTTCAGCATTCTCCATCAATAATCACCATTAAAAGTGGCAAACACCTGAGGTTATAACACATACAATAATTTATCTGATTAACAATCTTCAGTAAAATAGTCACAATGGGAATTTGAGGAAGTTATCCCACACATGTTAATTTATCGCATCTCAGGAAAGAAAAATAGGTTAACACAAACGTCTACTTTTTCAGGAGAATTGATATGGTGATGAAGTTGGATAGGCTGCCTGTACTTCAAGATAAGGCACCAGGACACTGGATGAGACGCATCCAAGGATACTGAGGAAGTGAGAGTGGAAATGTGAGGGTGGGGGGGCACTGGCCATAATTTCTTCCTGAGACTCAAAGAGATCATACCAGAGGACTGAAGAATTGCAAATCTTGCACCCTTGTTCAAAAAAAAAAAAGGCATACAATATGAGTCCAGGAACTACAGCCCAGTCAGTTTAACTTTGGTGGTGGGGGAAACTTCGGAAAAATAATTTGGGACAAAATAAATAGTCACATGCGGGTTAATTAAGGAAAGCTATTTCTTAAGGGAAAATCATGTTTAACTGACCTGGAATTTTTTGAAGCAGTAAGAGAGAGTTGATGAGCGAAGTGCTGTACATGGATTTCCAAAAGGCATTTGATATAATGCCACACAACAGACTGGAGCAAAGTTATAGCTCAAGGAGTAAAAGGGACAAGAGCAATATGAGTACTGGTATGTATCTGGGAATACATTCCTGCTATGCGTCATGTGAGTGTAGTGAGGGCAGCGCGGGCTTTGGTCAGATCACCATCTTGATTGTATGAGAACCACTCTTAATACACCTCTCATCATGTTTTACAAGACTCCATAGTGGGGAACCTCCATAACTTTTCACTTGGTGACAACAAAGAAATACAATAGTTATGAAACTGCTGAGTGACAGGAAACAAGAGAGTAGTGGTTAATGGCTTTTCAGGTTGGAGAATCTAGGGTTAGTGTTGGGACCCTTGCTTTTCCTGATATACATGAATTAATGTGGATGACATGAAGCTTGGAAGCATTATGAATTGAGAGGAGGAAAATGCAGAACTTCAGAACTTCAAAAGGACAAAGAAAAGTTGGTGGTGGAAAGGCAGACAGGTGGCAGATGAAGTTCAACGCGTAGAAATGTGAAGTGGTTCATTTCGGCAGGAAGAACAAAAATAACAAAGGAGGGTACAACTCTAAAGGAAAAGCAGGATCAGAGGTACCTGGTTACATATATGCACGAGTCATTGAACATGGCAGGGCAGGTTGAGAACCGTTGATAAAGCATACAGTATCCTAGGCTTCATTTATAGATCATAGATCATAGGTCATAGAATTTACAGTGCAGAAGGAGGCGATTCGGCCCATCGATCTGCACCGGCTCTTGGAAAGAGCACCCTACCCAAGGTCAACACCTCCACCCTATCCCCATAACCCAGTAACCCCACCCAACACTAAGGGCAATTTTGGACACTAAGGGCAATTTATCATGGCCAATCCACCTAACCCGCACATCTTTGGACTGAGAGGGGAAACCGGAGCACCCGGAGGAAACCCACGCACACACAGGGAGGATGTGCAGACTCCGTACAGTGACACAAGCCGGAATCGAACCTGGTACCCTGGAGCTGTGAAGCAATGGTGCTATCCACAATGCTACCGTGCTGCGATGTAATGCTGAAATTGCATAATATATTCATTTGGCCTCAGCTGAAGAAATATGCCCAGCTCTGGACATGGTCCTTTAGGTAGATTGTGAAGGCATTAGAGAGCGCAAAAAAGATTTGAGTGAATGTTCCAGTAATGAGGAACTTCAGTTATGAAGACAAATTGGAGAAATTAGGACTATTTCCCTTGGACAAAAGGCAGCTGAGAGGAAATTTGATAGAGGAGTGAAGGGGATGTCCAGTGATGAGACCTCTTAAAACTGAATAGCTAGGATAACACTAGAGTAGTTCTACAAAAGTTAGTTTATTAAGGATAGAGATTAATCATAGAAAGTACACCCAGTAATCATTATTAACCATTAAACCTGTATTTTTAAACTCTTGCTATAAGCGGTGGCCACAATGCATGACGGGATTTAAGCTAGCTAACATGCCCATGCTTTTGAGACAAACGGGATTGTGTGGTCAGCAAATTACACGGTCAACTCAGTAAACAGTTCTCATCAGTGCCCCCAATATCCTGTCTCAAACAAGCCATGGTGTGAAGAGGAAACCAGCTTTGGCATCCTGCCACTGGATGAACGATGAGGTGGACAGGAACTGACTGCATTACGTAGGATGGGAATGTCAGAAAAACATATTTAGAATGGACAAAGGATCCTGGTAAACAACAGGTGACAGGTTGGGGTTAAATCATGAGCTGATCACAAGTCATCCTTTTGCTTAAAGTAAATTTTACTGGATAATATAGAAGTGACAGCTCCAAGGATTGGATCAAGTCCAACTGGGGGTGGGCTATTGCTTTTTAGAAATAATTGGTGTTTTTATCAGTGTTAGCCAGATTGATCGTGGCATTTATCCAGATCTCTCTCCATGTACATGAAACCAAGCCTCGTACCAGCCTCCCCGAACAGGTGCCAGAATGTGACGACTAGGGACTTTTCACAGTAACTTCACTTGAAGCCTACTTTTGACAATAAGCGATTTTCATTTTTTCATTTCACCAAGCTTGGAATAATAAAACCGTCTTAACCATGTTGGTGTGTGTCGGCTGAGCTGTGTATTAAGCCAAGCCATAACTATAAGGGAGGAACCCCACGTAAAAGCTGGCTCAATACTCAGGCCTTGGAAATGCTCCTACAAGGAGGTGTTTAAAATCATGAAGGGTCTAGACAGAGTAGTTCGGGAGAAAATGTTCCCATTCATAAAAAGATCGAGAACGAGAGGGCTCAGATTTAAATAACTGACTAAAGAAGCAAAAGCGATGAGAAAAAAACCTACTTACACAGCAAGTGGCTAAGGTGTCAGATGCACTGCCTGGAAGTATGATGGAGGCAGGTTCTATGGAGACATTCAGGAAGCCATTAGATGATTGTTTTAATAGAAACAATGTGCAGGGGTACAGGGAAAAGGCAGGAGAATGGCATTAAGTCATAATGCTAATTTGGAAAGCCGGTGCAGACACGATGAGCCGAGTAGCCACCTTCTACACTCTATAATTCTGTGAAAATGATTACCAATACAATCCTTCTGTAAACCTCATGCAAAATAAAGTAGATCCAATCATCAATCGAAGAATCAATACATTAATGGTAATACAAGACAACCATGTTATGCTATATCTTTAAATGTTTTTCATAGGATTGGAGTAGTACAATAGACATATGAAATTGAAACAGCTGCTACTAGCAGGAGGGTTGGTAACCAGAGGGTACAGTTTAAATATAATTGGCAAGAAAGCCAGGAAGATAATAATAATCTTTTATTGTCACACGTATGAAGTTACTGTGAAAAGCCCCTAGTCACCACATCCCGGCGCCTGTCCGGGTAAGCCGGTACAGGAATTGAACCCACGCTGCTGGCCTGGTTCTGCATTACAAACCAGCTGTCTAGCCCACTGAGCTAAACCAGCCCATAATGATGTTTTTATTAAAACTTGGACATGTTCTAAACTGAACTGCAATACCTTAGTGTAGTAGAAGCAGATTAAATAATAACTTCCAACATTAGTCTAATGGAATAAAACACAAAAAGGCACTTCACAGAAGAATTATATGTACAAAAACACCATGCCTCTTGAGATATCAGGTCAGGTGAGCACACGTGTGGCCGTAGAGGTAGGTTGGGGGGGTGATTTGCCTTGGCATAGCGAGGAGTCACTACTGCCCGAGTGCTCCTGGAACCAGGTTCAGGGATTCTCATGGTGGAGAGACTTTTGGAGGAGGTTGGACATTGGTTGTTATGACCTACAAAACAGGGAGAAGAGAGCAACTTTGGAATTGTTCCAACAAAGATGACAGCGGAGCATGTGGTATAATGTATAAATATGATGTACAAGTAAGTATTTGGCCATGCTGGGAGGGGCTATTTTCTGCAACGTATCAGTTGCCTACTAAGTAATTTTTAGTCTATGTTGATTTTGGTTTGTTTGTTACAGTGAAAGGTCTAAAACCTTTCAGCTGGTCAGAGGGAATTACAGAGCTGAAGGCGGCAAGGTGAAGCAATTAAAATCAGGAATGTTTAAGAGCCCAAAATGAGATGGGTAGACATATAGCTGAAGGGGTGAGAGACTCGAAGAAATTACAGAGTTGGGGAGGGACATAATATTGGAGGAATTTGAAAGCAAGGTGCAGAGTAGGTGGATTGGGCACGCTAAATTGCGCCTTAATTGGGAAAAAACTGGGTACTCTTAAAAAAACAAATTTAAAAGTTAAAAGTAGATGGCACCCGCAAAGGATGATGGGAATTGTGGTCAGGTTGGGGCACAGACAAGACACAGCTTGTGTGTATTTGGAAAAACAATTCAGACCTATACAGAAACTCGCACTTGCTAGAGGCCACTCACAGGTCTCCCCAGGACAATGTGCTTCAGATTGAAACATAACATTAGCAGACTCAGGGGTGCCTATTCACCTTGTTTGGGAGTGCCAACGTGCTTTGGACAATAACTAGGACCGGCCCAGCTATCGAGGTACCCTCCCCTAATTGGCCATAATCGATTAGGGTGATTGAAATCCTTATTGATCCATTGGACCCCGACCTGGGACCGTCCAAAAGAGCGCGCAAGATCGGAGGATAAGAAAAACTGCGCGACCAACATTGTCTCTTTTGGGACAGGCTTCTGGCTACCAACTGTGGCAAATCGACCAGGCAAGTTCAAGGACCCACGATCTCCACCTAAAAGACGACACTCAGCTTGGACGCACCAGAAGACCTCCAGCTGCCACACGTGGGAAACCAGATAAAGGCCTCATCTAACCTACACAGAGCCGGTCACTTGGAAATTATGTAACGGTCATTTAAACTGCTAGATATAGTCTAATGTGTAGTAACATTTAAGTTATTAAGTACAGAACCGATCCTACGTTTGATAATAAACTAATTGTATTAAAATACTGGTTGTGTGGTCATTTGTCCAATACACGGAACGCACTCGCATATTGTGGTTAATAGTAATAAAGATAGAAGTCAGCAACAAAAGGAACCAATCTAGGTCAGTGATACAGGGGTGATAGATGAACATGGCTTGGTGAAAGTTAGGATACAGGCAGGAGGTTTTGGGTGACCTCAAATTAACAAGGGTAGAATGTGGGAAACCATCCAGGAAGGATTAGTTAAGTCAGGAGGCAATGGAAGCAAATATGAACTTAACATGGAAAAAGGGACAGAGCTACATAGAATGAGCAGGGAAGAAGAGATAATTAAATTACTATTTCAAAGAGCCAGCACAAGCACAGGGGCCAATGACATGCAGTACAATCCTGTCAATTATAAAGTCAAGACCCTTATTAAAGGATTTGCATTTATAAAGCACCTTTCATGACCTTGGGGCACTCAAAAGCACTGAAACCCTTATTATGCCCACAAAACCTCTAAACCTAGTTATTCTAAAGTTTTCCTGCCCAATCTCCCACCTTACACCCTACATAAAACAGATTTACATGTATATAGTGCCTTTCATTACCGTAAGACATCCCAAAGCTTCATCCCCCTTTCAAATCCCTTTGTGGCTTTGCCCCCTGCCTATCTTGGTAACCACATCCGGCCCTGCAACACTCCTGAGGTCTCAGCATTTCTACAATTCTGGCCTCCTGCACAAAGCCAATTTTCATTGTTCCACCATTGACGGCCTTGCCTGTCTACTGAATCAGCTGCTGATTCTTAGAATCCAAGTGTTTACAGTCAATCGTTTCCTTTCCCAGCCTGGAAAATTTAAAATTCCAGAACTGTCCATCATGGCGCAACTTTTCCTGGCAACTGCTCCCTTTACCTAAAGCTGGGCAGATCTTCCAGCCTCGTTTTAACACAAATTTGATCTTTCACATCTCAGCAACAGCTCCTACTCACATTCCTGTGCAAAGAATCTCACCACAGGGCAGCACGGTGGCACAGTGGGTTAGCCCTGCTGCCTCACGGCGCGGAGGTCCCAGGTTCGATCCCGGCTCTGGGTCACTGTCTGTGTGGAGTTTGCACCTTCTCCCCGTGTTTGTGTGGGTTTCACCCCCACAACTCAAAGATGTGCAGGGTAGGTGGATTGAACACTAAATTGCCCCTTAATTGGAAAAAAATGAATTGGGTGCTCTAAATTTATTTTTAAAAAGAATCTCACCACCTTGCTACCTAAAGCTTCTTTTTCTCTCCCTGTCTCAGGCAGACTAACATGGTCTAAACATTTTCAGAGATATCTTAGAAAACCTTCCTCTCTCAAAGCCAATTGCCATGCTAATGTAGTTTGCCCACCACCTATACAGCTTAACTTTATCTCTATGAACATCGCCTACTTTTACTGAAACCATTAATACCTTCCAGGTTTGACTTTGTAACGCCCGGCTATCCGGAGAACGAACCTAATGAGCTCCTCCTCCCACTTACTCTTAGCCAATTTGCTCTTATCCATCTTCCACTGGTTCGTTCGACCCCTCAATACATTGTTTAAAAATATTTTTTTAAACGAACACAAATCCCTGAAAGATCTTGTCTCAATCTATAATAGCAATCTTCTGCAGCCCTACCTTTTAAATTCATTTTACCGGATTTGGACTTCACTGGCTAGACCAGCATTTGTTGCCCATCCCTAATGTCCCTTGAGAAGGTGGTGGTGGGCTGCCTTCTTGAACCGCTGCAGTCCATGTGGTGCAGGTGCACCCATTGTGCCTTGGTAAAAGTGGAGTCTTACTTTCAGTTTAATGAGATTTATTCTAGAATGTGTACCACAAATATGAAAACCACAAATATACGTGTGCAACATGTTATCTGTGAATTTTTACAGAGCCAAAAATCATTTTGTTTTGATATAAACATGAACAAAATGAAACTATTTCTGAAAGAAAAAGATTTCATTTGCCTCAACTCATTTTTTTTCTAAAATACAACAATGCCTACTAGCAATCAATGTCATTTTGCAAATGTTTAGAACATAGTGATTTGGTAATCCAGAAACTTGAGTATTGTTTTCCATCCTAAACTCTTCGGGACATTTGCAAGAATACAATGCAAGGGAAACCAACACATTTCTACTGTGGATTAGTTGGTAAGCGGACTCTGATTGGTAGAGGTGTTGCCATAGAGGATGCACCAGTTCCCTTGCATTGTATTCTTGCGAATGACCAGATGAGTGTACGGAAAAAGGCTTCAACAAAAAAAATGTTTTTTTCCTAGAAATACTCTATTTAGAAGGATGTGACAGAAAAATCAGCACTCTACATTTTCACACCTTTATATATTAAATGGCAACATTTGGGCTGACTATAACTTAAATCTTACTTACCCTGTCTCGCCCTATAGGAAGAGGCATTGCTGTGTAGAGGTTCTTCCTTCCATCAAACACAGGCTTCCGATCACCAAAGATCTGATTTTTAAAATGCTGAACCATGTGTTCAACGATTTCCCTGAAAAGTAAAACAATTATTTTACCTCTGCAATTGACTCTATTGTCTTTTATCCAAGCATTCAAACAAAATGCTCCAAGCTGGTTTAAAATCATTCCTATTATACAAATGTTTTCCAATTAGTCCTTTTTTCAAGCACAATAAAATTCCAGTTGAGATAGTAGCATGCTTTAGAATGACGCATGTAGCATCTTTCTACAATGTTAAACATTCGAAAGCAATTTCACACAATGAACTATTGATGGAGAATATTGACTTATGAAACAAACCATTGAATCATAGGTGACCATATTTAAATTATGCTTCAATGCGTTTAGAATGTTGAAACAAAGTGATTTTAGTTCAAAGCTGCAAATATTGATCAATTTATTTGAAGTTCGCAAACAACGTTGGCACAAAAGTGTCTCACTTGGGCAATTGTGCAGTTATAAACTAGCACTATTTACTAACAAAATATGCAGTTGTGCCAGCTTCAGGTTAGCACTGGGATTCAAATTTCATGGCTTGTTATATTAAATCCTAAATGCAGAATTTGATGCTCTATTTATTGCACATTCCTAATTGCCCTGGCTCCTTCAAAGAACTCCAATAAATTGGTTAAACATATTTCACTTTCACAAAAACATGTGATTCTTGCCTTTTCCAAGGGCCCTGCTATAACCTCTTTTGTTATGTATTTATATTGAGTATTAGTAGTTGCAGTACGCACCGTGTAGTAACCCATGCGTATCATCACCAGAAGTGATGTCACAGATCGCTAGCGCAGGAAACCACTAGAGTGAAACAGCAACCTGTAGTGAACACCTTTTAAATAAAGCTCCGTTAGTTTTTGACCCTCTGCTTTCTAGCGGCAGTTCTCCACAATACATAACGCAAAACTGGCGACCGGGCTTTTAACGGCGCTTACTAGCCACCCGGGAGGAAAACAAAAATAAACAAAAGTCGGGAAAGACTTAGAAGGACTCTTGCATGCGCTCTAGACATAACAGGCAAGGTGGTCGTGAGTACCAATCCATTGCAGAGCAAAGATAGAGCTGGGTGTGTTTAAAAAAAAGAAACCGCTGGAGCTTAGATTGTTGCCTTGTTTAAATGAGAAAAGCAAGGTAGCTGTTGAAAACATGTTGCAAAGTGTACATGTATTAGAAAGAACATGATGGGAGTTTTCAGTGCCGTGGGATCCTTCGGGCTCTCGGCTCCTATCCTGAACATTTTGAATATTTTGTGCAGATAAACAAAATAGAAGATATTAGGGCTCCCACGTTCCTGAGTGTGATGGGAGAGGGTGGAGGGGATCATTCCATCTCCTCAGACGTTGCGTGCAATCAGAGAAGCCAGACACTGTAGAGATCCTCCAGGCACGCTGTTCACTGAAGCCTTTGGTGATCCCAGAGCACTTCAGATTCCACAAAAGGCACCAAGAAGAGAGGGAATCAAATGCACAATTCGTGGGTGTATTAAAAAGACTTGCAGAGTACTGTGAGTGCTGAATGATACAATTCGGGACAGACTGGTCTGTGGTCTGCGAAGTGAGGCAATACAGAAGCGGTTGCTAACTGAGAGTAAACTTACTCTGAAAAAGGTCATGGAAAATTGCTGTTTTGATGGAGAATTAAGCGGTGAAAGAAGCTCAGCAACTGAGTTTGAATGCTCGGATACATAAAATGCCTGCCTAATCGACATCCAAGAGTTTTGAAACTCCTACAGGTCACCAATGCGTGGAACTGGAGCATTCAGCTGCAGACTGCTGTTGCAAGGATATAATATGCAGATGTGGAAAAAAGTTTAGAATGTGCCTGCTGGAAGGAAAAGCAAGCTTCAAGCAAAAATAATAAGAGCAGCAAACCAAAATATTACGTAAATAGAATACATGAAGTACTCACGCTGTGCAAAAGGATCGAGAGAAACAAGGAGACTCGGTCTGAAAACGAATTGCCACTGAATGCACTAGCTATTGTTGGTACTATGAATAGATACTGGGCCACTCTACTGCTGAATGGACAGCCAATAAGGATGGAAGTCAACACTGGGGCAGCATTCTCGCTATTGCCAGAGCCGTTCTATATGGAAAATACCAGCCATTCCCTTGAAACCTTCAAGAATAGTTAAGACATGCACTGAAGTGGTGCTTGAAGGGCTGCATTGATGTAGCTGTACAACTGAACAGACAGACGTCAGAGTTGTCTTTACATATAGTAAATGGCAATTATCCGGCATTAACGAGTCGAACATGGTTAGAAAGGATTCGACTAAATCGGGCCAAAGTCAACCTGATGACAAATGATGAATCAGACCTAACAAAGCACCATGCTGTGTTTGATGGAGAACTGGCGAGTATGAAAGACATCAGTTAAGGGTGGCACAGCGGTTAGCTCAGTTGCTTCACCGTTCCAGGGTCCCAGGTTCAATTCCCGGCTTGGGTTACTGTGCGGAGCCTGCACATTCTCCAAGTGTCTGCGTGGGTTTTCTCCGGGTGCTCCGGTTTCCTAACCACAGTCCAAAGATGAGCAGGTTAGGTGGATTGGCTATGCTAAATTGCCGTTAGTGTCCTAAAAGATTGGGTGGGGTTGCGGGGATAGAGTGGAGGTGTGGGCTTGGGTAGGGTGCTCTTTCCAAGGGCCGGTGCAGACTTGATGGGCCGAATGGCCTCCTTCTGCACTGTAAATTCTATGATTCTATGAAATTGAAGGTAAAGAAGGAAGCTGAACAAAACGCTTGACGGCAACACCGGTACCCTAAGTCAGGCATTGTCAAACTCGGGGGCGCGACCCGCAGGTGGGTCGCGAGCGGGTGTTGGGAGAGTCGCAGAGCCTTCCGTCGCGGCGCTCCCGATCGCGCAAATCTGCGCGCAACAGCTGCAGCAGCCGGCTGTTAATAACACCAGCGGCAAGCGGCCTTAAAAATGGCCGCGAACATGTTAAGAAAATGCGGCAGCACTGCGCATGCGTGCCTGATCACGGCGCGCATGCGCAGTACGGCCGCTTTTTTTGTAAACGGCCGCAGCTTTTTGTTTTAGAAGTTCGGGACAATTTTATTCATTTACTTTATTCATTTTATTTTATTTATTTTTTTTTAAACAATTTCAGGGGTTGTTTATTTGATTAAATTTTACAGGAAACAAATGCAGAACTTTGGACAGGTAGAGACTCCATACTTTCCGACACCGGAAGGCTTCACCTTCATCCAACAAGTTCCATTGGAGGAGCGTGTACGAGGGCCAAAGGGACCCAAAATCATTTCCTCCATTTTTGTCAGCAGCAAACAAGGTAAGAGAAAATGGTGGGTCGCGCATGTCGGCCGGCGTGGGCCGCGCAGGTCGGCCGGCTGGTAAATATGGGTCCCCGAAAAGAAAGTTTGAAGAACACTGCCCCAAGTCATCAGGCCGAAAGTGGAGGCTGACATGGAATGACTGGTGAAGACAGGAGTCTTGGAACCTGTCAGTATTAGTGAATGGTCTACACCAAGAGTAGCAATCATCAAAAAGGATAAGATTTATACAGATTTGTGGAGACTTCAAAGTCATCCTTAATCCAGTGGTGTGCAGAACAATGCACACTACCCCACATTAATGACCTGCTTGCAGGATTGTCAGGAGGCCAACGTTTTTAGCAAAATCAATCTTGAGCCAGACATACTTACAGATGAATGTAGACCAGAAGTCACAGGAACTTCTGACAATTGTGAAGCACAATTGTTTGTTTTGGTACCCAAGATAATGGTTTTGTGTATCAGCTCCGCCATTGATTCAAAGAGCAATGGACCAGATCCTGAGTGGACGAAGTGGAATCAGTGCTATCTGGATGACATCCTAGTCAATAGACAAGACAAAGAGGAACATCTTCGGAACTTGGATGGCACTCTTCAAAGACCGGAAGAATATGGGCAGACTCCGCAAGGGTGGGTGAGAGTTCTTCCAGTCTGCCGTTGAGTATTTGGGATACAACATTGATGCCATGGGCCTTTACAAATCTTCTTTGAAGGCAAAGGCTATCGCAGAGGCCTGCACCTCAGAAAAAAATCTGAAGTTCTTGCGCATTTTGATCGTACCCTACAGTTGCCGTGTGATGCATCTCCGTATGATGTTGGAGCAGTGGTATCCCACATCATGCCGTAAGGTGACGACATTCGAACATGGAGCAAAGCTGAAAGTAACTACGCACAAATCGAAAGGCAAGCCTTCGGGCTTATCTTGGAGTAATCTTTGGAGTAAAGAGATTTCATCAATTCCTGTACGGAAGAAAGTTCATACTGTTGATGGGCCATTGTCCATTAAGGCCATTTGGGCCACACAAGAATTCCGTTACATGCAGCAAGTAGAATGCAGAGATGGGCACTGCCTGCACATGCTTATATAATCAAGTATCAACAAGCAAGTTTCCACTGTAATGCAGGTAGCCTCTCACAATTACCACTATTGAGTAGTTTGCCAAACTACTCGAGCGGAAGTATCTTCCACTTTGAATAAATAGTCAGGACATACGTCACTTCAGGACAAGTGGGGCAGTACATTCGGAGCAATCCAATACTGTCCAATGTAATGGATAAGGTTACTACGAGCCAAGACCTCTGAACTAAAATCAGATTTGAAACTGTACTCCACTAGACGACTGGAGCTGACTGTACAGTCAGGATATGTTCTTTGGGGGTTCAGAGCGGTCACTGCACCACCATTGAGAAGTCAAGTGTTTAAAAAATTGCACGAGAGCCTATGTGGAATTATGTGCATGAAAAAATAGGGAGGAATTATTTCTGGTGGTCTGGTTTGGGCGCGCAGATTGAAGAGAACGCTGAATGCGTTCTTCATGTGTGAAGCTATGAAACCGGTCACCGTTAGCACAGTTGAATCCTTGGGAGTAACCGGAAGAGGCTTGGCAATTGGTCCTCGTCGACTTTGCAGAACATTTTGAAGGACATACATTCTTAGTAACAATGCATGTCCATTAAAAGTGACCAGAACTCAACACAATAAAGTCAACTGCATCAGAAAAGACGATCAAGACACATGGGGAAGTCTTTACTAAGTTTGGTTCCCTGACAGCAACCAGGGACCAAATTTCACTATTTAAACGCCTTAATCAATTCCTACTGTTAAATAGGAATATCAATTATTCAACGACTAAAATCTGTCCTCACGAAAGGTGGCTCCCGCCAGGATACTTGTTTTTCAATCCCTTTTGTCCATTATTCAGTGGATTTCTGTGTTGAAACCCAGCCAGTCAAACTGTGTAACTGTTAGTCAAAAATGTATTTGCGAAATCTTGCTGGAAAAAAACCCAGGCTGGTAGTCTGCCGAGGGAATCTGAAGGAGAGAAGATGGTGGAGGCGGCCATGCCGATTACTGTAGACACACTGGCTGTGGTGATGCCGCAGGAACTAGAGACATTCGGGAAGCAGATGGATGGAGAGCAACAAGAGGTGAGAGCAAAAGTTGAAGTCTTGGTAAACAGGCCAGGTGATTAAATCTCAGGATGGTGGGGTTGCCGGAGGGAGTGGAGTGCTCGTGGCCAACCAAGTAACCTCAACCGAATGAGCCACCATGGTCAGTGATTATTCGCTTCCATATCTTTCTGAGGACAGACCGAGTCCTGGAGTGGGCCAAGAAGAGCCTCAATATTGACTGGACAGACACACAGTTCGGATCTACCAGGACATCAGGGCGAAGCTGGGAAAGAGATTTGTTGGACCTGTTCGGGCAAGGCATAATGAGACCATAAGACATAGGAGCAGAATTAG
This sequence comes from Scyliorhinus torazame, assembly GCF_047496885.1. Taxonomy (NCBI): domain Eukaryota; kingdom Metazoa; phylum Chordata; class Chondrichthyes; order Carcharhiniformes; family Scyliorhinidae; genus Scyliorhinus; species Scyliorhinus torazame. The sequence goes on along the minus strand of NC_092717.1, from coordinate 218,379,903 downwards.
GTCACTCGGGTCATCGTGTCTGCTTTGCCATTGAATCATAGCTGATACTTTTCTCATCTCCATTCTCCTGCCTTCTCCCCATAACCCCTGATCCCCTTATTGATCAAGAACCTATCTATCACTGTCTTAAAACACTCAGTGATTTGGCCTCCACAGCCTTCTGCGGCAAAGTGTTTCACAGATTCACCACCCTCTGGCTGAAGAAATTCCTCCTCATCTCAAGTTTTACAGGATCGTCCCTTTAGTCTGAGATTGGGTCCTCTGCCTCCAGTTTTTCCTTCAAGTGGAAACATCCTCTCCACGTCCACTCTATCCAGGCCACACAGTACCCTGTAAGTTTCAATAAGAGACCCCCTCATCCTTCTAAACTCCAACGAGAACAGACCCAGAGTCCTCAACCGTTCCTCATACCACAAGCTCTTCATTCCAGGAATCATTCTTGTGAACCTCCTCTGGACCCTTTCCAAGGCCAGCACATCCTTCCTTAGATACAGGGCCCAAAACTGATCACAATACTCCAAATGTGGTCTGACCAAAGCCATAGATAGCCTCAGAAGCATATGCCTGGTCTTGTATTCTAGCCCTCTCGACATGAATGCTAACATTGCAATTGCCTTCCTAACTGCCGACTGAACCTGCACATTAACCTTAAGAGAATCGTGAACAAGGACTCACAAGTCCCTTTGTCTTGATTTTCTAAGCACCTTCCCATTTAGAAAATAGTCTATGCCTCTATTTCTCCTTCCAAAGTGCATAACCTAACACTTTTCCACATTGTATTCCATCTGCCACTTCTTTGCCCACTCTCCTAGCTTGTCCAAGTCCTTCTGCAGCCCGCCTCCTTCCTCAATACTACCTGCCCCTCTACAGATCTTTGTATCATCTGCGAACTTAGCAACAATGCCTTCAGTTCCTTCCTCCAGATCATTAATGTATATTGAGGAAAGTTGTGGTCCCAGCACCGACCCCTGACGTACACCAATAGTCACCGGCTGTCATCCTGAAAAAGGCCCCTTTATCCCCACTCTCTGAGTGGAATTTTCTTTGTTTCACCCTTTGGGTGAGGCTTATGGCCATCTTAGGTGGGCCTCTGACCTAGGAATATGCAATGACAGAATGATTAATCATGGTGGTAATGGCTAACTCAAGGTGGTGGGGGAGGGGTGGTGCTGTGAAAAGGGCGAGAGTTTTTCTCATTTAAAGAATTCAGGGCCGATGTGGTGTTTTTGTATCATCTGAAAACTTAGCAACAGTGCCTTCAGGTTCTTCCTCCAGATCATTAATGCATATTGTGTGGAACCAGACCAGGCTTCCGATGGCCTGGGTGAGCCAGGCTTTGATAGTTGGGCCCAGGGGGCTGCGATTTAAATCAATAGGAGGGTCCTCTTCCAAGCAGGGAAGGTCTTGACTGATCGGGGGGCAGGTACAGGATGGTCGCAGGTACGCCCCAAATTGGGATGATGTACTGTTTCTAAGGCAGCTGTTGGCCACAATACCGGATCCAGACACTCACCAATTGATTCTGGGGGGAAATTTCGACTGTGTTTTCGACCATAGGTTTGAACGCTCAAAGCCAATCTCATTGGCCCCTTCCGGGACGATGTAGGTGCTTTCTGCGTTCATACAGGAGACGGTGGATGCGGATTCGTGGTGGTTTATGCACCCTGGGGGTAAGGAGTTCTCATTTTTTCCCCTGGTGCACAAGGTGCAATCGAGGATAGACTACTTTGTTATGGGTAAGACTCTGGTCTCCAGGGTGAGGAAGGTGGAATATTCGGCTGTGGTTACCCCGGACCATGTTCCGCATTTGGTAGACCGAAAGTTGGAGGCGGGCTGGACACAACGCACGGGATGATTTGATTTGATTTCTTGCCACATGTACCGAAGTACAGTGAAAAGTATTTTTCTGCAGCTGAGGGAACGTACACAGTATGTGTAGAGTAGACAAAAAGAATAATCAACAGAGAACATTGACAAATGGTACAGCGACAAACAGTGATTGGTTACAGTGCGGAACAAGGGGCCAAATAAAGCAAATACATGAGCAAGAGCAGTATAGGGTGTCGTGAATAGTGTTCTTACAGGGAACAGATCAGTCCGAGGGGGACGTTGAGGAGTCTTGTAGCTGTGGGGAAGACGCTGTTCCTATGTCTGAATGTGCGGGTTTCCTGACTTCTGTATCTTCTGCCAGATGGAAGGGTCTGGAAGAAGGCAATACCTGGGTGGGAGGGGTCTCTGATAATGCTGTCTGCCTTCCTTTTTTTTAAAAATATTTTTATTCTCCATTTTCACATGTTCTTCAAGATTTGCACCCCACCAACAAACAGTAAACAGTAGCAAATACAATGTCAACCCCCTTACTAACAACAACAATCCCATCCTCCCACCATCCCCCAAGCAATGGCCCGCATAACAATATAAGCTTCGAATAAAACAAAACCTACCAAGGAAAAAAAAAGAAAAAGGAATCAGGAATCGCCTATGGTTACCATTGACATAAATAGTCCCGTCCCCCCCACCCCTCCCTAATATTCAATGCCATCCAATCCCCGAAAGAGTACCATGAATGACACCCATAAATTGTAGACCCCACCCCGCCCACACACAAATTCCTCCCCTCCACTTCCTCTTGTAAACTCCTCCCCCTAACCTCTGTACCTTCCCCAAACTTTTCACCCCGGCTAGACTCACCGAAACCTGTTCTACCAGGCTCCAATGGCCGCAGCCCCTCCCCACACCTCACTCCCGTTCACTGGCCCATTTAAACTGGCCAGCGTGGAGGCCCCCGCCCGGGTCTCCTTCCCCTTGCCCGGTCCCACAAAAAAACAAGAAATCCCCTTTAGCACACAACCCCAGCATACCCACCCAAGCCCCAAAGAACCATCACTGCAAATGAAAGTCCCAACTCCTCCCTTGTCCAAATATACAGCCGTCGACTCATTTAGTACATACACCAACACGCAGTGAGAAAATAAAGTTACATGAGGCTACAGCGGTACAAGACCCGCTCTCAGTCCCAATTCTGCCACAGTCCTTCTGCCTTCGCAAACCCCTCCGCCGCTTCTGCAGTCCCAAAATAAAAGTCCTTGGATTTGTAGGTCACCCTCAACTTAGCTGGATATACTATGCCGCACTGCACCTTGCTGATGTACAGTGCATTCTTCACCCGGCTGAAGGCCGCCCGCCTCCTCGCCAGCTCCACCGTAATGTCCTGGCATATACGTATACCAGCTCCAGCCCACTGCACCTCCCACTTCTGCTTTGCCCAGCACAGGACCTTCTCCTTCACGCTGGACCTACGGAAACAAACAGGTACTACTCTTGGCGGCTCACTCGCCTTTGGTATAGGCCTCCATGACCTATGAGCCCGATCCAGTTCGTATTGAGAGGGATCGTCCCCTTCCCCCAATAGCTCTGCCAACATCATGCCAAAATACTCCGTCGGCCTCGGGCCTTCCACCGCTTCGGGCAGACCCACGATCCTCAGACTCTGCCGTCTGGATCTGTGTTCCAGGTCTTCCATTTTAGCTCGCAGACCCTTGTTGGTCTCTATCACCCTCGGCAGCTCCTTCCCCATCGAGGCGAGTTGATCACTGTGCTGCGATAATGCCTCTTCCACTTCCTTTAGTGTCTCACCTTGCTTCCGCACCTCCGCCGCTGTGCTCGATACCGCCGCCCTCACCGGGTCAATCGCCTCCCCCACCAGCACTTTCAATACCACGCCAATCTCCTTCTTCATCGCTTCCATGTGCTTTGTGAACTGTTTTTCAAGTTCCACGGCCTTCGCCTTGGTCATTCCTTCTGCCGTGAGCAATGCGGCCTGCCCTGGTGCCCCAGCCGCCACTTTCCTTGCAGTCCCCGGGCTGACCTTTCCACTCCTCGGCGGACTTCCATTAACCATTTTTTTCACGGCCGTTTTTTCCCCAACTTGGACATCTCTCCTCACTGTGCCTTCTTACCGCTTTTGCAGCCTCCATTGCCGCTGGGACCGGGCGTTAAGGCCCTGAAAATTCCGTTCCCAAACGGGATCCCTCCAGTGTGCGGCTGCCTCCTGCCCGCCGTCACCCGCTGTCTGTCTTCCTGAGGCAGCGGGAGGTGTATACAGAATCAATGTGGGGGTGGCAAGCTTGTGTGATGCGTTGAGCTGAGTTCACCACACTCTGCAGTTTCTCGCGATCTTGGACTGAGCAGTTGCCATCCAGGCTGTGATGTAGCCGGATAAGATGCTCTCTATCGCATATCTGTAGACGTTTGTGAGAATCGATGCAGACATGCCAAATGTCTTTAGCTTCCATAGGAACTAGAGATGTTGTTGGGCTTTCTTGACTGTTGCATCAACGTGAGTGGACCAGGACAGACTGTTGGTGGTGGTGACCCCCAGGAACTTAAAGCTATCGACCATCTCCACTTGGAGCCATTCATAGATCATAGAATTTACAGTGCAGAAGGAGGCCATTCGGCCCATCGAGTCTACACCGGCGCTTTGAAAGAGCACCCACTTAAACCCACACCTCCACCTGTAAACCAGTAACCCCATCTTAGCCAAGGGGAATTTAGCCCTCGAGTCAATCCACCTAAACTGCACATCTTTGGACTGTGGGAGGGATCCGGAGCACCCGGAGGAAACCCACGCAGACACGGGGAGAGCGTGCAGACTCCGAACAGACAGTGACCCAAGCCGGGAATCAAACCTGGGACCCTGGAGCAACTATGCTAACCACTGTGCTACCGTGCTGCCCCATTGATGCAGACGGGGTGTGTGTCGTGCGACGCAACGTGCTACAGATGGACACAGTGCACGGGATGGAGGTAGATGTAGGGCTTTTGTCAGATGTGGGCAGGATTCGAGAGCCATAGGTGAATACGTGGAGGTCATTGAGAATGGGATGTTTAACCTCTATTCTGTGGGAGGTGTTGATGGCAGTGATTAGAGGGGAGATAGAAATATAGGAATTAGGAGAACAGGCCCTTTTGAGCCTGCTCTGCTATTCAATCAGAACATGGTTGATCTCTTTCTGGTCTCAAATCCACCTCCCTGCGTGTTCCCCATATCCCTTCAACCCATTTTAAATCCAAACTATATCTCTTTCTTAAAAACATTTAATGACTCAGATTCCACCGCACTGTGGGGCAGCGAGTTCCACAATTAATTATTATTATTATTAGGGTCACAAGGAGGCTTACATTAACACTGCAATGCAGTTACTGTGAAAATCCCCTCGTAGCCATACTCGGGCGCCTGTTTGGATACACTGAGGGAGAATTCAGAATGTCCAATTCACCGAACCATGATGATCTTTCGGGACTTGTGGGTGGAAACCGGAGTACCAGATGAAACCCACCCAGATACGGGGAGAACGTGGGTGGAAACCGGAGCACCCGGAGGAAACCCACACAGACACGGGATAACATGCAGACTCCGCACAGACAGTGACCCAAGCCGGGAATTGAACCCGGGTCCCTTGTGCTGTGAAGTAACAGTGCTAGCCACTGTGCTGCCATGCCGCCTTCACCACCCTCTGCTAGAAGTAGTTCCTCCTCATCGCAGTTCTAAATCTATCACCTCTCAACTTATACCCGTGACCTCTCGCTCTAGATTTCCCCACAAGGGAGGGCATTTGGTCTATGTTTACTTCATCAATACCATTTAGTGTTTTATATACCCCTCATCCTTCTGCGCTCCAGCGAGTATAAGCCCAAACTGTTTATCTCTCCTCATACGTCAACCCTTTCATCCCCGGATTCAATCTGTTGAACCTCCTTTGAACTGTCTCCAATGCCACCACATCCTTCCTCAAATAACAGAAATGGACACAATACTCCAGATGTGGTCTCACCAATACCTTGTACAACTGCAACAACACTTCTCTACTTTTATACTTTAGTCCTTTTGCAATAAACGCTAACATTCCATTTGCCTTTTTTATTACATGCTGTACCTGCATACCGACTTTCTGCGATTCATGAACAAAGACACCCAGATCCCTCTGCCCAGGCGCATCTTGAATCTGCTTTCTATTTAGATAATAATTTGTATTTCTATTTTTTTCAGCCAAAATGGATAACCTCATACTTATCTACATTAAACTGCATCTGCCAAATTTTGGCACAATCTCATAGCCTATCTACATCCGTCTGTAAAATCTTCATCGCCCCTCCACTGCCTGCTTTCCCAATTATTTTAGTATCATCTGCAAATTTTGCTATATTACACTCTGCCCCAGCTTGCAGATCACTTATATATCAAACCTCACATCTAAGGCACACATGGACAGGGAAGCTAGGAATGAATGCTAGAAGTTAGTTGATGAGATCTTAAAAGTGGACCGTAGGTATGCGAGTGACCCAACGCCAGGACCTTTGGTATGCAGGAAAAAGCTGCAAATGTAGTTTGACCTGCTGGCTACGGTAGGGCGGGGGCGCCAGCGGAGGTGTTTGAGGGGGGTGGCCTATGGGAATGGGGAGACGGTCAACCGTCTCTTGACTCCCCAATGACCTCCCAGGAAATAAGGTACCAGCCTCGGTACTTATTTAGATAATAAATGGAAAACAGATTCAAGATGCGTCTGGGCACAGGGATCTGCATGTCTTTGTTCATGATGTGCTGAAAGTCACCCCAGGTGGCCCTGGCAAGATCATCATGGTTAGGGAGTTGGGAGATAGACTGGTGTCCACCCGGACAACGTGGTGCCCTTGGCGTTGAGCCTTTTAGGAGAGGCTTTATAGTTTGGAGGTTCGAAGAGCATTGGGGCAGATGCAGACAGGGAAGGTACCAAGGCCCAGTGGATTCCCAGTGGGTTCCCAGTGGAATTTAATAAGACATTTTCAGACCAGTTGTTTCCGGTATTGATGGGGATGTTTAATGACTCTCTGGCACAGGGTTCCCTCCCCAAGACACAGGCATCCATTTCCCTTCTCCTGAAGAAGGATAAGTATCCCGCAGAATGCGGGTCATGTCACCCGATTTCATTGCTTAACATAGATGCAAAGCTATTAGCTAAGGTTCTAGCACCGAGGCTGGAACCTTATTTCCTGGGAGGTAGTAGGAGAGCACCAGACGGGATTCGTTAAAGGCTGAAGACTGGCATTCAATGTGAGGCGACTGCTGAATAGTGGCTCGCACCCCAGTGGTTGGGCTGGAGTCGGAGATAATTGTGTTGTTGGCGCAGAAAAAACGTTTGACAGGGTCAAGTGGAGATACCTCTTTGCAGTTTTAGAAAAATTCAGGTTTGGCCTGGGGTTTGTGTCATGGATGTGTTTGTTGTACAAGGCTCCTCCCGTCGGTGTTTGTACCAACACCATGCGTTCGGGGTCTTTTCGGTTGCATAGGGGGACAAGGCTATGTCTCCCCTTCTGTTCGCTTTAGCGATGGAGTCATTGGCCATTGCCAGGAAGGCCTCAGGCAAGTGGAACAGGAGAGTTAAGGATGGAATTGAACACCGGTCCCCCTGTATGCAGATCTTTTGTGAGACGCAAAGAATTCAGGGCCAGCTATGGGATACATTAACGAGTATACTGAAGAACTTTGGCTCCTTCTCTGGATACAAGCTAAATCAAGAGAAGGGAGAGTATTTTCTGGTCAGCACTTCGGGAAGGGAGCCGGTTTGGAGGGTACTACCTTTCCACCTGGCGAGAACTAGCTCTCTGGGGGTCCAGGTGCCTCGAGATGAGGCTCAGCTCCATAAATTGAATTATACCAGTCTGGTGAGAAAGGTTAGAGTTGACTTACAACAGTGGGACAGCCTCCCTTTGTCCTTAGCAGGTAGTGCCCAATCAATTAAGATGAACATAGAACATAACAGCGCAGTACAGGCCCTTCAGCCCACGATGTTGCGCCGACCTGTGAAACCACTCTAAAGCCCATCTACACTATTCCCTTATCGTCCATATGTCGATCCAATAACCATTTGAATGCCCTTAGTGTTGGCGAATCCACTACTGTTGCAGGCAGGGCATTCCACGCCCTTACTACTCTCTGAGTAAGGAACCAACCTCTGACATCTGTCCTATATCTATCTCCCCTCAATTTAAAGCTATGTCCCTTCGTGCTAGACACCACCATCCGAGGAAAAATGCTCTCACTGTCCACCCTATCCAATCCTCTGATCATCTGGTATGCCTCAATTAAGTCACCCCTTAACCTTCTTCTCTCTAATGAAAACAGCCTCAAGTCCCTCCGCCTTTCCTCATAAGATCTTCCCTCCATACCAGGCAACATTCTGGTAAATCTCCTCTGCACCCCTTCCAATGCTTCCACATCCTTCTTATAATGCGGCGACCAGAATTGCACGCGATACTCCAAATGCGGCCGCACCAGAGTTTTGTACAGCTGCAACATGACCTCATGGCTCCAAAACTCAATCCCTCTACCAATAAAAGCTAACACACCGTACGCCTTCTTAACAACCCTCTCAACCTGGATGGCAACTTTCAGGGATCTATGTACATGGACACCGAGATCCACACTGCCAAGAATCTTACCATTAGCCCAGTACTCTGTCTTCCTGTTATTCCTTCCAAAATGAATCACCTCACACTTTTCTGCATTAAACTCCATTTGCCACCTCTCAGCCCAGCGCTGCAGCTTATCTATGTCCCTCTGTAACTTGTAACATCCTTCCGCACTGTCCACAACTCCACCGACTTTAGTGTCATCTGCAAATTTACTCACCCGTCCTTCTACGCCCTCCTCCAGGTCATTTATAAAAATGACAAACAGCAGTGGCCCCAAAACAGATCCTTGTGGTACACCGCTAGTAACTGGACTCCAGTCTGAACATTTCCCGTCAACCACCACCCTTTGTCTTCTTCCAGCTAGCCAATTTCTGATCCAAACTGCTAAATCACCCTGAATCCCATGCCTCCGTATTTTCTGCAGTAGCCTACCGTGGGAACCTTGTCAAGATTCCTGTTCCTATTCCACTGTCTTCCGGTATTTCTACTCAAGTCATTTTCTCGGGACGTTGAGCGGCTTATAATCAGGCTTCATATGGGTGGCAAGGTCTTGGATGATTCGGAGGGGTGTCCTACAGAGGGATAGGCTTTGTGCTGCCAAATTTGATATTTTATTACTGGGCTGCTAGCGTGGAGGTGTTGGGATGGTGTGAGGGGCCAGGGTCTACCTGGGTGCGGATGGAGTCTGGGTCGTGCAGAGGGTCCAGTTTTGTTGCACTGATGACAGCTTCTCTTCCATTTGCTCTGACAAAGTACTTGTCAAATCCGGTTGTTGTCTCCACTTTAAAATATGGAGGCAATTCCGTCAACATTCCAGGCTGGGGTCAGTGTCAAGGAGGCCGCTGTGTGTGTAAATCACCTGTTCAGCCAGCACAGTTGGATGCTACTTTTAGCGTGTGGAAGGGGCTGGAGAGAGCGAGATCTCTATTCCTTGAAGGGCAGTTTGCCAGCCTGGAGGAATTGAAAGAGAAATTTGGGCTCTTGTGCTCGTTTAGATGGCTCCAGGTACGGAATTTGTTCGATGAATGGTTCCGACATTTCCAGGTCTAACATAGCCTACCCTGTGGTTGACTCCAGAACGTGCTGTACCCTGTAGTTGACTCCAGAACATGCTGTTCTAAGAAACTATCCTGAAACTATTCCATTAACCCCTGATCTCAGCTACCTCTGCCCACCTGATTTTTCCCACTCTCTACATAAATCAAAATCCCACATGACTATCGCAGTATCTTTCTAACGAGCTCCAATTATTTCTTCTTTTATACTCTGTCCTACCATGTATTTACAATTACAGAGCCTGTACACCACTCCCACAAGTGACTTCTTGCCTTTATAATTTCTCATGTCAACCCAAACTACTTCCTGGTTTCCTGAACTTAGGTCTTCCTTCTCTAATATGCTAATACCATCAATAGTTAACAGAGTCACCTCTCCACCTGTTCTCAACTTCCTGTGCTTCCCAAATGTCACGCCCGTCAATATTCAGGTCTCAATCTATGTCATCCTGTAGCCATGTCTCTGCATGGCTATCAGACTGTACTTATTAATTTCAATTGTGCTGTCAGTTCATCTGTTTTGTTATGACCAAGTTTAGCCTCTGGACAAAATGTGATGAACGAAAGGGCATGGGATCAGGGAACCAAGTTACACAGACTAAATTCAAGCATCTTAAAATTCACACATCCTTGGAAAGAAAGGAATGCTTGCTGTGCTGGGTGTTGCATATTTCCAGTGAGATGAAAGATCATAAATCATTCACAGCAAACCTTATCAGACTACATCATGTTCCATTTGAGAACAGTTTTCCAGCTCGATAGAAACCAGAATTTTTAAATCATATTCATTGTTCAATGCTTAATACTGCCTCCTTTTGGTGGTTTCCAATTGCCACAAATTAACGTGAGATTAACATGGCACATGCATTAGGGTCACGTGAAATCCAGGTTTCTGACGATGTAGAAAAGAAACTGGAAATATGTGAGATCAAAAGTACTTAACACTATTCATTCAAATTTAATATAGCAATGATTCATGCCTCAAGAGTTGGGTATGGCAAGAGAGTTGACACAGGGACAGTATGGATGAGAGAGAGGAATAGAAAGGGAAGAAATTAAAAATATATTTGAATTTTTATAGGGAAGAAACAGAATCCTCAGACTTTGAAAAACAAATCACAAGTTAGAAAAAGGAAAGGGATAAAAACTGACAGCAAAAATTAGGTAAATGGAGAATAAGATGGTTTTGTATCCGCTCTGAACATTCCCACTGTTTCAGAGGGGGGACAGTAAAAGTGTCCACAGTGTGGGCAGAAAATAGCCCAAGTCAACAGAATATGTAATTAGAACACTTTTCATTTTTTCAACGGTACTCAAAACCTAATCTCATTGCCATTTATTTTCCTCTGCAAGTGTTTATCCACTGCAACACAAGATTGTTGATTACGATTACATTCAAGCACCAGGCTACAATTTACGGATGCCATTGTGCAGCTCCAGACTTCCTTGCCTTCACCTTAACCAGCACCTATATTTGTTACTTTTTCTTCCCCTGGACAATAGGACAACTTCCCACTCAGAAAAACATTTCCTCATTTGCAAATTTATCAATCTAGGCCTTAGTGCCACCACTACGTCAGCTCCTGCACTCAATGCCAACTTTACCTATTCCTTCCTTCAGGTCCTAGACAGGCTAAAGAATGAAATAATTTTCACTTCAATTGGATCACAGACCAAAATCTTTGCAGGGTCCTCTGAGCAATGGTTTAATATTAAGACCCTCAGTAGGACAGTTAAGACAGTTCTGACTTAAATAACTCAAGTAACAGAAGTTTCCCATTTCAGACATATTTGACATTACAAAACAAAATATTATTTCACACTACCTGTTTACTCTTCTTGGGCATTTATCTGGTTTTATGTCTATATCATAATGGTAGATTTCAATTTTTGGAATGTCCACCTCAAAGAAGTTGGCCTGTAACTTGATCGGTCGACCCATTGTTCCAAAATCAGGTCTCACAGGTGGCTTGAAAGTTGACAGTGTTTGCACTGGCGGCGTTGGCGAAGCCAGATCTAGAAGAGAAAGTATTTGCACAAGAATTAAAATAGATTCTGCACATATCACACCTACATTTACCCCAAAATTTCTAGCATTTACAGAAAGTCATCAAGTTGAAGAATTCTTGCCAAATCAATAATTGTGAGCAAGTTAAATAGCTCCTATAACATGTATATTTTCAGACCCAAACAGCATAGATGCCCATTCAGCCCATCATGCAAAAACTAATTAGTCCCATTTCCTGCTCTTTTCCCACAGCCACATGATTTCGTGCTTTTTCAAATATAGGTTCAATTTCATTTTGCAATTGCGTCAGGAAAGTGCATATTCATATCATCATGTAAAGCGTCTCTCTCCTCTTTAGCTCTTTCATCAATTATCCAGAATCTGGCTACAGACTCTCCCGCCAGTGACAACAGTTTCTCCTTAGTTACTCAAAATTTCCCACAATTGTCAACATCGAAATGTTAATTTTCACTTCCATGTTCTCTGCTCTAAGGGGTACAATACCAGCTTCTCCTGTCTCTCATTCTTATTATATGGATCAAATGCAGGTATGTGGAGTTAGGCCATAGATCAGCCATGATCTCATTGAGTGGCAGAGCAGGTTTGAGGGGCTGAATGGCCTAATTCTGTTCCTATCTTCAAGGATTTGTATGTATAAACCCACAGGAATTTTGGGAGCACACAAACATCTATTAAATCAAATTATGATTACATTTTACCTTTGAAATATTAGCAATCCAACTAGCCATAATATACTGGTACAATTATGCTTGTTACAACGCAGAATTCTCCCAATGTGAGACTAAATCCCATGGTGGGAGAGAGAACAGAGTTTTTTCGTTGTGGTGAGAAAGCATACCAAATCTTACAGCCCAAACATCATTAATTATGCAACTGTGTGTTTCACGCTGTATTCTGTGGCGGGGCAGACCTGAATGGCAAGTAGTCCATCGTGTCCGGGTTCCATATTCAAAAGACATCCAAAGTCACTGACCACTATTGAAGGAACACATTGGGGCCACCTGAAAATGAATATGGATCCGGGAGCACTCTCGAGACCGGAAGATGGACCTCCTGAGAAAAAAGGTGGATCTCCAGGAAGACTCGGGCTTAAAGATGGACCCCTCCAGGACACCTGATCTGGAAGGTCCACCTGCAAATGCTCTCCTGCCCCGATCTGTGGTGTTCCAGTGTCCAGGATTGCGTGCTGCCTCCATCCTGAACTCCGGAGGTAGCCCCAGGTATTGTTCAGGAGAGTCCCAACATCTGCAAGCTACATTGGTCTGAAAATTGTTTGTAAATTTAAAACTAAAGAAGATTTATTATCACACACTGGCCCTGGAGATTCAAAATGTAACATCTCCCACATAACCACACACACAAAATGTAGATACAGATGAAAGAAAGCAATATTTCAAATGGTGGTTATGTCAGACTCTTTTCCAACAGACCTGTAATGTTTTAGGAAAATTAATGCTTTGCCTGGAGTGGAGGTCTTGTAAAGCAGAGGATTCTCAATAAGCTGTGAAGCTTCTTGTAGTTGAATTGCTAAGGTAGTCAGTTCTCAGGAACTTTGAGAATGAACAGGTTGGGGGAAGAATCCTTCTCCCACTTTCAAGGTGCAGCTTTTTTACCTTGGCTACATGGTTAGCTCTCATCTGGTTCAATGGTTTTTTCAAATGATGGAAACTGTTCAGAACAGGTAGAAAATATGGTTGCCTTAATAATGTGACTAGTTAATAGGTCCAAACCTCTCCTTCCAAAAGGTGGAATGAATTGGTCCAATACACATCCCGTGATGTAGCCTTTTGCACGGAGCGCTTTTGATAATGGTTTTATAATTGAATGGTCCCATTTAATTTAAATTACCCTTTAATTAACCTCTGGAGACAGCAAGGTTTCAATCCACAAAAGAAAACCAGGTGATCCGTCGACGGCGAGTCTTTTTACTTCACCCTTAACCTCAGAGGAGCCGTCGACAATGACCTGCAACTTAGTTTGAGTGAGCGCACACGCAAATGTAACAGAAGGTGTAGGTTGATCTGTTCTGTCGATCATTTCCATACATTTGAGTAATTTGCTGCTGGAGTTGAGGTTCAGTACCACAGCAAGGAAGATGGGGAAAAGGGTTGGTGTGGTGGCAAAGCCTCGTTTGGCCCCAGTCTTCATGAGATAGGGCCTGTGGTGGTTCCATTGGTGAAGATCACAGCTTGCATGACATCATGCAGTAGACAGAGGATGGTGACAAATTTGAGGGCAGCTGAATTTGAGGAGAATAAACCAGGTGACAGAGTCAAAGGCTTTTGTATGGTCAAAAAGGTAATATCCAGCAGTTCCTGCTTTTCCTTGCTTTTTTTCTTGAAATTACTGTGCAGTGAATCATGTGGGAAAAAAGGTAGTCCAACAGCAACAGCATCCTCTTTCAAGCTAATAAATCCAGGATTGAGGCGCTAAACATTCAAAACCATCTCATTTGTGTGTCTGACACCAGTTTCCCAAGCAACGGTTCTAGTCAGAACACGGTCATGGCAGAAGACTCCCAAGAGGTTAACAGAAAGGTTTTGGAGATATGCTGAAAGCATCCCTGAAGAAATCAAACATGTCTGCTGGCTCACAGGATTCCTTGGCTTATGACCGACTGAAAGGGAGAATGTTCATTTGGAAGGACACCAATCACATTGAGACTCATCAGGAGCATTTAGAGGCAAAGTCAAGGTGTCGGGGAGAGCTCACAAACCTCTGGATATCTCATCTGACTGACCCTTCAAGCACCACCTGCCTGAAATCCAAGCCATTTCAGATCCCATCACATTTGAATGGAAGCGAGTCACCCTTGATCGTGAGAGGCTGCCCAAGAAGAAACAGCAATATTTATCCTCATGTAACTTAGCTCCAAATGGACACAAGGAGTTGTGAGAATAAAATCCACAATCTGACTATGTGCGGTGGGTTTTCTATAGTTAAAGTTAATATGAAAATCTAAAACTAACCATTGCACTTTACCTAAATGCTAGTTGAATAAACATCCAGAATTTGTTTGAGAAATTTCAAACTTACCATTGTACCTGCCAAAAGTCATAATAAATAAATGTTTTTTTTGTTGTCAAAAATAATGATACTTACCAACTAAAGATGATACATATATGTGAAAACAAAAATATAAAGAATAAAAACACATTAGAATAAAAACGTGCATCATTCAATTAGTGCGGCTCATTTATAAATAGTGGCTATCTATTTTGGAAACACTCTTCACTGGTCCTTATCTAGCTTAAAAGACATACTCCTCCTAGAAAAACCTTGCCTTATATACAATGATAAACAAATTAGCAAATTTGATCAAGCAAGCTAAAGAACCAAGTTAGTGTAAATGTAGTATGTGGCTGTTTACACCACCATGTAAAATACCCTCGGCCAGGAACCTATCTTTATGTCCCCTTCCTCCACCTCACCAAGCTTTGCGCAATTCTCTATTCTTTCATCCATCTGTATATCAAGAGGCAGCCTATTCCCATGCTCCTTCTCCCTGGATATTCACAGGGAGGTACACAAGAGTAACTTCAATATTCACTCCCTATGCATTCAACTCTCCAGATTGAGATGGAATTAACTGAAGTAATCAACAACACAAACTAACATTACAGAACTGGTTCTGTCATGTGATGTTTTACGAGTGCAGTGGAATCCACCCCATTTAACCTGCAGGGCAGATTTTAAATCACCAGGTAGCAATCGAAAAACTGTGCAAGTTCAACTTTCAAGCACGAAGCACAATACTTTAAAACGTGAGATCTGCAACTTTTTTTTAAAATTTAGAGCACCCAAATTATTTTTCCAATCAAGGAGAAATTTAGCGTGGCCAATCCACCTACCCTGCGCATCTTTGTGTTGTGGGGGTGAGACCCACGCAGAAATGTGCAAACTCCACACGGACAGTGACCCGGGGCCGGGACCGAACCCGGGTCCTCGGTGCCATGAGGCAGCAGTGCTAACCACTGTGCCACTCTGCCACCCAAATCTGCAACTTTTATATTTGACCACAAAGGTGCAGTGATAGCTTTGGGTGGTTGGATCCATATGGGCTGGAAAAGCAAAAATTGTTTCTTTGGAATGCAAGAACTGGCCGAGTAGTCGAACCTTCTTGTGATCAGTGAAAAGTGGCAATGTGCATTTGTCATTGCCTCCTGCAGAAGACAGACGAAACACCACATCAGATACTTCCCAGTTCCTGCAATGCCACCGGTGCCACATTTACATCACAGAGCTACCAGAAATTCCATAATGCAAATCAGGTACAAACCGAGTCCAATATATAGCACTGGAAAATTCAAAGGTGCAAGCAGGAACACCTCATCAGCACTTCCATACAACACTAAAGATTGGAATTATTCACAGTGCACAGTATGTTCATTCAACTTTTTAGCATTTTAACATTTTACAAAACAGGACAAAAACATTACACCCCCAAATACAATAACCCCTGCAATAACCTCCTCCCCCCTCCCCCCAACAGTTGGCTAGCTCTCCGAAATGCAAAATAAACAAATCCCATCTCTTGTGGGACCCCTCATCTGCTCCCCTTAGGCAAAATTCACCGTCTCAAGATTTAAGAACTCCATTAGATTCCCCAGCCACACCGAGTCTCAGGGTGGAGAAGCTGACCTCCACCCCAACAGAACCCGTCTATGAGCAATCAACGAAGTGAAGGCTAAAATATCTGCCCCCGCTCCAGAGTGCAACTCCGGCAGGTCCGAGACCCCAACTATGGCCCCCAGGGGACCTGGCTCCAAATCCACATGCAGGATCGCCAACATCGTGCTGAAAAACGCTCCCAAAATTTTTCCAACTTCGGGCAGGACCAGAACATGTGCACATGATTAGCCGGGCCCCTCCCACACCGTTCGCAAGTGTCCTCTACCCCCCTCAAACAGCCGGCTCATCCTGGACTTCGTCAAATGCGTCCTGTGGACCACCTTCAACTGTATCAACTCCAGCCTCACGTATGAGGTTGAGATATTCACCTGAAGCAGCGCCTCAAATCGCAGCACCTCACACCAGTCCCTCCCTCCAGCACCATCCCCAACTCCCACTTGGCCTTAACCCCCTCCATAAACACCTTATGCTCCTCCACAATCTTCCTATAAATTGCCAAGGTGACTCCACCCTCCAACCTCATTCCCGACAGCACCTCAGCACCTGCTCCAACAACAAGGAGGCAGGCGCTATCGGAAAGGTCAGAAAACCCCTTCTAGCAAAGTCTCGCACCTCCACAGTATTGCAAGGGAACCATCTATATATGCTGAGAAATGCTCAAGGACTTTCACGTTCACTGCAAATTTTATTTATTCAAGCAATTTCATATTGATAATACAAATCTACAGTGGCATGGTACCAAAAGGTAATGGATTATCTAATTGTTAGTTTTAGAATGAAATCAGTGAGAGGAGGAGTGTGGCTCATTAAATAAACGATCCTATCTAACACAACACATTCCAGGACATGGCATAGCAATGTGCAAGAGACCGTGTGCACCATTCTGCCACAGAAAATGCTGTCTTCAAGTTCTAATTCTATTTGTGGTCAAAGTAATTAAGAAAAAAATAACAAAAAATGAAGCCAATTAAGACCATTTTGATCACAGGGCAGTAGGGTGGTGCAGTGGTCAGCACTGCTGCCTCATGGCACCAAGGACCCGGGTTCGATCCCAGCCCCGGGTCACTGCTCGTGTGAAGTTTGCACATTTTCCCCCGTGTTTGCGTGGGTCTCAAAGAACAAAGAAAAGTACAGCACATGAACAGGCACTTCGGCCCTCCAAGCCTGTGCCAACCATGCTGCCCGTCTACACTTCCTGGGTCCGTATCCCTCTATTCCCATCCTATTCATGTATTTGTCAAGATGCCCCTTAAATGTCACTATCGTCCCTGCTTCCACCACCTCCTCTGGCAGCGAGTTCCAGGCACCCACTACCCTCTGTGTAAAAGAAAAAAAAAAAAAAAAACTTGCCTCGTACATCTCCTCTAAACCTTGCCCCTTAAACCTATGCCCCGCAGTAATTGACCCCTCTACCTTGGGAAAAAGCCTCTGACTGTCCACTCTGTCTATGCCCCTCATAATTTTGTAGACCTCTATCAGGTCGCCACTCAACCTCCGTCGTTCCAGTGAGAACAAACCAAGTTTATTCAACCACTCCTCATAGCTAATGCCCTCCATACCAGGCAACATCCTGGTAAATCTCTTCTGCACCCTCTCTAAAGCCTCCACATCCTTCTGGTAGTGTTGCGACCAGGATAGAACACTATACTCCCAAGTGTGGCCTAACAAAGTTCTATACAGCTGCAACATGACTTGCCAATTCTTATACTCAATGCCCTGGCCAATGAAGGCAAGCATGCCGTATGCCTTCTTGACTACCTTCTCCACCTGTGTTGCCCCTTTCAGTGACCTGTGGATCTGTACACCTAGATCTCTCTGACTGTCAATACTCTTGAGGGTTCTACCATTCACTGTCTATTCCCTACCTGCATTAGACCTTCCAAAATGCATTACCTCACATTTGTTCGGATTAAACTCCATCTGCAATCTCTCCGCACAAGTCTCCAAACGATCTAAATCCTGCTGTATCCTCTGACAGTCCTCATCGCTATCCACAATTCCACCAACCTTTCTGTTGTCTGCAAACTTACTAATCAGACCAGTTACATTTTCCTCCAAATCATTTATATATACTACGAACAGCAAAGGTCCCAGCACTGATCCCTGCGGAACACCACTAGTCACAGCCCTCCAGTCAGAAAAGCACCCTTCCCACTGCTACTCTCTGCCTTCTATGACCTAGCCAGTTCTGTATCCATCTTGCCAGCTCACCCCTGATCCCGTGTGACTTCATCTTTTGTACCAGTCTGCCATGAGGGACCTTGTTAAAGGCCTTACTGAAGTCCATATAGACAACATCCACTGCCCTACTAGCATCAATCATCTTTGTGACCTCTTCGAAAAACTCTATCAAGTTAGTGAGACACGACCTCCCCTTCACAAAACCATGCTACCTCTCGCTAATACGTCCATTTGCTTCCAAATGGAAGTAGATCCTATCTCGAACAATTCTCTCCAGTAATTTCCCTACACTGACGTAAGGCTCACCGGCCTGTAGTTCCCTGGATTATCCTTGCTACCCTTCTTAAAGAAAGGAACAACATTGGCTATTTTCCAGTCCTCCGGGACATCACCTGAAGACAGTGAGGATCCAAAGATTTGTGTCAAGGACTCAGCAATTTCCTCTCTAGCCTCCTTCAGTATTCTGGGGTAGATCCCATCAGGCCCTGGGGACTTATCTACCTTAATATTTTTCAAGACGCCCAACACCTCGTCTTTTGGGATCTCAATGTGACCCAGGATATCTACACACCCTTCTCCAGACTCAACATCCACCAATTCCTTTTCTTTGGTGAATACTGATGCAAAGTATTCATTTAGTACCTCACCCATTTCCTCTGGCTCCACACATAGATTCCCTTGCCTATCCTTCAGTGGGCCAACCCTTTCCCTGGCTATCCTCTTGCTTTTTATGTATATGTAAAAAGCCTTGGGATTTTCCTTAACCGTATTTGCCCACAACCCAAAGATGTGCAGGTAGGTAGATTGGTTACGCCAAAATTGCCCCTTAATTGGAAAAAAAAGAATTGGGCACTTTAAATTTTTAAAACACATTTTGATCAGCCATAAAACAATTTGTTTGGAACATGCTTTTTTAATTACATTTCAATACTGTATCTCAAGTAAAAATAGAAATGCAGAAACAGACTGCACATCTATTAACTTCTATAAAGACAAGAAATAGGTCTACCAAAAAAGTTCAAATAATTTAACTTCGAAGGTTGGCTGTCCGAAGCAATAATCTAGCTTTTTAGATGCTTTAAAATCCATTTACTAGGTGTGTCTTGCAGTTTTAGATTCGGCACAGTGGCTCAGAACTTAGGCTGCAAGCTGTCAAAATGTTGTAACCAAATCATTGGAAGTTTTTCCCTCAAATATTTAAACACAAAATTAATTTTTATAACCTGAATTTTACAGATAACATGAAGTTTCAAACTAAATTTGATCATTGTTAATCTAAAATAAATGGCTGAAAAAGTAAAAATCAAAATGAGATTCTGCCAGTGTAGAATGTGTAAATAGCACAAAATAACATTTGATAGCGAATCAATGGAAAAAGTCTTGAATATTGTTAACTGTGGTCATAAAAGGAGACCACGGTTGGGATTGAAAACCAGTGCGTTTGTCTAACACAGGTAAAAATCTTAATCATACCACAAAGTTATCATTCTGCAATCAGAAGGCTGAATAAAGGGATTCGGGGATATGGTGTACGGGCCGGAGAGTGGAGCTGAGTCCACAAAGATCAGCCATGATCTCATTGAATGGCGGAGCAGGCTCGAGGGGCCAGATGGCCTACTCCAGTTCCTAGTTCTTATGTTCTTATGTTCAGAATTATAATTGCAATGCATAAAATTAAAGCAGTGCCAATATAAAAAGAGGTTTACATTTATTTGCTTCAATTGTAAAAACATAGCATAATGCAAGGAATAGACTGTCCAAACACACCCCAACGTTCAATAAGATCATGGCAGATTTGAGGTAGCAACTTCATTTTCACAACTGATTCTGATATCCCTGGTTTCCTTTCGGGTCCATCCTTCAACGTACGAGATGAACAACCCGCTTAGGATAAAAAATTCCAAAGATTCACAACCGTTAAAGAGTGAAAACATTTCTCAATTCAGTCCTTAATGACAGACCCTTATTCTTTGCTTCCCTAGTTCTAGGCTCTCTAGTCAGGGAAACAGCCTTCAGCGTTTATCCTTGCAAGACCTTTCAGAACCTCGTAAATTCTAATGAGATCACCTCTTATGTTTCTAAATTCCAGCCAGTAAAGGCCCATTTGACACTCTTTGTTGGGCATCTCATCCCAGGAATGAATAGTTAATTTTCACTGCACCTCTTCTATTTCGAGCATCCACTTCCCTAGTCATAGAAACTAACACAGTACTCCCTCACCAAAGCTTTCTTCAATTGCAGTATGACTTCCTTGCTCTTCGAGTCTTTATTGTAAGGCCAACCAATTGCATCTGTAACTGTTTGCTGCACCGGCATGTACAAAGACATCAATAAACCTCTGAACATCAACATGTAATCATTTCTAACTCTAAAAATATTTAAATTTTCTATTTTTCCTACTAAAATAAATTATTTCACAATGTCCCACATTATACTCATCTGCCACCTTCTTCCCCTTCCTGCCTATATTATGACCTGGTAGAGACCAAGAAAGTGTTTATTTAGAATCCAAAAATTGAAGTATTTACTAAAGAAATGAAGCCACAAGATCCATGATTTAAATCAAAATAATTTTACTGCACAAAAATCAAAGAACATTAATACCTACACACATTCTGAAATAGTCAATTACCTTAAAGCTATTAAAAATACAATGAACAGTTACTTATTCACTAAACCAAACTTTCCAACTCAATTTTCCTTCTACATCTGACTTGTACCCCAAATAAACTCAAGTCAACTCTAATAAACTTAGCTAAAATTGGAAGATGAGCCATTTGGTCTAAGTACTGCCTCAAAGATTTGTATTAGAGTGACAATTTCTTGGGCCTTTCGCTTCCTTCCAGCAAGTTTGTCCCTTCAAATCGTCTCCAACCATCTCACGTTTCCCAGCTCAACACTGGAAATCACGGGGGATCTTAAGTGTAGCCACCTCGGGTCAGAACTCTCTTGGTTCGAGTGTTCTTTAACCATGGAGTCTTGCTTCTGAAACATACCATGTCCTCAGCTTGGTTAGCCCAGAAGGCTAACTAATTATTAGAAATCATTGCAGTTAAGAGGCTTAAACTCTTGTGGCCAGCAAACAAAATTTCAACTGAACTCTGCTTGAAAAAGGTTTTCTGCTTTGCTGTCAGATTGTTCGAAACCCCAAAAATCTGCTTAAAATAACCCTCCCCCTCGACAAACAATTTTCTCCCCCTATAATTAACTTCTTATTGACCCTTTTTCTATCGTTCATCCACCAGGAAATTGGGTCACATGATGATTTACTAGAATCAGGTTGTTCTTCTTACAACAAATCTTTCAGAGACATCTAGTTTTTAAAGGGACCAATCACCTCAACAGAAAATATAGTTTTGTCCCCCAACATACATGGGCCATCACAATATCTCTTTGCACACCCAGCCCTTTTCGGAGTTCACTTTCCCACCTAGCTTTGCATCATCAGAAAACCATTTCTTTTATCTAAATCATGAATATAGTTTGTAAATAGCCGAAGCACCAACAATGATCCTTGCAATACCACACTAGGAACAGACTGCCTGTCTGAAAATGACCAGTTTATTCCGAACTTGTTTTCTGCCCTTTAACCAATCTTCTACACATTGGCATCTTACCACCAACCCCGAGCTCTTAGCTTTGGTAGTAGACGTTCCTGTGGGACCTCATCAAATGCCTTTGAAAATCCAAATATACTACATTCACTGGTTCCCCTTATCTACCCTGCCAATTATATCCTCAAAGTCCTAATTTTCCTTTCATAAACCATGTTGTCTCGGTCTAATCAAATGATTTCCTAGGAATCCTATTATCACTGCTTTAACAATGAATTCCAGCAATTTTCCAATGGACATCAAGTTAACTGGCTTGTGGGTCCCATTTTCTCAGTCCTTACTTTCTTGAATAGCACTATTTGAATGGCTACCTTTATTTGAAAAAACATCTTTGCTTAAAAGATTTACTACAAAAGTAAAGGACTGTTAGAAATATGAAATAAAACCAGAAAATGCTGGATATAATCAGATTGTGCAGGACCTGTAGAGTATTCCAGCACTTTTTTTAATAGGAGCTCTATTGGTTGTTTGTTGACAGGGATAGGGTCAGGCTGTACATATGGTATGCACGAATCCCAATTCAGTCTTTAGCAAAAATCAGTTTGATACAAAGACAAAACAAAGCATTGATCCATGCTATAGAATAAGCAACGGGCAATGGGAGTCCTGTAGTCAATGCTACAACATTCACTGAGCTGATGGGTTTGCTGTTTTTATAATACTGAGCTTGCGGTAGAGGATGAACTCAAGTTGACAAGGAACATGCCCACTGTCCTTGCTGGTTTGTAATCTGATTGTTCCCCAACTGTGTAAAAAAAAGCAAGTCCAATACAATACTACCAATGTGGGGAGGAGGTGGTGTAGTGGTATTGTCACTGGACTAGTAATCCAGAAACCCAGAGGACTGTTCTGGTGTCCCAAGTTCAAATCCCTTCACTGCAGATGGTGAAATTTGAATTTAATAAAAATCTGGAATTAAAAGTCTAGTGATGACCATGAACCCACTTGTCGATTGTCGTATAAACTAAAGTCCTTTAGGGGAGGAAATCTGTCATCCTTACCTGGTTGTGACCTATATGTGACTTCAGACCCACAGCAATTTGGTTGACCCTTAAATGCCCCTCAAGGGCAATTAGGGATGGGCAATAAATGCTGGCACAGCCTGCGATGCCCCGTCCCTTGAGTGAATAATATTTTTTAAATCACCCATGTATTTCCACTACAGTAAATACACGCAAATCAAATTGGAAGCTCAATTTCCTTTCCCTAGCCCAGCCAACTGTGATTTTTACCAGTGATTTGGTTAACTACAAAGAATGAGTTTTATGAGCAATCAATTAAAACTATCCCACTGTTAATTATAAGGGTAATGGGGGCGGGGGGGCAAAATGGAAATCATTTCCTCAACTTATAATTGCAAGAATTTCCATAACTGTCAATATCTGTTCACTTCAGCTTCAGAACTCAGTTATGGGTTTGAACACAACCCACTAAAGCCGATGAGTTTTCATAAACCAGACATTTTTTCACAATATCATCAGTGATGCAGTCTTTGTGATGAAGTCTCATTTCCACCTGGAAGACGTACTCCATTGTGCAGAGAAGACAACCTTGGGATAGATCATGCAGACCAAAGCTGGGCATCCAGAAGGCCAGCATTAAGTTACCAATACATTTTAGAAGAGGCAAGCTATTTCTGGAGTGAGAACTGTCTGCTACAAAGATGGCTGGTCATAGGGCGGCACAGTGGCTAGCACTGCTGCCTACGGCGCTGAGGACCGAGGTTCGATCCTGATCCCCTGTCCGTGTGAAGTGGTGCACATTCTCCCCGTGACTGTGGGGGTCTCACCCCCACAACCCAAAGATGTGCAGGGTAGGTGGACTGGCCACTCTACATTGCCCCTTAGTTGAGGGGGAAATAAATAAATAAATAATTGGGTACTCTAAATTTAAAGAAGAAAAAAAATGGCTGGTGTAGCCACCTAAATTGGCCAACTCCCGATTTAAAATGGCGAACAGCAAATGCTGATGGGAAAGTCAGCCAACATAGACAGCAACCAGCAGCTGCAGGTTTGCTGTGTATTTACCTCTGCAAAGGCCAGACAACATCGATACCAGCGACCATCAGCATAACAAAGTGGCAGCCATCTGCATACTGATGAGCAAACCCCGGGAACAATAAGTAACATTTTAGACACACAAAGCAAAGCCAGACTCCTCGGCGCCAGCAGGAGCCAACACAAAGGAGGTGAACGAGCACCTCAAGACCGCCCATCGATCAGGGAACCGTTCCAGTATTGGAGAAAATCGAACCAAGCGATTGGGACAAAGTCCAATCACTTGGGAACAGGTACAGGGTCCGCCCCGAAAGGCGGGAAGCCCCTGGGGACTATAAGAGTTGAGCCCCAAGTTCAAATCGCTCGATCTTCACCTCTGCGTCCTGCCCGGGTCACCCAGCAACACGAACCAATATTGACCGTGACCGGTGCAGTGACTCCCGAACAACGCAAGTCTTAATTCAACGCCCGCTACGAGATAGGCGCTCCTAGCTACCAATCCGTACCAACTTTGAATCCCGCAGACTCAGAACCCGAACGAAAGGCCATTTGTTCCCCTGACCTGGTGGGCCAGTCCGAAGTTAAGTATAGGCCTGTTAGTTGTAGAAGTAGCTTAGACGTAGAATTTGTGCATGAGTAGCGATTACTGTGTATAATGAATGTGCTTTGATTTGAATGTTATTAATCGGTGTATTGGGTTATTGATCATTACTCAGACTTGAACCTCGTGGCGGTATCATAAAGATACCTGGCGACTCGAGAGCAAAGGTAATAAAACAGAGCAATTGAACCAAGGAGAAAATCAGCAACACTGGTCATTGTGGCATGCTACAAATTAATTTTGTTTCCTATGGCATACAAGCAAATGGTTTTCAAAACCACTTATTGCCTTTTATGGCCCCAGTTGACAATATTAAAGACATTTCTCACAGAAACAAAGGTGTTAGCTTGTGCAACCATTTGCCTATTCTGTAACAGCAGGGCTTCATTTCAATTTTTCCCTCACCGGCCTTTCTCAGCCACATATTTTTAGATTAATAATGACCAAATGTTGTAACACATCAGTACCTATTGAACAAATTCAAGCTTAATTCTATCACTTTTCCTAGAAAACAAATCTATCCCTACAGAACACAGTTTGTGAATTTTGATTCAGCCAACATCCACGACAAAAATCAAGTTTTACATTCCTTCCAGTCTCCAGGAGGAAATAGAAAGCAGTTTTTTGCTCACTTCACTAACTGCAATTATCAAACTACAGAGGTAACAATGGACATCAAATCCCATGCATGCTATATTTCTATTTTAGCACTTTCTTCTCCTCCCCTTATCGCAATCTCAAACATTCCCTGCCCAAAAACAGCTACTGGGAGAAGCGTCTGTTCAAGTGGGACGAAAGCGCAAAACAGAGCAAACTCAGAATGGTCCAGGAATTATATAGCCTGGTTAGATGAGCAATCCTCCAGCCAGGCTGTTGTCTATCCAGGTTAGCATTACATAAGTGCACCATGTGGGTCAGATCATTGAAACGAGTTAGATTTTAGATGGAGGATAAGACTTATAGCTGAATTTACATATAATTGTTATTTATTCTTATGTTTTAAGTGCAATTTAAACTTTTTGTATCAAAATATATTTATGATAACTTTACGTGTATTATAATAACACAGGGTGGCACGGCGGGGCAGTGGTTAGCACTGCTGTGTACGACGCAGAGGACTCGGGATCAATTCAGGCCCTGGGTCACGGTCAACCTTTTTCAGACTTTTGCTATTGAAAGGGGTGGCACAGTGGTTAGCACTGCTGCCTCACAACACCAAGGATCGGGTTCAATCCTGGGTCACTGTCAGTGTGGAGTTTGCACATTCTCCCAGTGTGTGTGTGGGTTTCACCCCCACAGCCCAAAGTTGTGCAGGGTAGGTGGATTGGCCACGCTAAATTCCCCCTTAATAGGAAAAATAATGAATTGGGTACTCTAAATTTATATTAAAAACATACAAAGTTACCTCCAGCAAAAAAATTGTCACTTAAGCAGCCACTCAATAACCCAATACCAAAATATCAACCAAACAAATCACCAGCATAAAATACATTATAATGAGTATTTTCTGCTGAAGTAAATGTTCTATTTATGTTCTATTTTAAGGAGCAGCAAAAAAAAAAAACTTGAACAAGAATTTTCTGGCAACATAACAGCAAATTTACTGCCCACAGCTACTGGGTCTGAATTTATTGCAACAAAATAGCAGTGAGGTTAACACTGCTCATTTGACTTATGTGCAAAACGGACAGCAAGCACAGATACATAATTAAATGCAAAAATCTGAAAGCTATTTTCAATTTATGCTGCTCCACTGTAAAATGTGTGAAAACTGCATCTTGCTAGTTAGCTCTCCATTCAGAAATATTGAATGGCATGTAGTTACTATTCTTACGTCATAGGCGTGGATTAACCTCACCACAGAAAGTTTAGGTTTGTCCACTTCGGTTGATGTAGTTTAATGGTGTGATGTCTTAATTACTGCCAATCAACCTATCAGACGCTGAAAATTAACTTTTACAATTGTGAATGTCACTTTTGTCATGCTATGCGGACACACACAATGATATACAGACAAGCAGCGAATGGACAGAGAGAACAGGACATTACCAATAAGCAGGCAGGACACTCAGGGGCCCTACGAAACCTAGTGAATAAGTCCACTGCCTTCGAGTGGAAGGCGGCCCATCAGGCAGAGTGATTGGAGCTGAAAGCCAAGCTCACCACTGCACCCGTGTTGGCATTTTTCGACCCAGACAGGGAAACGAAAATCTCGACAGATGCGAGCCAGGATGGCATCGGTGCGGTCCTGCTGCAACGCAATGACACTTCATCCTGGGCACTGGTTGCCTACGCATCAAGGGCAATGAAGCCCACTGAACAAAGGTATGCACAAATCGAGAAGGAATGCCTGGGCCTTCTCGCTGGCATTCTCAAGTTTCACGACTATGTCTACGGCCAGTCGAGACGGATCACAGGCCCCTGGTCCACATTATCCACAAGGACGTTAATGACATGACGCCTCAGTTGCAGCGGATCCTCCTCAAACTCAGAAGGTACAACTTTGGCCTAGTCTTCACACCTGGCAAGGAGCTCATCATTGCCAATACACTGTCCCGCTCCATCACCTTGCCTAATGAACCACTGAACGTCATCCGGCAATTTGAGTCACAGGTTGAGTCACAAGTGCAGCTGTGTGCGAGCACTCTCCCGGCATCTGATGAGAAGGTGATTTGTATCCGTGAGGAGACAGCCAATGTTATGCAACACCTAGCCAATGGCTGGCAAAAAGGGCAGTGCCCTCAATTTTTCAATGTAAAGGACAACCTGACGGTGGTTGATGGTATCCTCCTCAAAATGGACCGGATTGTAATTCCACACAGTCTCCAGAGCTTGGTGCTCCGTCAAATCCTTGAAGTGCAGACGCAGAGCCAGGCAGGCTGTCTACTGGCCCGGGATCAGCCAGGACATTGCGAACATGGTCCTTAACTGTGCGACCTGTCAATGCTTCCAGTCAGCGCAGAGTAAGGAGACACTTCAGCAGCATGAAATCGAAACCTCTCCGTGGTCTAAGATTGGCATCGACCTCTTTCATGCAAATGGTCGTGATTACGTGTTAATCATTGATTACTTTTCCAATTACCCTGAACTCGTGAAGCTCTCAGACCTCACATCTCGGACCGTCATCAAGGCCTGTCAGGAGACGTTCTCCAGGTATGGTATCCCATTCACTGTCATGAGTGACAATGGCCCGTGCTTCAGCAGCCATGAATGGTCTCTGTTTGCCCAGTCGTATCAGTTCAAACACGTCATTTCCAGCCCACACTATCTGCAGTCAAACAGAAAAGTTGAGAAAGGGGTGCACATAGTGAAGCAGCTCATCTGCAAGGCCGCAGATTCTGTGTCTGACATTCACCTTGTGCTGCTTGCGTACAGGGCGACCCCACTGTCCTTTGGCATGTCGCCGGCTCAACTCCTGATGAACAGGGACCTGCGAACGACACTTCCAGCCATGCACGTGCCCAACCTGGATCACCTCCCGGTGCTGCAGAAGGTGCAGCAATTCTGAGACCCGCAAAAACAGGGCTATGATGCTCATGCCACCGATTTGCCCGTGTTATCCCGTCAGACACTGTTCGGGTCAAGATCCCTGATGAAGGTTGGTCAGCTCCAGCTGTCGTTGTTAAGACAGCCTGCCTCCCACTCTTATGTTGTGCGTCTGGCTGATGGTTCTGTTGTACGACAAACAGATGGGCATTGCGCAAAGTTGCCTGCCCACAACCACATTCTTCTCCATTTCCTTCTGTTGTTTTGCCACCTCCTGATACCTCGACTCACGAGGCCACCAGTCAGGCTTCAATCCTGCCCATCAAGACGTTGTCGTCCCCACCACCAACTTGCTTCCTAATTTGGACTGCCACTCATTAATATTCCAATCTGATTGGGCCACAATTGTATGTTGAGAGTTCCTTGAAGCTCATATCTCTAATTTGCATATTTTGCTCACTTGTCTGCAGTAAATTCTGGCCCAAAAGAATAAGAAAATGACCCTCAGGGGTGGTATGCTGGCAGTGGTTTGCACTGCTGCTTCACAGTGCCTGGGATCCGGGTTCAATTCCAGCCTGCGTGGAGTTTGGACGTTCTCCCTGTGTCCACGTGGGTTTCCTCCAGGTGCTCCAGTTTCCTCCCACACTCTAAAGATGTGCCTGTTACGTGGATTGGCCAGGATAAATTGCCCTTAGAAAGGTTAGGTAGAGTTACAGGGATAGGGTGGGGGGTGGGCATAGGTAGGGTGCTCTCTCAGTGGATCAGTGCAGACTCGATGGGCTGAATAGCCTACTTCTGCACTATGATAGAAGAAATAAAAATGTCCTGCCTGGAATATTTTTTTAAATTAATTTACAGGATGTGGGTATCGCTGGTTAGGCTAGCATCTATTGCCCATCAGGAGGTGGTGGTGAGTTGCCTTCTTGAGCCGCTGCATTCCTTGGGGTGTAGGTACATCCACAGAGCTGTTAGGGAGGGTGTTCCAGGATGCTGTCCCAGCGACAATGAAGGAACGGCGATATATTTCCCAAGTCAGGGTGGTGAATGACTTGGAGGGGAACCACCAGATGGTGGAGTTCTCAGGTATCTGCTGCTTTTGAACTTCTAGATGGTAATGGTCGTGGGTTTGGAAGGTGTTGTCTAAGGAACCTTGGTGAGTTACTGCAGTGCATCTTGTAGATGGTACACATGGCTGCCACTGTTCATCAGTGGTGGAGGGTTTGAATGTTTGTCGAATGGGGAGCAATCAAGCAGGTTGCTTTGTCCTGGATGGCGTCAAGCTTCTGGAGTGTTGTTGGAGCTGCATTCATCCAGGCAAGTGGGTGTATTCCATTACACTCCTGACTTGTGCCTTGTGGATGGTGGACAGGCTTTGGGGGTCATGAGGCGAGTTACTCGCTGTAGGATTCCTAGTCTTTGACCTGCCCTGGTAGCCACAGTATTTTTTTTTTTTAATATTTTTATTCTACTCCTTTTTCACATTTTCTCCCAAATTTACACCCAACAATAAACAACAATCAGTAACGAATGCAATGTCAATCCCCATATCAATAACAACAATCCCATCCTCCCACCAAACCCCCAAACATTAGCCCGCATGTTAACATAAACAAATAAAAAGGAATCAGGAATCACCCATAGTCATCATTATCACATACAGTCCCCCTCTCTCTCTCCCCCCCCCCCCCCCCCCCATGTTTGATGTAATCCAATTTGCAAAAGTGCATAATGATTAACGCCCATGAATTGTAGAACCCCTTAGTTCAAATTTGACCTTCTCAAGAGTCAAGAATTCCAACAGGTCCCCCCGCCACGCCAGGGCACAGGGTGGAGAGGTTTATCTCCATCCCAACAGGATCCGCCTTCGGGTGATCAACGAGGCGAAAACTACATCTGCCTCCGCATTAGTTTTCAACCCCGGCTGGTCCGACATGCCAAATATGGCCTCCCGAGGGCCCGAGTCCAGTTTCACTTGCACCACTTTAGAGATTATCCTAAAAACCTCCTTCCAGTAATCCTCCAGCTTTGAACAGGACCAAAACATGGTTTGCGCACCACCCCCCCCCCCCCCCCCCACAACGTTCACACACATAGTCTACCCCCTCAAAGAGCCGACTCATCCTCGCCCTTGTGAGGTGTGCTATATATACCACCTTCAGCTGTATCAGCCCCAACCTCGCGCACGAGGTAGGTGCCACTGTATTAACGTGGCTAGTCCAATTCAGTTTCTGATCAATGGTAACCCTCAGGATGTTGATTATGCAGATTCAGCGATGGTAATGCCATTGAATGTCATGGAGTGGTGGTCAGATCCTCTCTTGTAGGTCATTACTTGGCACTTGTATGGCGCAAATGAAAGTTGCCACTCAAGTGGATAGAGCTGTGAAGAAGGCCTATGGTGTGCTAGCGTTCATTAACAGAGGGATTGAATTTAAGAGCCGTGAGGTGATGATGCAGCTGTACAAAACTTTGGTAAGGCCACATTTGAAGTACTGCGTACAGTTCTGGTCGCCTCATTTTAGGAAGGATGTGGAAGCTTTGGAAAAGGTGCAAAGAAGATTTACCAGGATGTTGCCTGGAATGGAGAGTAGGTCTTACGAGGAAAGGTTGAGGGTGCTAGGCCTTTTCTCATTAGAACGGAGAAGGATGAGGGGCGACTTGATAGAGGTTTATAAGATGATCAGGGGAATAGATAGAGTAGACAGTCAGAGACTTTTTCCCCGGGTGGAACAAACCATTACAAGGGGACATAAATTTAAGGTGAATGGGGGAATATATAGGGGGGATGTCAGAGGTAGGTTCTTTACCCAGAGAGTAGTGGGGGCATGGAATGCACTGCCTGTGGAAGTAGTTGAGTCGGAAACATTAGGGATCTTCAAGCAGCTATTGGATAGGTACATGGATTACGGAAAAATGATATAGCGTAGATTTATTTGTTCTTAAGGGCAGCACGGTAGCATTGTGGATAGCACAATTGCTTCACAGCTCCAGGGTCCCAGGTTCAATTCCGGCTTGGGTCACTGTCTGTGCAGAGTCTGCACATCCTCCCCGTGTCTGCGTGGGTTTTCTTCGGGTGCTCCGGTTTCCTCCCGCAGTCCAAAGATGTGCAAGTTAGGTGGATCGGCCATGATAAATTGCCCTTAGTGTCCAAAATTGCCTTTAGTGTTGGGTGGAGGTGTTGACTTTGGGTAGGGTGCTCTTTCCAAGAGCCGGTGCAGACTCAATGGGCCGAATGGCCTCCTTCTGCACTGTAAATTCAATGATAATCTATGATTAATCTAGGACAACGGTTCGGCACAACATCGTGGGCCGAAGGGCCTGTTCTGTGCTGTATTTTTCTATGTTCTATGTTCTAAATGTAACTTGCCACCTGTCGGCCCATGCCTGGATATTGTCCAGGCCTTGCTGCATTTGGACATGGACTGCTTTATTTTCTGAGGAGCCACGAATGGTGCTGAACATTGTGCAGTCATCCGCAAACATCCCCACTTCTGACCTTATGATGGAAAGGAGGTCACTGATGAAGCAACTAAAGATGGTTGGACACTATCCTGAGGAACTTTAGGATGCCCTAAAGTTATGATTGACCTCCAACTAATTAATCTTAATAAGCTTCATTGTCACAAATAGGCTTACATTTACACTGCAATGAAGTTAGTGTGAAAAGCCCCGTCGTCATATTACGGCACCTGTTCGGGTACAGAGGGAGAATTCAGAATATCCAAATTACCTACTGGCACATCTTTCGGGACTTGGGACCCAGGCGATGTGAAGCCACAGTGCTAACCACTATGCTACCGTGCTGCCCACGGGAGAATAGTGGACGATCATCAACTACCACAACCATCTTCCTTTGGGCCAGGTATGACTCCAACCACTGCAGAGTTTTCCTCAGATTCCCATCGACTCCAGTTTCGCTAGGGCTCATTGATGCCATTCTCAGTCAAATGATGTCTTAATGTCAACGGCAGTCACTCTCACCACATCTTTGGCATTCAGCTCTTTTGGCCATGATTGTACCAAGGCTGCAATGAGGTCAGGAGCTGAGTGACCCTGGCGGAAACCAAACTGAGCATCCATGGGCAGGTTATTGCTGAGAAAATGCTGCTTGATAGCACTGTTGATGACTCCTTCCATCACTTTGCTGAAGATGGAGAGTAGACGGGTAGGTGGTAATTGGCTGGGTTGGATTTGCCCCGTTTCTTGTGTACACGACACACCTGGGCAATTTTCCACATTGCTGGGCAGATGCCAGCATTGTAGCTGTACTAGAACAGTTTGGCTAGGGGTGCAGCGAGGTCTGGAGCACAAGTCTTCAGTACTATTGCCGGGATATTGTCAGGGCCCATAGCCGTTGCTATATCCAGTGCCTTGAGCTATTTCTTGATACCATGTGGAGTGAATCGTATTGGCTGAAGACTGATATCTGTGATGCTGGAGGCCCCGGAGGAGACCGTGATCGATTATCCACTAGGCACTTCTGGCTGAAGATAGTTGCGAATGCCTCGGCCTTGTCTTTTGCACCTATGCGCATTAAAACAAGACAAATCTGGCAATGGTAATTCAATATTTATTGGGCTATCAGAGTGGGTAAAATAATGGAAATGACTGAACTAAAAAGATGTAGAACAGTTACAGGTCATTATTCTATTATCTGCCAAAGTGTGAAACCTTAATATCTTGCTTACTCGACTTCTTCAGCTTTATTAATTCCAATAAATTCATTGAAATGAGCATCCCACTGTCACAACTATTCAAGTTACATTTCACAGATATTTCAGTTTCTCATGCATTTCAAGGTTGAATAAATTCTATACCAAAAAATGAAGGTTCAGCCTATTCAAAAGAAATTATTCAATTTCTGTGGACTCGCCCACTATATGCAGTTCCCTTATACACGCATTGCATTGGTTAGTATTTTACTTGCATTATTTTTACTTATGTGAATTACTTTTAAATATTTTTTTAAAACTTGATTAGTTTAGCCCATATGCAATATTGATATTTTCTGGCTTTCTAAATGCCGAGATGCACACAGCGGGCATCCTGCTCATTCTCCAGTAGTTGACTGAGATGGGTGTTGCTTACTACAACTGGGCTACACTGACTCAAAGTTTTTTTAAAAATGGATTTTAAAAGATAGGAGGTGATCAGCTCACAGAAACGAGTGTGCTATTTCCATAAGAAAAATATGTTCACGATAAAGGCATTTGGTGAACTAGATTTATGATGTCAAATGGAGTAGCAGCACCCTGCCCGCCAAGGTCAGAGGGAGGACATCCCATCTTTACAAGTCAGCCTTGACCCCATTCTCCAGACCAGCAAAGTTAAGTTTGTGGAGCGAGGCCCAATCGTGAGCCACCCAGATTCCCAGATAACGGAAGCTAGTCCTGGCCAGGCGAAACGGCAATTTCCCAAGATCAGTTCCCCTCCCTGAAGTAGCTTCATTATCTCCTCTGCAATGGGGAGTGGGTCCATGATATACAGAAACAGATCAATCATCTGCATATAAAGACACCCTATGCTCCCTCCCCTGCTCCATCCCACTCCACCTAATGGATGACCTCAACACAATGGCCAGAGGCTTAATTGCCAAGGCAAACAAAAAAGGAAACAACGGACAACCCTGCCTTATATCCCTGTTCAATTGTAAGTAACACGAACTCAGGGCATCCGTTCGCACACTCGCGGTGGGTGCCCTGTACAGGAGGCAAATCCATTTGTGACCCAAAGCCAAACCTTCCAAGAAATTCAAATAGGTACCACCGCTCAACCCTATCCAACACCTTTTCAGCGACCATTGAAATAACCATCTCTGGCTCGGGCACTGGGAGGGAGACGGAATGACAACTGCCACCCTTAACTAAACCAGTCTGCTCCTCTGAAATCACCCCCGGGATGCAGGGCTTCAAAGACATTACCCACACCTTTGTAATCTTAGCGTCAGCATTCAACATCAAAATGGGTTGGTATGACCCACACTCCAGAGGATCCTTATCCTTCTTTAGGATCAGGGTAATCGATGCCTGCCCTGCGCCAACGTGGCCGACAACATCCCCCAGGCCAAGGGATCGCTGAACATATCCAGCAATAGTGGTATCAACTGACCCGCAAACCTTTTATAAAATTCAATAGGGAACCATCCAACCAGGAGCTTTACTCGACTGCATTACTCCCAATACTTCATAACATCCTCTGGTCCCACCATCACTTTCAACGCCCTTCTCCCCTGCTCCACCACCAGGAAAGACAAACAGACCAAAAGCAATATTGTTGTCAGTCTCTCCTCTGGAGGCTGGGGCATATATAATTCAAGGCCTCAACTGTTGCATTAACCTTCCCTGGGTCGGAAACTAACCCACCACGAAAATCCCCTATCTGCACTATCACCTATGAGGCAGCCTGCCGCCTCAGCTGGTCTTGCTCTAAATTTGTACGCTTCTGGGTCTCCTTTTTCAGTGCCATGCTGAGGATTCTGGATATTCAGCTGGATCCCATGCCCGTTGGTGGCTATTTTTGGTGCATCAGACTCACCGGACGGGGGTGAAGGCAGACGTCCTCGCCTTCGCCTCGGGAATAGCCCAAAGGAGACTGCTACTTGGGTGGAGGCCCCCGGGACAGTCCAGTGCTGCAGTAATCTGATGGAATTTGTGGCTGAGTGATCTGATGGAATTTTTGGATCTTGAGATGGTTAAATATACCATGAGGGGGTCGGTGGAATGGTTCCACGCGAGGTGGCAGCTTTTCATCTCCTTTTTCATTGGATTGGTCACCATCAGCTGCTGGGGGAAGAGGGGGTGCATTTTGCTATGGTGTTTGTTATGTTATTGTCTTGTTTTACCTGGTAATAATGAAAAACTTTATTGAATAAAAATAAATATCATTCTAGGCTTTTATGGTTTACAACAGTTTGGGATCAAAAAAGGAGAAACTCAGTGGATTTCTTCAAGAGTAGATAGAAATCCCACACAAATCTGTAACATTCAATTAAACACAAGGTTAGGAGGATTTCAGTAAGTTTGATGGTCACAGAGTCATAGATGTTTACAGCATGGAAACAGGCCCTTCGGCCCAGTTTGTCCATGCCACCCAGTTTCTGTCACTAAGCTAGTCCCACTTGCCCGCATTTGGCCCACATCCCTCTATACCCACCCTGCCCATGTAACTGCCTAACTGTGTTTTGGGTTTTTTTATTATAAATTTAGAGTACCCAATTCATTTTTTTCCAATTAAGGGGCAATTTAGCTTGGCCAATCCACCTAGCCTGCACATCTTTTGGGTTGTGGGGGCGAAACCCACGCAAACACGGGGAGAATGTGCAAACTCCACACAGACAGTGACCCAGAGCCAGGATCGAACCTGGGACCTCGGCGCCGTGAGGCTGCAGGGCTAACCCACTGCTGCCCTATCTAACTTTTTTAAAGGAAAAATTGTACCCACCCTACCACTGTAGCACAGGGCTAAATCGCTGGTTTTGAAAGCAGACCAAGGCACGGCAGCAGCACGGTTCAATTCCCGTACCAGCCTCCCCAAACAGGCGCTGGAATGTGGCGACTAGGGGCTTTTCACAGTAACTTCATTTGAAGCCTACTTGTGACAATAAGCGATTTTCATTTCATTTCAGATGCTCACCACCCTCTGGTCTCTTTTGTATCTCTGCCCTCTCATCTTAAACCTATGCCCTCTACAAAACAAAAACAAAGAAAAGTACAGCACAGGAACAGGCCCTTCGACCCGCCAAGCCTGCGCCGATCATGCTGCCCGTCTAAACTTAAATCTTCTACACCTCCGGGGCCCGTATCCGTATCTAGTTCTAGACTCCTCTATCTTTGGGAAATGCTGTTGACTATCTACCTTATATATGCTCCTCATTATTTTATAGACCTCTGTAAGATCACCCATAAGCCTCCTACACGCCACGGAAAGAAGTCTCAGCCTATCCAGCCACTCCTTATAACTCAGACCATCAAATCCTGGTAGCATCCTCATAAATCTCTTCTAGTAAGAAGTCTTACAACACCAGGTTAAAGTCCAACAGGCTTGTTTCAAATCACTAGCTTTCGGAGCGCAGCTCCTTCCTCAGGTGAATGAAGAGATGGGTTCCAGAAACACATATATAGACAATGATGCAAGACAATACTTTGAATGTGAGTCTTTGCAGGTAATTAAGTCTTTACAGGTCCAGACGTAGCGACTGGAGGGAGGGATCACCCCAAGTTAAAGAGGTGTGAATTGTCTGAAGGCAGGACAGTTGGCAAGTTTTTGCAAGCCCAGGCCAGACGGTGGGGGATGAATGTAATGCGACATGAATCCCAGGTCCCGGTTGAGGCCGTACTCATGTGTGCGGAACTTGGCTATCAGTCTCTGCTCGGCGATTCTGCACTGTCGCGCGTCCTGAAGGCCGTCTTGGAAAACGCTTACCCGAATTTCAGAGGCTGAAATGCCCTCGACTGCTGAAGTGTTCCCCGACTGGAAAGGAACATTCCTGCCTGGGGATTGTCGCGCGATGTCCGTTCATCCATTGTCGCAGCGTCTGCATGGTCTTGCAAATGTACCACGTCTCGGGACATCCTTTCCTGCAGCATGAGGTAGACAACGTTGGCCGAGTCGCACGAGTATGCACCATGTACCTGGGGGGTGGTGTTCTCGCGTGTTATAGCGATACCCATGTCGATGATCTGGCACGTCTTGCAGAGGTTGCCATGGCAGGATTGTGTGGTGTTGTGGTCGCTGTTCTCCTGAAGGCTGGGTAGTTTGCTACAAACAATGGTTTATTTGAGGTTGCGCGGTTGTTTGAAGGCAAGTAGTGGGGACGTGGGGGTGGCCTTGGCAAGATGTTCGTCTTCATCGATGACGTGTTGAAGGCTGCAAAGATGTTGTAGTTTCTTCGCTCCAGGGGAGTATTGGACGACGAAGGGTATTCTGTCGGTTGTGCCCCGTGTTTGTCTTCTGAGGAGGTTGGTGCGGTTCTTTGCTGTGGTGCACTGAAACTGTCGATCGATGAGTCGAGCGCCATATTCCATTCGTATGAGGGCATCTTTCAGCGTCTGTAGTTGTCTGTTATGTTCCTCCTCATCTGAGCAGATCCTGTGTATACGGATGGCTTGTCCATAGGGGATGGCTTCTTTAACATGTTTAGGGTGGAAGCTGGAGAAGTGGAGCATCGTGAGGTTATCCGTGGGCTTGCGGTAAAGTGAAGTGCTGAGGTGACCGTCCTTGATGGAGATGAGTGTGTTCAAGGTTACAGCCTTGGTTCAAACTTGGACAAAAAGCTGAATGCCAGAGGTGAGTGTGATTGCCTCTGACATAAGGCAGCATTTGAGTGAGTAGAAAATCAAGGAGCCCCAGTAAAACTGGAGTCAATGAGAATCAGGGGGGAAACTCTCCACTGGTTGGAGACATATCTGGCCCAAAGGAAGATAATTGTGGTGATTGAAGGTCAATCATCTCAGCTCCAGGACTTCACTGCAGTAGTTCCTCAGGGTGGTGCCTAATCATCTTTGGGTGCTTCATCAATGACCTTCTTCCATCACAAGGTAAGTGTGAATATTCACTGATAACTGCACAATGTTCAGCACCATTTGCAACTCCTCAGATACTGAAGCAGTCCATGTCCAAATGCAGCAAAACCAGGACAATATTATGGCTTGGGCTGACAAGCGGCAAGTTACATTTGTGCCTCACAAGTGCCAGGCTATGACCAAATCCAACAAGACAGGATCCAACCTTTACCCCTTGACATTCAAATGAAATAACCATCACTGAATCACCCACTATCAACATTCCGGGAGTTATCATTGACCAGAAACTGAACTGGACTAGCCATATAACTTGTGTGGCTACCAAAGCAGATCAATGGCGAGGAACTCACCACCTGACTCCCCAAAACTTGTCCACCATCTACAAGACACAAGTCAGAAGTGTAATGGAATACACTCCACTTCCCTGGGTGAGTGCAGCTCCAACAACATTCAAGAAGCTTGGCATGAGGGGCACGGTGGTGCAGTGGTTAGAATACTCTAAATTAAAAGAGAGCAGCTTGGCACCATCCAATCCAAAGCACCAACTTGATTGCTATCTCTTCCTCAAATATTCACTCCCTCCACCCCGGCACACAGTAGTAGCAGTGTGCACAATCTACAAGATGCACTGCCAAAACTCACCACGGTTCCTTCGGCAGCACCTTCCAAACCTACACCCACTACCATCTCGATTCTAGAAGGACAAGAGCAGCACCCTGCTCCCATGCCCACATATCTATCCTTGGCCTGTTGCAATGTTCCAGTGAAGCTCAACGCAAAGTGGAGGAACAACATCTCATCTTCCGGTTAGGCATAATACAGCCTTCCAGTCTCAACATCGAATTCAACAACTTCAGATGATTAGCTCTACCCCACCTAGACCCATTTGTTTTCATCCCATTTCATTTCAACTATCTCTTACCATTTCTTTCTTTCTTATCTTTCTTAATATATATCAACCGCCGCCCCCCCCCCCCCATCTTATCCACCTTTCCTTACCCCCTTTCCCCGTTGCTTCCCCCTTCCCCTCCCCCACATCTCCATCTGTCACAGTTTAGCCTCTGATGTTAGTTTCCCTGCTGTTTGGCCTCTCACACCTTTTGTTCTCTCTGGGGACTGCTATTAGCACTCTTTTCCCTTGGTTTCTGTGGCGATGAGCACCCCGTTTCGCTGGGTTTCTGTGCAAAGACTCATCTTTCATTCTCACTCCACAGTATAAATATTCTCCACATTCTCTGGCTGTTAGCTTTGACAGAGTCATTGGACTCGAAACGTGAGCATTTTCTCACCCTACACATGCTGCCAGACCTGCTGAGATTTTCCAGCATTTTCTCTTTTGTTTCAGATTCCAGCATCCGCAGTAATTTGCTTTTATAAGAGCAGCAAATACATGGGAACACCACCTGGAGATTCCCCTCCAAGCCACTCACTATCCTGACTTTGAAATATATCACTGTTCCTTTGAATGTTCCCTTCCAGTCGGGGAACACTTCAGCATTCAAGGGCATTCAGCCTCTGATCTCCGGGTAAGCGTTCTCCAAGGCGGCCTTCAGGACGCGCAACAACGCAGAATCGCCGAGCAGAAGCTTATAGCCAAGTTCCGCACACATGAGTGCGGCCTCAACCGGGACCTGGGATTCATGTCACATTACATTCATCCCCTACCATCTGGCCTGCAAAATCCTACCAACTGTCCTGGCTTGACACAATTCACACCTCTTTAACCTGGGGTTACCCCCATCTCTGGATCTGTAAAGATTTAATCACCTGCTAATGCTCGCATTCCAAGCATTGTCTGGCATCTTTGAATCTGTCTATATATATATGTTTCTGGAACATACCTCTTCATTCACCTGAGGAAGGAGCAGCGCTCTGAAAGCTAGTGACATCGAAACAAACCTGTTGGACTTTAACCTGGTGTTGTAAGACTTCTTACTGTGTTCCTTCACTGTCACTGGTCAAAATGCTGGAACGCCCTCTCTAACAGCAGGGACCAGAGCAGATAAGGCAGCACCTCGCCACCACCTTCTCAAGAGCAACTAGAGATGGGCAATAAATGCTGGCCAGTTAACGAATAAACAAAATTGTATTTTACAACTGGAGAAAGGTTTTTCAGTTATCCACCATTTTGTTGAAGCAGTTGCAGAACAGCTGGTCTTGTGGGAGTGACAAGTGATGAAAGGTGATGACTAGAAATATACATTGTTTTTAAAATGCTATTTTCTTCTGTTGCACACCAGTGCTACTAAAGCAGCCCAATCATAGGAGTGTCAGGACTTTAGATGTGCATTCCTCCTCTCAAAAGATCATTTTCATCGGGTTAACAAAACAACGAACAAAATATATCCGCTCGAATTCTTGGAAGAATGATTCTGTGTACCTTCGATTTCTACATCTGCCTTAAGCACTCACGATAAACAAATGATTTGTAATTACAGATTTCACTAGCACAGTGGCGCAGTGGTTAGCACTGCTGCCTCGCGGCGCTGAGGTCCCAGCCCTGGTCATTGTCCATGTGGAGTTTGCACATTCTCCCTGTGTTTGCTTGAGTTTCGCCCCCATAACCCAAAGATGTGCAGGGTGGGTGGATTGGACACACTAAATTGCCCCTCAATTGGAAAAAATGAATTGGGTACTCTAAATTGTTTTTAAAAGGGAAAAAAATTACAGATTTCACTGATAAATAGAGATTACAAGCCCATTAAAATTGAAGAGAAGAATTAGAATGATCAAAATTAGGAGAATGTGGTGAAAGAAAATATGTTAATAAGCAGGGTAAGGATTTCTGAGGGATTGAGGAAATATTTCAAAAATTCAAAGAGAACTATAATGTATATCTATCAAAAAAGAATTGCTAAAAGCAAGGTCAATCCATTAAGAGGATCAGCCATTTATAGACGATCAAATTGTGGCATAAGTATTTAAAAAGTACTTCACATCAGTCTATGCTAAAGAGAAGGATTCTGAAGAGGAGGTAAATACTAAGCTACTTGTGAGAAAGGTGAGTTATAACTTAAAGGAAACCCCTAATTAATTGAGTCAGGCTAAATTCTGTAAATTCTAGGAAATGAAAGACCGAATCTCAGGCCAATAAAATACATCTTCCAATCCAGGGGAAGGAAACTGACAGGGCCCTGGAAACAATATTTCAGAGGGATTGTTTGAATGCAGATTTGCACCAGAGGACTGAAGATTAGCCAACCTGGTGAAACAAAGAAATCAGAGTATTTACAGGTCAGTTTATTCAGCACGTTGCTTGGGTGTCATTTTAGAGTTTTCAATTAAAGGATGGAATTACCACATATTTATATTATCAGAACTTACAAAAGGATTTTAAAAGGTACAATCTGGTTAATAAACCCCAATTTTATTTAAAGCGCTAACAGACATGTTAAACGGGTGGCAGGGGGACCTGCAATCAAAGGTCACTTTAGGAAAGTCTTCATACTAAACAGGGCAAGATTAAAGAGCTCGAAATAAAATTGTAGAAATCTAAATTATAAGTTGGTTGGGAAAGAGAAAATGGGGAGAGGTTCAGCCTTCTCCTCTTCAGAATGCTTAGACATGTAACCATGATGTCCAACAAGGTTCAGTTCGGAGATTATTCCTATTCATTATATGTGCGAATGGTTGGCTATATGCCAACAGGGAGTGGTGTCAAAAACTGCCAATGATATCACAACAGTAGGTATGGTTCAAGTGAATCATGAGATACTGATATATGGGATTTAAAAAAAGGGGCAGATGGATTCAATCTGCATAATTGCAAAGCGATACATTTTTTGAAAAAAAAACTGGCAGCAAATATATCCCGAATGGAAGTAGGTTTGCTGGGAGGAGGAAAGAGGTTTTGAATGCAAACGCCATGGGGCAACGCAAAAATGTTAATAAAACCCGGCTACAGTATCGTGTATTGGAGACAAGGCCGTATCAGGTCAGAGGCTTTAAAGAGAGCACAATGTAGGATGCTGCCTGAAAATCATGAAATACAATAATATATATATATTTTTTTAAATGAAACATTGGGGCTTCTTTCATCAGAACGGCAGACTACAGGGAAAGTGACAAATGACTGAAGAATAGGACACTGTAGGAACAAAGGAATAGGAGTAGGCCATTTAGTTCCTTGAGCTTGATCCATCATTCAATGAGATCATCGCTGATCTGCTACCCAATTCCATATAACCCCATTGGTTAACAAAACCTATCAATCACAAATTTAAATTTAACTGACGTCCCGTCAATTTAGGGGAGGCAGTGGCATAGTGGTATTGTTACTGAACTAGTAATCCAGAGACATGCTCTGGGGACCGGGGTTCAAACCCCACCACGGCAGATGGTGGAATTTGAACTCAACAATAGTCTGTAATTAAAGGTCGAACAATGACCGTGAAACCATTGTTGACTGTCGTAAAAACCTATCTGGTTCAGTAATGTCCTTGAGAGAAGAAAATCTGCCACCCTTACATGCGACTCCAGACTAACAGCAATAAGGTTGATGCTTAACTGCCCTCTGAGGGCAATTAGTGATTAGCAACTGCCAGTGACACCCACACCCCATGAAAGAATAAAGAGGAAAAAAGTTGCCATTTGTGGAAGAGAGTTCCAAAATTCAATCCTTTGAATGCAGAAGTATTTCATAATTTAACCCCTGAAAGCTCTGGCTCCTATTTTTAAATTACAGCTCCACTCTTAGACTCGCCAGCCAGCAGAAACAGTACCCCTTTGTTCCTAATGACATCTTGAAACGTTTGATCAAATTGTCCCAGAATCTTCTGAATTACAAAGAATACTATATTGGTTTATGTAATCTCTCCTTTGGAGTTCATGCACCATTCTGGTAAATCTACACTGCACTCCCTCCAAGGCCAACATATCCTAAGGCGTGGAGCCCAGCACTGCTTACAGTATTCCAGGTCTGGTCTAACCAGGCCTTGCTCCCCCTTGTATTCTAGCCCTCAAGATATAAATTTTAATTGTTTTCTGTGTTCATGACATTTTAATGATTCTTCTCTTTGGACTGTGATTTTTTTTCTAGCTTTTAACAAGTCCATTGCCTCCCCTCCATTGACTCTGGCTGCACCTCCTGCTGCCTTGGGAAAGCAGGCAGCATAATTAAAGACCCCTCCCACCCGGATTATTCTCTTCCAACCTCTTCTATTGGGCACGACATACAAAAGTTTGAGAATACGCACTAACCGATTCAAAAACAGCTTCTTCCCCATTGTTACCAGACTCCCGTATGACTCTCTTGTGGACTGAACTGATCTCGCCACGCATCTTCTCTATTTAGTACAACATCCGGATGCTTCACCCAATGTTTATGTCTATGTATTTACATTGTATATCTATTGTATGTCCTATATGTTTAACATATAGAACGATCTGTCTGGACTGTACGCAGAACAATACTTTTCACTGTACCTCGGTTCATGACAATAAATCCAAACCCATTTATAAAGTACACTGTATACTCTTTCTAGGTCCAAAGTGGATGACCTCACATTTCCCAGTTTCACCCATTCACTTAATCAATACTTTTTCTGATCTTATTATTCCATCTACACAGAAACATAGAAAATAGGGGCAGGGAGGCCATTCGGCCCTACGAGCCTGCCCCGCCATTCATTATGGTTGATCTTCCAACTCAATAGCCTAATCCTGCATTCTCCCCAGATCCTTTGATCCCCTTCGCCCCAAGTGCTATATCTAACTCTTCTTAAAAACATACAATGTTTTGTCCTCAACTATTTCCTGTGGTAACAAACTCCACAGGCTCACCTGTCTGGATGAAGAAATTTCTTCTCATCTCTGTCCCAAGTGGTCTACTCCATATTCTCAGACTGTGACCCCTGGTTCTGGACATCCCCACCATCGGGAATATCCTTTTTACACCTACCCTGTTTAGTACTGTTAGAACTTTATACGTTTCTGTTTGATCCCCATCTTATTCTTCTGAACTCCAGCGAATACAATCCTAACCGACAATCTCACCTCATACGCCAGTCCCACCGTACCAGGAATCAGTCAGGTAAACCTTTACCGCACTCCCTCTAGAGAAAGAACGTCCTTCCTCAGATAAGGAGACCAAAACTGTACACAATATTCCAGGTGTGGTCTCACCAAGGACCTGTATAATCACAGAAAGACATCCCAGATCCTCAACTCAAATCCTCTCACAATGAAGGTCAGCATACCATTTGCCTTCTTTACCGCCTGCTATAACTGTATGCTTACCTTCAGTGACAGGTATATGAGGACGTCTCATTGCAGGTTCCCCTCTCCTAATTTATGGCCATTCAGCTAACAGTCTGCCTTCTTGTTTTTGTTGCCTGCCAAAGTGGATAAACTCGCATTTATCCAAAATGTACTGCATTGCCATTCATTTGCCCACTCACTCAACTTGTCCAAATCACACTTGATCTCTACACCCTCCTCACAGCTCACCCTCCCACCCAACTTGGTGTCATTCGCAAATTTGGAGACATTACATTTTGTCCCCTCATCTAAATCATTCATATTATATGTAGTGAATAGCTGGGGTCCTTGCACCGATCCCTGCTGTACCCCACGAGTCACTGTCTACCAATTTGAAAAAGACCTGTTAATTCCTACTCTTTTTTTCCCCCCGTCTCCCAACGAGTTTTCTATCCATCTCAATACACAGCCCTAATCCCATTTAATTTTGCACGTTAAGTCTCTTATGCGGGACTTTGTCAAAAGCCTTCTGAAAGTCCAAATAAACCATATCCGCTGGCTCCCCCTCATCAACTCTACCAGTTACATCCTTGAAGAATTCCAGTAGATTTATCAAGCATGATTTCCCCTTCATAAATCCATACATTGATTACAATTCTGCCTATCTTTGTCACCAACAAATTTGAATACGTGGCGTTCTATTGCATAAATCATTAATAAATGCTATGAATATGGTTAGCACTGCTGCCTCACGGCACCGTGGACCCTGGTACGATCCCAGCCCCAGGTCACAGTCTGTGTGGAGATTGTACATTCTCCCCGTGTCTGCGTGGTCACCCCTAAAAACCCAAAAGATGTGCAGGGAGGTGGATTGGCCAAGCTAAATTGCCCCTTAATTTGAAAAAAGAATTGGGTACTCTATACATAAAAAAAAAAGAATGTTGAAGCTCCGATGCAGATACGAGTCACATCTTGCCAATTAGAGCACCTGCCCATTATC
Source organism: Scyliorhinus torazame (assembly GCF_047496885.1). NCBI lineage: Eukaryota > Metazoa > Chordata > Chondrichthyes > Carcharhiniformes > Scyliorhinidae > Scyliorhinus > Scyliorhinus torazame. Next base: position 218,335,135 of record NC_092717.1, on the reverse strand, counting down.
CTGCTCCGTCTCCTCCTAAGATGCACAGTTTCCAGTCTGGAGGAAAGGGCCATGATAGTGTTGGATGAAAGAAAGGCCCACCAAGTCACCTTCCATTATCCTGCTGCTTACATGATACAAAGAATAATAAGAGACATTGACTAATCATTGCAATCAATATCAATTAGTCTACAACAGACCCAGACATGAGGCCAGCATGGCCTACCAGTAATGGAGCACTTTTGGGGCCAGTGGTTCAAAGTCACTTGTTCCCCACAGAAATTCTAGTTCCCACATGTTATACCTCAATTTACCTATGCTGTACCCAAAAATATTCTTTACTGAAAGAAGTCTCATTTGCACCTGTATCAATCAACATTTTTATCTTCTGCTATTCTCCATGGAGCCAGATCCATGCACTTAGCACTCCCTCGCTGAAATAATGTTTCGGCACTTTGGTTTAGCACCTTTCATTGCAAGCTCTGTCCGATTCTACTGTTCCAAAGAAAATCAAAATTTATAATGGCATACAAAATCTAGTTCCATTAGAATCCTAAAAACTGCAACCATACTACCTCTCAACCTTCTCTCCATCACTTTGGTTGCCTTTTTATGGATCCTCTCAATAACTGGAATTACCCGATTGATATTACAGGGACAAAAATTATACAGAGTATTCTAAAAGTAGTCACCATGATTTATAAAATGGCAGGACTACCCCATTATTTTAGTTCAATGTTGACCTTAATGCACATCCTAACATCTGCCTTGTTTTGCATTCAATGGTACAGAATATTAACATGACAGCTTCACATCTATCAATCCTGCTTCTCAAGTTTCTTTGGGCAACTTTCTTCTGGACATGTGAGGCAGTGGACTGCACGTCTGTGGTTAAGGGTTGAAGCCGCCATGGCATGCAAGGCTAGGATGGGCGGGCGGACAAGACAGTAGAATGGGGGGGAAAAGATAAAGTAAATATGATTAGGCCTACTTGCCTGCATGAGTGCAAAGGCCAGGATGAAGAGCATGTTCTGCGATAATTGAGATAATTATTAATGTTTAATTTAGATTGACTTTAGTCAAGAGTGTTCCATACACATTCTACCCTGAAACAAGTTATTAAACCTTCATTCCACCACAGTAAACAATTCTCCAGGCAGGATGAAAGCTTTCGCGGATACTAGATCAACACTTGTGTTTTAAGGTCCTGCTCTCCCGATCTTGAAACCAAAGGCCTCTTTTTCGGAAAGTGGACACAATCATCTCGGACTTTGTATGGGCGGGGAAAGTGTAGAGGGTGGGGAGGACCCTGCTTGGGGGGGGTTGGTCAAGGTGAGAAATTGTATTTGGAGGAAGGATTTGCCAGTCTGGAGGATCCAAGGGAGTGGGTAGAGCTGCCGAGGGGCAGTGAGTTCAGGTATCTGCAGGGGAGGGACTTTGCGCAAAAGGTTTGGAGGGTGTTCCCTCGGTTGCTGGAATACACCCTGCTGGAGCAACTGCTGCTTCCGGATGTGGAAGGGGAGGGAAGAATTGGGGATATATACAAGTGGCTGGGGGAGCAGGGAGGTGAGCGGGTGGATCAAGGAGAAATGGGAAGCGGAGTTGGGAGGGGATATCAATTGGGGAGTATGAAGTGAGGCACTGCGAAGGGTAAACGGGACCTATTCTTGCGCAAGGATGAGCCTGATACAGTTTAAGGTGGTGCACAGGGTGCATATGACTCAGGCGAGAATGAGTGGGTTCTTTCAGGTGGTAGCAGATGTGTGTGAGAGGTGTGGGCAGGGGCCAGCGAATGACGCGCACATGTTTTGGGGTTGCGAAAAACTTGGAGGATTCTGGGCAGGAGTGTTCGCGGTCTTAGCCAGGGTAGTGGAGGAGGAGGTAGACCCGGACCCTTTGGTGGCGATATTTGGGGTTTCAGAGAAGCCAGAGCTCATGGAGAGGAGGAAGGCTGATGTTGTGGCCTTTGCCTCTCTGATTGCACGGCGACAAATTTTGCTGGAGTGGCGATCAGCATCGCCACCAGAGGTAGCGGCTTGGTTGGGTGACCTGTACGACTTCCTGCGGTTGGAGATGAAGTAGTATGAGCTAAGGGCCCAGCAGGGGAGTTTGAGAAAGGTGGGGAATGTTTGTGACCGTGGTGGGGAGAGGGGGTGGTGAAAAGGAAAAGGTCTGTACAGACTGTATAGTTGATTGTTGGGAAGTATGTTTCCCAGGGTGTTTATTGGCTGCAACCTGCTTTGATACATGTTTGTAAGAAAATACATTTTTAAAAACAAAATAAATTAAATTAGAGCAAAACAATAAGAGAATAATTCATGACAAAGTCTTATTAGAACAAAGGAATAGATACTAAATAAGTAGTTTGCCTTGATTTTATGGAAACAGTGGAAATTAATAGATACCAGAGGCAAAGCAATTAATATAGATCGGAGAATATTACCAAAAAGCGGAAAAGTGGTTGAGGCCTGAATCCTACAATACTGAAGGGGGACAGGGAGAAAAAGCAGGGGCTCTGACAACAGATAATCAAATAACCTTAGATGTGTAAGCAGTACCACAGGACTGGAGAGCTCATGATATAACATCACTGTTCAAATAGGTAAAGGATAAACTGAGTATCTACAGACCAATCAGCCTAATTTGGCTCGTCTGACAAGTTGTAGTGGCCGAAGTCAATACTCACTTAGATATACACAAGTTAATTACGATCAGTCAGCACAAATCTGACAAATTTCAGAGTTCTATGAAATGGTAACAGAATAAATGATGAAGTTGTGGCAAATGAAAGTGATCAACATGTTTCTTACATGAGAGGAATGCAAACAGTGATGTCTCCCAGTTCATAAATTGGCTGTTGCATTTAACAATATAATCTACATTTATATAGCATCTTTAACATAGTAAGAACATCCCAGCGGAGCACAATCAAAGAAAATTTACACTGAGCCAAGAAAGGAGGCATTAGGACAAGTGACCTAATAGGTATATCAGCATCATAACGGAAGAGACGCAAAGGCGTTTGCGGAGGGAAATCCAGGCCTTCAGGCCCAGATGGTTGAAAGAACCGCTGACAATGACGGGAAATTGAAGAGGGGCTAGTGAACTTCACTGCACTGCCTCCAATGTTATATCCTTCCTTAAATGTAGCGACTAAAACCGGACACAGTATTCTATATGTAGTCTCGGTACAGCGTTGAAAGACGTCCTTATTGTTATATTCCAATCCTCTTGCAATAATCGTCTGTTATACCTACATGCTAACTTTTTGTGTTCCTATTACAAGCGCACCCAAAATTCTCTGAACATCAATATTCGCAAGTTTCGCATTTATTAAAAAATATTTTGCTTTTCTATTTTTAAAGTGAATAACCTCACCCGAACCATTACAATCCATCTGTCAACTTGTTGCCCACCCACTGTGGCCTGTGTCCTTCTCACAACTTGCATTCCCACCTATCTTTGCAACATCAGTCAATAGACTGTCGCTTCATCTCATTAACATGGGTTGATATAGATGAAGCCCCAGCACTGACCCTTGCAGCATTTCACTAGTCATCGCCTGCCAACTTGAATTGTCCCATAAAAAAAAATGTATCCCAGCTTCCTACCCATTAACCAATTCACTATGATACAAGACATTTAGTTTTGAGGAGACAGTACAGAAGCCTTTCCATGAGCACTGACAGTTAGCATTAAATAGGTGCCTAAAATTATACTTGGCTTTGGTGAGGCAGAGAGGTGAACTATAGTGAGTCAATGAGCATAAATTTAAGCTATCACTAAATTTTACACTGTTGGCACACACTGGATCCGTAACTACATTTACAAAATGAACTGGATAAATATTAATAACAATTTAAAAGGGTACAAGCTTAAGTGAATGATTCTTTCAGAGTGTACACAGATGGTCAAAATCACCCAGATACTATAGCATTTTGTAGACATTTCAAAAACAGCAGCAAAGCCAGTTGCAGATCACTGGTATCATCCTAAAGCGTACAAGATCAAATTTAGAATGGATTTTTGTGGGTTTCATTAAAGGACGTGCACATTTCCCTCTGTTTAAAAAAAAAAACAAGTTATCTGTTTCCCAAATGTCAAGTTGAAAAGTGTGATGGTCGAAATTGGACTTCTGGTGCAACCTCCCTCATATTTACACACACAGGGCAACCAACCACACTTGAGGCGACCTGCAATCGTGCATTCTCCTTCACTAGCTCCAGCAATTTCCAGCCAGCGGGTTGCCCACCCCTCCCTCTTCAAATCTTGCCAGTTATTATTTTTTTTTTAAAAGTTCAAATATTGGGGAAAGTCCCACCGGGAGCCCACCCAATTAGAGGCTGGCAGCGTCGCGGGACTTGATGGCGAACCCCTCGCCCGCCCCAATTTAAAAGGGCAGGACCTCTCCCCATCCCTCCCCGGCGGTGTGTAATGAGGGAGATGGGGAAACTTTCCGAAGGCCCACAGCCCCCCACACACACACGGAAGGCGGAAAGCCGGCGGCGGGCTCTCGGCCTGGGCTTTACAGCAGGCGCCAGCCCGGCCGCACTGCGATGCTCGGGGGGACGACGCCTCGACCCGAGCCCGGGGATTGGGTGGGTGACGCCGAGAGCCAGGGGACGGCTTCCACCCCCCCCCCCAAAAAACACACACACACCCCGAGCTCGTCAAAACGGCCGGTAACAGGGGAACAGAACCATTTTAACAAACCACTTACCGGGCTCGGTTGTAGAAAACATCCTCGGCTCCAGGGGAGGAGGCAGTTCAGAGACTAAATTCATATATTAGATATATATCCTTCCCCCCCCCCGTGCTTATATAAAATTATATCACAAACGGGAACGCACATGAGGGGGTAACGGGGAGGGAGGGAGGGTAAAACACATGAACGATTCCCCGCTGGGCCGACAGGGGAATGGGGGGGGTTGCGAGGCAGCGGCAGACCCACACACACACACTCACAGGCAGGCAGACCAAACCCCCTCCCCCACCCCCCGGCCAGGCCGGGCCACACACGCTCTGAGGCTGCGATCCGGGCCGGCCCCGCACGCAGGCGCAGGAGGCACGCAGACGGCGGCGGCCGTGCGTCCTGACGTCACCCCCTCACTCCCGGCAACTCACACGCGCGCCCGCCATTCCAACCGGCGCCAAAGGGGACTGCGCATGTGCGGCGCTTCGGGGCGGGGAGATGAGAGGGGTCGCCCAGCAACTGGGCGTCAATGTGTGTGCGCGCGCAGTGTGTGTCTGTCTGTCTGTGTGGTTGGGAGCTGTGTGTGTGCCCAGTGTGTGTGCGCTTGGGAGCTGTGTGTGTGCCCAGTGTGTGTGCGGTTGGGAGTTGTGTGTGTGCCCAGTGTGTGTGTGAGGTTGGGAGCTGTGTGTGTGCCCAGTGTGTGTGCGGTTGGGAGTTGTGTGTGTGCACAGTGTGTGTGGGGTTGGGAGTTGTGTGTGTGCCCAGTGTGTGTGGGGTTGGGAGTTGTGTGTGTGCCCAGTGTGTGTGGGGTTGGGAGCTGTGTGTGTGCCCAGTGTGTGTGCGCTTGGGAGCTGTGTGTGTGCCCAGTGTGTGTGGGGTTGGGAGCTGTGTGTGTGCCCAGTGTGTGTGCGCTTGGGAGCTGTGTGTGTGCCCAGTGTGTGTGGGGTTGGGAGCTGTGTGTGTGCACAGTGTGTGTGGGGTTGGGAGCTGTGTGTGTGCCCAGTGTGTGTGGGGTTGGGAGCTGTGTGTGTGCACAGTGTGTGTGGGGTTGGGAGCTGTGTGTGTGCACAGTGTGTGTGGGGTTGGGAGTTGTGTGTGTGCCCAGTGTGTGTGCGCTTGGGAGCTGTGTGTGTGCCCAGTGTGTGTGTGCCCAGTGTGTGTGTGGTTGGGAGTTGTGTGTGTGCCCAGTGTGTGTGTGAGGTTGGGAGTTGTGTGTGTGCCCAGTGTGTGTGTGGTTGGGAGTTGTGTGTGTGCCCAGTGTGTGTGGGGTTGGGAGCTGTGTGTTTGCCCAGTGTGTCTGTGTGGTTGGGAGTTGTGTGTGTGCACAGTGTGTGTGGGGTTGGGAGTTGTGTGTGTGCCCAGTGTGTGTGGGGTTGGGAGCTGTGTGTGTGCACAGTGTGTGTGGGGTTGGGAGCTGTGTGTGTGCACAGTGTGAGTAGGGTTGGGAGTTGTGTGTGTGCCCAGTGTGTGTGGGGTTGGGAGTTGTGTGTGTGCCCAGTGTGTGTGTGGTTGGGAGCTGTGTGTGTGCCCAGTGTGTGTGGTTGGGAGCTGTGTGTGTGCCCAGTGTGTGTGGGGTTGGGAGTTGTGTGTGTGCCCAGTGTGTGTGTGGTTGGGAGCTGTGTGTGTGCCCAGTGTGTGTGTGGTTGGGAGCTGTGTGTGTGCCCAGTGTGTGTGGGGTTGGGAGTTGTGTGTGTGCCCAGTGTGTGTGTGGTTGGGAGCTGTGTGTGTGCCCAGTGTGTGTGAGGTTGGGAGCTGTGTGTGTGCCCAGTGTGTGTGGGGTTGGGAGTTGTGTGTGTGCCCAGTGTGTGTGTGGTTGGGAGCTGTGTGTGTGCCCAGTGTGTGTGGGGTTGGGAGTTGTGTGTGTGCCCAGTGTGTGTGTGTGGTTGGGAGTTGTGTGTGTGCCCAGTGTGTGTGCGCTTGGGAGCTGTGTGTGTGCCCAGTGTGTGTGTGGGGGTTGTGTGTGTGCCCAGTGTGTGTGTGAGGTTGGGAGTTGTGTGTGTGCCCAGTGTGTGTGCGCTTGGGAGCTGTGTGTGTGCCCAGTGTGTGTATGGGGGTGGGAGTTGTGTGTGTGCCCAGTGTGTGTGTGAGGTTGGGAGTTGTGTGTGTGCCCAGTGTGTGTGTGAGGTTGGGAGCTGTGTGTGTGCCCAGTGTGTGTGGGGTTGGGAGTTGTGTGTGTGCCCAGTGTGTGTGTGGTTGGGAGCTGTGTGTGTGCCCAGTGTGTGTGGGGTTGGGAGTTGTGTGTGTGCCCAGTGTGTGTGTGTGGTTGGGAGTTGTGTGTGTGCCCAGTGTGTGTGTGAGGTTGGGAGTTGTGTGTGTGCCCAGTGTGTGTGTGGGGGTGGGAGTTGTGTGTGTGCCCAGTGTGTGTGTGAGGTTGGGAGCTGTGTGTGTGCCCAGTGTGTGTGTGAGGTTGGGAGTTGTGTGTGGGGGTGGGAGTTGTGTGTGTGCCCAGTGTGTGTGTGAGGTTGGGAGCTGTGTGTGTGCCCAGTGTGTGTGTGAGGTTGGGAGTTGTGTGTGTGCCCAGTGTGTGTGTGGGGGTGGGAGTTGTGTGTGTGCCCAGTGTGTGTGTGGTTGGGAGCTGTGTGTGTGCCCAGTGTGTGTGGGGTTGGGAGCTGTGTGTGCCCAGTGTGTGTGGGGTTGGGAGTTGTGTGTGTGCCCAGTGTGTGTGTGAGGTTGGGAGTTGTGTGTGTGCCCAGTGTGTGTGTGGTTGGGAGCTGTGTGTGTGCCCAGTGTGTGTGTGGTTGGGAGTTGTGTGTGTGCCCAGTGTGTGTGTGAGGTTGGGAGTTGTGTGTGTGCCCAGTGTGTGTGTGGTTGGGAGTTGTGTGTGTGCCCAGTGTGTGTGTGGTTGGGAGCTGTGTGTGTGCCCAGTGTGTGTGTGGGGTTGGGAGCTGTGTGTGTGCCCAGTGTGTGTGTGAGGTTGGGAGTTGTGTGTGTGCCCAGTGTGTGTGTGGGGGTGGGAGTTGTGTGTGTGCCCAGTGTGTGTGTGGTTGGGAGCTGTGTGTGTGCCCAGTGTGTGTGGGGTTGGGAGCTGTGTGTGTGCCCAGTGTGTGTGTGAGGTTGGGAGTTGTGTGTGTGTCCAGTGTGTGTGTGGGGGTGGGAGTTGTGTGTGTGCCCAGTGTGTGTGTGGTTGGGAGCTGTGTGTGTGCCCAGTGTGTGTGGGGTTGGGAGCTGTGTGTGTGCCCAGTGTGTGTGGGGTTGGGAGTTGTGTGTGTGCCCAGTGTGTGTGTGAGGTTGGGAGTTGTGTGTGTGCCCAGTGTGTGTGTGGTTGGGAGCTGTGTGTGTGCCCAGTGTGTGTGTGGTTGGGAGTTGTGTGTGTGCCCAGTGTGTGTGTGAGGTTGGGAGTTGTGTGTGTGCCCAGTGTGTGTGTGGTTGGGAGCTGTGTGTGTGACCAGTGTGTGTGTGAGGTTGGGAGTTGTGTGTGTGCCCAGTGTGTGTGTGGTTGGGAGCTGTGTGTGTGCCCAGTGTGTGTGTGAGGTTGGGAGTTGTGTGTGTGCCCAGTGTGTGTGTGGTTGGGAGCTGTGTGTGTGCCCAGTGTGTGTGTGGTTGGGAGCTGTGTGTGTGCCCAGTGTGTGTGTGAGGTTGGGAGTTGTGTGTGTGCCCAGTGTGTGTGTGGGGGTGGGAGTTGTGTGTGTGCCCAGTGTGTGTGTGGTTGGGAGCTGTGTGTGTGCCCAGTGTGTGTGTGGGGTTGGGAGCTGTGTGTGTGCCCAGTGTGTGTGTGGGGTTGGGAGATGTGTGTGTGCCCAGTGTGTGTGTGGGGTTGGGAGATGTGTGTGTGCCCAGTGTGTGTGTGGTTGGGAGCTGTGTGTGTGCCCAGTGTGTGTGTGGGGGTGGGAGTTGTGTGTGTGCCCAGTGTGTGTGTGGGGTTGGGAGATGTGTGTGTGCCCAGTGTGTGTGTGGTTGGGAGCTGTGTGTGTGCCCAGTGTGTGTGTGGGGGTGGGAGTTGTGTGTGTGCCCAGTGTGTGTGGGGTTGGGAGCTGTGTGTGTGCCTAGTGTGTGTGCGCTTGGGAGCTGTGTGTGTGCCCAGTGTGTCTGTGTGTGAGGTTCGGAGTTGTGTGTGTGCCCAGTGTGTGTGGGGTTGGGAGTCGTGTGTGTGCCCAGTGTGTGTGGGGTTGGGAGCTGTGTGTGTGCCCAGTGTGTGTGCGCTTGGGAGCTGTGTGTGTGCCCAGTGTGTGTGGGGTTGGGAGCTGTGTGTGTGCCCAGTGTGTGTGCGCTTGGGAGCTGTGTGTGTGCCCAGTGTGTGTGGGGTTGGGAGTTGTGTGTGTGCCCAGTGTGTGTGTGGTTGGGAGCTGTGTGTGTGCCTAGTGTGTGTGCGCTTGGGAGCTGTGTGTGTGCCCAGTGTGTGAGGGGTTGGGAGTTGTGTGTGTGCCCAGTGTTTGTGGGGTTGGGAGTTGTGTGTGTGCCCAGTGTGTGTGTGGTTGGGAGCTGTGTGTGTGCCTAGTGTGTGTGTGCCCAGTGTGTGTGGGGTTGGGAGCTGTGTGTGTGCCCAGTGTGTGTGCGCTTGGGAGCTGTGTGTGTGCCCAGTGTGTGTGGGGTTGGGAGCTGTGTGTGTGCCCAGTGTGTGTGCGCTTGGGAGCTGTGTGTGTGCCCAGTGTGTGTGGGGTTGGGAGCTGTGTGTGTGCCCAGTGTGTGTGCGCTTGGGAGCTGTGTGTGTGCCCAGTGTGTGTGGGGTTGGGAGCTGTGTGTGTGCCCAGTGTGTGCACGCTTGGGAGCTGTGTGTGTGCCCAGTGTGTGTGTGGTTGGGAGCTGTGTGTGTGCCCAGTGTGTGTGGGGTTGGGAGCTGTGTGTGTGCCCAGTGTGTGTGGGGTTGGGAGTTGTGTGTGTGCCCAGTGTGTGTGTGAGGTTGGGAGTTGTGTGTGTGCCCAGTGTGTGTGTGGTTGGGAGCTGTGTGTGTGCCCAGTGTGTGTGTGGTTGGGAGTTGTGTGTGTGCCCAGTGTGTGTGTGAGGTTGGGAGTTGTGTGTGTGCCCAGTGTGTGTGTGGTTGGGAGCTGTGTGTGTGCCCAGTGTGTGTGTGAGGTTGGGAGTTGTGTGTGGTTGGGAGCTGTGTGTGTGCCCAGTGTGTGTGTGAGGTTGGGAGTTGTGTGTGTGCCCAGTGTGTGTGTGGTTGGGAGCTGTGTGTGTGCCCAGTGTGTGTGTGGTTGGGAGCTGTGTGTGTGCCCAGTGTGTGTGTGAGGTTGGGAGTTGTGTGTGTGCCCAGTGTGTGTGTGGGGGTGGGAGTTGTGTGTGTGCCCAGTGTGTGTGTGGTTGGGAGCTGTGTGTGTGCCCAGTGTGTGTGTGGGGTTGGGAGCTGTGTGTGTGCCCAGTGTGTGTGTGGGGTTGGGAGATGTGTGTGTGCCCAGTGTGTGTGTGGGGTTGGGAGATGTGTGTGTGCCCAGTGTGTGTGTGGTTGGGAGCTGTGTGTGTGCCCAGTGTGTGTGTGGGGGTGGGAGTTGTGTGTGTGCCCAGTGTGTGTGTGGGGTTGGGAGATGTGTGTGTGCCCAGTGTGTGTGTGGTTGGGAGCTGTGTGTGTGCCCAGTGTGTGTGTGGGGGTGGGAGTTGTGTGTGTGCCCAGTGTGTGTGGGGTTGGGAGCTGTGTGTGTGCCTAGTGTGTGTGCGCTTGGGAGCTGTGTGTGTGCCCAGTGTGTCTGTGTGTGAGGTTCGGAGTTGTGTGTGTGCCCAGTGTGTGTGGGGTTGGGAGTCGTGTGTGTGCCCAGTGTGTGTGGGGTTGGGAGCTGTGTGTGTGCCCAGTGTGTGTGCGCTTGGGAGCTGTGTGTGTGCCCAGTGTGTGTGGGGTTGGGAGCTGTGTGTGTGCCCAGTGTGTGTGCGCTTGGGAGCTGTGTGTGTGCCCAGTGTGTGTGGGGTTGGGAGTTGTGTGTGTGCCCAGTGTGTGTGTGGTTGGGAGCTGTGTGTGTGCCTAGTGTGTGTGCGCTTGGGAGCTGTGTGTGTGCCCAGTGTGTGAGGGGTTGGGAGTTGTGTGTGTGCCCAGTGTTTGTGGGGTTGGGAGTTGTGTGTGTGCCCAGTGTGTGTGTGGTTGGGAGCTGTGTGTGTGCCTAGTGTGTGTGTGCCCAGTGTGTGTGGGGTTGGGAGCTGTGTGTGTGCCCAGTGTGTGTGCGCTTGGGAGCTGTGTGTGTGCCCAGTGTGTGTGGGGTTGGGAGCTGTGTGTGTGCCCAGTGTGTGTGCGCTTGGGAGCTGTGTGTGTGCCCAGTGTGTGTGGGGTTGGGAGCTGTGTGTGTGCCCAGTGTGTGTGCGCTTGGGAGCTGTGTGTGTGCCCAGTGTGTGTGGGGTTGGGAGCTGTGTGTGTGCCCAGTGTGTGCACGCTTGGGAGCTGTGTGTGTGCCCAGTGTGTGTGGGGTTGGGAGCTGTGTGTGTGCCCAGTGTGTGTGTGGGGTTGGGAGTTGTGTGTGTGCCCAGTGTGTGTGCGGTTGGGAGCTGTGTGTGTGCCCAGTGTGTGTGGGGTTGGAAGCTGTGTGTGTGCCCAGTGTGTGTGGGGTTGGGAGCTGTGTGTGTGCCCAGTGTGTGTGGGGTTGGGAGCTGTGTGTGTGCCCAGTGTGTGTGGGGTTGGAAGTTGTGTGTGTGCCCAGTGTGTGTGCGCTTGGGAGTTGTGTGTGTGCCCAGTGTGTGTGGTTGGGAGCTGTGTGTGTGCCCAGTGTGTGTGGGGTTGGGAGCTGTGTGTGTGCCCAGTGTGTGTGGGGTTGGGAGTTGTGTGTGTGCCCAGTGTATGTGTGGTTGGGAGTTGTGTGTGTGCCCAGTGTGTGTGGGGTTGGGAGTTGTGTGTGTGCCCAGTGTGTGTGGGGTTGGGAGTTGTGTGTTTGCCCAGTGTGTGTGTGGTTGGGAGTTGCGTGTGTGCCCAGTGTGTGTGTGGGGTTGGGAGATGTATGTGTGCCCAGTGTGTGTGGTTGGGAGTTGTGTGTGTGCCCAGTGTGTGTGTGGTTGGGAGTTGTGTGTGGTTGGGAGTTGCGTGTGTGCCCAGTGTGTGTGCGCTTGGGAGTTGTGTGTGTGCCCAGTGTGTGTGTGGTTGGGAGCTGTGTGTGTGCCTAGTGTGTGTGTGCCCAGTGTGTGTGTGGTTGGGAGTTGGGAGTGATTTCAATGGAGGAGGATTTCAAAAGATGGGACATGTTACCGCTCTCCCTGGCGGGTAGAGTGCAGTCAGTCAAAATGGTGGTCCTTCCGAGGTTTCTGTTTGTGTTTCAGTGCCTTCCCATCGTGATCACTAAGGCCTTTTTTAAGAGAGTAGACAGGAGTATTATGGGGTTTGTGTGGGCGAATAAGACCCCGAGAGTAAGGAGAGGGTTCCTGGAACGCAGTAGGGACCGAGGAGGGTTGGCGCTGCCAAACCTGGGGAGCTACTACTGGGCAGCAAATGTGGCGATGATCCGCAAGTGGGTTATGGAGGGAGAGGGGGCGGCATGGAAGAGGATGGAGATGGCGTCCTGTAAAGGACCGAGCCTGGGGGCGTTGGTGACGGCACCGCTGCCGCTCTCGCCGACAAAGTATACCACGAGCCCGGTGGTGGCGACAACGCTAAGGATCTGGGGCCAGTGGAGACGGCACCGGGGTGCAATGGGAGCATCGGTGTGGTCCCCGATCAGGGGTAACCACCGGTTTGTCCCGGGGAAAATGGACGGGGGTTTCCAGAGCTGGCATCGGGCGGGGATTGGAAGAATGGGGGACCTGTTCATCGACGGGACGTTTGCGAGCCTAGGGGCACTGGAGGAGAAGTTTGAGTTACCCCCGGGAAATGCCTTTAGATATATGCAGGTGAGGGCTTTTGTGAGGCGACAGGTGAGGGAATTCCCGTTGCTCCCGGCACAAGAAGTTCAAGATAGGGTGATCTCGGGTGTATGGGTCGGGGAGGGCAAGGCGTCGGAAATACACCAGGAGTTGAAAGAAGAGGGGGAAGCGCTGGTAGAAGAGTTGAAGGGTAAATGGGAGGAGGAGCTGGGGGAGGAGATCGAGGAAGGTCTGTGGGCTGATGCCCTAGGTAGGGTTAATTCCTCCTCCTCATGTGCCAGGCTCAGCCTGATACAATTTAAGGTGGTCCACAGAGCGCACTTGACGGGGGTGAGGTTGAGTAGGTTCTTTGGGGTAGATGACAGATGTGGAAGGTGCTCAGGGAGCCTGGCGAACCATGTCCATATGTTTTGGTCATGCCCGGCACTGGAGGGATTCTGGAGGGGAGTGGTGGGAGCAATATCTCAGGTGGTGAAAGTCCGGGTCAAGCCAAGCTGGGGGCTAGCAATATTTGGAGTAGTGGACGAGCCGGGAGTGCAGGAGGCGAAAGAGGCCGGCATTCTGGCCTTTGCGTCCCTAGTAGCCCGGCGAAGGATCTTGCTAATGTGGAAGGAGGCGAAGCCCCCCAGCCTGGAGGCCTGGATAAATGATATGGCTGGGTTCATAAAGTTGGAGAGGATTAAGTTCGCCTTGAGAGGGTCTGCGCAGGGGTTCTACAGGCGGTGGCAACCGTTCCTAGACTATCTCGCGGAGCATTAGAGGATGGTCGGTCAGCAGCAGCAGCAACCTTGGGGGGGGGGGGGGTGGAGGGGACGTCCTGGGAGGGGGGGGGAAGGGGGGACTGCCTGGGAGGGTGGATGAGCACGAGATAACATGAAGGGTTGGGGAAACTGGCACGTACGGGTGAGGGCCAGTGTACAAAGCTGTGTAAATATATCATTTTGCCATGTATATATCTTGCTCTGCGCGATTTCTCGTTTTTTTTTTGTTACGAAGGGGGGGGGGGGGTTATTGTTTGGAAGGGAGAAAAATTGTGTTAAAAAACTTTAATAAATATATATTTTTTTAAATAAAAATTATCAGACATCTCAGATTTTTGAATGGTGGAACTTTCGTTAAATATTTTAAACCAGTGGCACCACCCATTACTGACGCATGAGGCCAGATAACAGCAATTAACTGTTAAATTAACTACACTTGAATACAAATTCTGGTTACATTACAATGCTTATCTCTGTAAACCAGGAATGAAGACAAACTTTGGGGGGAGATGTAGGATAATGCAAATGGTCTTTATTAAGTTAGGGACTTAGGGGAGATGTCCCTTTGCAGGGGGGGGGGGGAGTCTTGAAAGATGTGCTGTTAGGTAATTCGGACATTCTAATTCTGAATTCTCCATCCATGTACCCTAACAGGCGCCAGAATGTGGCGACTTGGGGCTTTTCCCAGTAACTTCACTGCAGTGTTAATGTAAGCCTACTTGAGACAATAAGAGATTATTATGTAGTATAAAGTGTTATATGTAAAATATGTAAGTATATGTTTTTTTTAAATAAATATTTTTATTCATTCTAACATTTTCATCATATTTACAACAAATAATTAACAATAACAACCAATACAATGGCAACCCCCCAGCCAACAATCCCCTCATCCCACCCACCCTCAAACAGCTCCCAACATTTTGAATGCAAGACACCAATGAAAAAGAATCATTAATTCATACCCCCCACACCCCCCACCAATGTTTGATGTCATCCAATTCATGAAAATGCATGATGAACAAGGTGCATGAGTTGTAGAACCCTTCCATCCTCCCCCTAAACTCGAACTTTACTTTCTCGAGCGTTAAGAACTCCAGCAGGTCTCCCCGCCAGGCCGAATCACAGGGTGGAGAAGCCGACCTCCACCCCAACAGAATCCGCATTCGGGCAATCAGCGAGGCGAAGGCTAAGACATCTGCCTCCGCACCCGCTTCCAACCCCGGCCGATCTGACACCCTGAATATGGCTTCTAGTGGACCTGATTCGAGTCTCACTTGCACCACCCTTGAGATTACCCTAAAGACCTCCCTCCAATACCCCTCCAGTTTTGGACAGGGTCAAAACATATGAACATGATTTGCGGGGCTCCCCCACAGCGTTCACAAACATCCTCCACCCCCTCAAAAAGTCGGCTCATCCTCTTCCTTGTGAGGTGCGCCCTATGCATCACCTTCAACTGTATCAGCCCCAACCTTGCGCACGAAGTTGAGGCATACACCCTCCGAAGCACCTCACACCACAGCCCCTCCTCCATGCCCTCAACCAACTCTTCCTCCCACTTTGCTTTAATCCCATCCAGTGATACCTTATTTTCTCACAGAATATCCCCATAAATTGCCGACACCACCTCTTTCTCCAATCGCCCCGCCATCAATATCACTTCCAACAGTGTGGGGGCCGGTGCCATCGGAAAGCTCTGTACCTCCTTCCTGACAAAATTTCGGACCTGCATATATATCTAAACATCTCCCCCTGCCCCAACCCATATTTCTCCCCCAGCTCCTCCAACTTCGCAAACCGGCCTCCCAGAAACAAATCATTCAATACCTAACTCCCCTGTCCTCCCATCTCCGAAAAGTCCCATCCCACCTCCCTGGTTGAAATCTCTAATTTCCTTGAATCGGCATTTCCCTTTCGCAACCACCCACAACCTAAAGTGCTGGTGCAACTGCCTCCAGATCCAGAGTGTCGCCACTACCACCCGACTCCCTGAGTATTTCCCTGGAGCCATCGGGAGCGACGCTGTTGCCAACACCCTTAACCCTGACCCCCTGCATAGACTCTCCTCCATTCTTTTTATTTTTTTTATTTTTATTAATTTAGAATACCCAATTCATTTTTCCCAATTAAGGGGCAATTTAACGTGGCCAATTCACCTACCCTGCACATCTTTGGGTTGTGGGGGCGAAACCCATGCAAACACGGGGAGAATGTGCAAACTCCACACGGATAGTGACCCAGAGCCGAGATCGAACCTGGGATCTTGGCGCCGTGAGGCTGCAGGGCTAACCCACTGCGCCACGGTGCTGCCGACTCTCCTCCATTCTAACCCACTGGGAGTCCCCCCTCACACCCAGCCCCGCACCTTCTCAGCATTCGCCGCCCAGTAATAATACAGTAAATTCAGGAGACCCAACCCCCCTGACTGCCATCCTGTCTGCAACAGCACCTTCCTAATTCTGGCCACCCCCCCCCCCCCCCAAATAAACACGGTAATCAGCTTTTCTACTTCCTTAAAAACGCCTTTGATAAAATGATCGGCAGGCATTGAAAAATGAACAAAAAACACGTCAATTCATTCATCTTAACTGCCTGCACTCGACCTGCCAGCGATAGAGGAAGGCAATCCCATCTTGCCAAATCCACTTTCACCCTCCCACCAAACTAGTGATGTTATATCTATGGAGCCCCCCCCCCCCAATCTCGAGCCACCTGCACCCCCAGGTGTCTAAAGTGGGATGTAAATATATAGTTGACATCATTTTTTAATGTAGGATCACATGATAACGGCATGGGTAGAGATAGTTCCATGTAGAGCAAAATGTAGAGACTACTTTGTAAATAATTAGCATAATGTTAAGAAAAAGAAACATTTGTTGACAGTATTGCCACCAGCGTCATGTGTAACTCCAGGACCAAGTGGAGCACATACCAGACCAAAGACAACAGGAACAGATTAAACACCTTTAACAGAGTAAAGAAAGGCCCAAGGCAATTCTCAGATGCATTATAAAGCCCCCCCCCCCCCCCCCCCCCCCCCACCGCCCGCTCTCCCACTAAAAGAAGGACGTCAATTTCAGAGTCGATTAAGGCTGGAGGAGGTCACAGGAATCGTTCCCCTATACTTAGCTGAGTGGGGGTAGGTGGCAATTTACTACCCCCAATTTGGCGGGGCGTGCTGCTGTTTCCCTCCCGATTCCCACCTGATTTGAGTGGGAGTATGATCAGTGGCATGTGAACCACGATGGCCTTATACTGCGTAGCCAAGTGGGAAAGTGACTGTGACTGAACCAGTTAAAATATGTCACCCTTCTCCAGTATTTATACATCCATTGATTTTCTTCTATTGATTTATGGGATTAGACGTTGCTGGCTAGGCCAGTCTTTATTGCCCATCCATAGTTTCCCTTTAGAGGGTGGCAGTGAGCTGCAGTCGCTGAGGTGTAAATACACCCACTGTGCTGCTACGAAGGGGGTTCCAGGATTTCGACCCAGCGACAGTGAAGGAACTGCAATACACGTCCAAGTCAGGATGGTGAGTGATGTGGAGCGGAACCTCCAGGTGTTTGTGTTTCCAGATATCTGCTGCTCCTGATCTTCTAGATGGTAGTGTCTGTGGGTTTGGAAGATGCTGCCTCAGGAACCTTGATGAGTTGCTGCAGTGCACCTTGTAGATGGTACACACGACTGTTACTCTGTGTTGGCGATGGAGGGATTGAATGTTTCTGGAAGGGATAGTACTCAAGCAGGCTGCTTTGTCCTGGATGATGCCGAGCTTCTTCTGTGTTGTTGGAGCTGTACTCATCCAGGCAAGTGGAGAGTATTCCATTACACTCCTGACTTGTGCCTGGTAGATGGTGGACAGGCTTTGGAGAGCCAGGAGGTGAGTTAATCGCCACAGGATTTCTAACTTTTGACCTGCTCTGGTGGCCACAGTATTTATATTAGTTCAGTTCAGTTTGATCAGTGGTAACCCCCAGGGTGTTGATAATGGGGGATTCAGAGAAGGTAATGTCATTGAATGTCAAGGATGATGGTTAGATCCTCTCTTCTTGAAGATGGTCATTTCCTGACACTTGTGTTCTGTGAATGTTAATTGCCACTTGTCAGCTCAAGCCTGGATATTGTCCAGGTCTTGCTGCATTTGGACATGAACTGTTTCAGTATCTGAGGAATCAGGAATGGTGCTGAACATTGTGCAGTCATCAATGAAAGTCGCCACTTCAGACCTTATGATGGAAGGAAGGTCATTGATGAAGCAGCTGAAGATGGTTGGGCCTAGGACACTACCCTGAGGAACACCAGATGTGATGTCCTGGAGCTGAGATGATTGGCCTCCAACCACCAAAACTATCTTCCTTTGTGCCAGGTATGACTCCAACCAACAGAAGGTGTTCCCCGATTCCCATGGACTTCAGTTTTGCTCGGGCTCTTTGATGCCATACTCAGTCAAATGCTGCCTTGATGCCAAGGCCAGTCACTCTCACCTAACCTTTGTTATTCAGCTCTTTTGTCTATGTCTGCATCAGGAGCTGAGTGACCCTGGAGGAACCCAAACTGAGCATCCGTCAACAGGTTATTGCAAAGTAAGTGCTGCTTGATAGAGCTGCTGATGACTCTTTTCATCACTTTACTGATGATTGGGAGTAGACTGATGGGGCGGTAATTGGCCGGGTTGGATCTATCCTGTTTCTTGTGTACAGGAATACCTAGGTAATTATCCATATTGTCGGGTAGATGCCAATGTTGTAACTGTACTGGAACAGCTTGGCTAGGGGTGCAGCAAGTTCTGGAGCACAAGTCTTCAGTACAATTGCTGGGATATTGTCACGGCGAATAGCCTTTCAGTGTCCAATACCATCAGCCGTTTCTTGATATCAAGTGGGGTGAGTTGAATTGGCTAAAAAGTGACATCTGTGATGCTGAGGACCTCCAGAGGAGGTCAAAATGGATGATCCACTCGGCACTTCTGGCTAAAGATTGGTGTGAATGCGTCAACCTTATCTTTCACACATATGTGCTGGGCTCCGCCACCATTGAGGATAGGGATATTTGTAGAGCTTCCCACTCCAGTGAGTTGTTTAATTGCCCACCACCATCTAACAGCTGGATGTGGCAGGATCTTCAATCTTAACCATTAGTTGTGGAATTTCTTATCTCTATCTATCACATGCTACTTATGCTGTTTGGCGCACAAGTAGTCCTGTGTTGTAGCTTCACTAGGTTGATGCTCATTTGTAGATATGCTTGGTGTTGTTCCTTACAAGCCCTCCTGGCTCTTCATTGAACCAGGGTTGATCCCCTGGCATTGTGGTCATGGTAGAGTGGGGGGGTGGCGGGCCATGAGGTGACAGATTGTGGTCGGGTACGACTCTGCTGCTGCTGATGGCCCACAGTGCCTCATGGATACCCAACCTTGAGTTGCTGGACCTGTTCAAAGTCTATCCCATTTAGCACAGTGGTAGTACCATCCAACACAATGGAGGGTATCCTCAACATAAAGACGGGACTTTGTCTCCACAAGGATTGTGCGGTGGTCACTTCTACCGATACTGTTATGGACAGATGTATCGGTGGCAGGCAGGTTGGTGAGGATATGGTCAGTATGCTTTTCCCTCTTGTTGGTTTCCTCACCACCTGCTGCAGTCCCAATCTAGCATCTATGTCATTAGGGCCCAGCCAGCTCAGTTAGTGGTGGTACTACCGGGCCACTCTTGGTGATGTATATTGAAGTCCCCCACCAGAGTGTATTCTGCACCCTTGTCACCCTCAGTGCTTCCTCCAAGTGGTGTTCAACATGGAGGAGTATTGATTCATCAGCTGAGGGGGATGGTTCGTGGTAATCAGCAGGAGGTTGCCCATGTTTAACCTGGTGCCACGAGACTTGATGGGGTCCAGAATCAATGTTCAGGACGCCCAGGGCAACTCCCTCCTGAGTGTATATCACTGTTACCACTGTGTTGCCATCACTGCTGGATCTGTCCGGCCAGTGGGACAGGACATACCCAGGGATGGCGGTGTCTGGGGATTATCTGTAAGGTATGATTCCACGAGTATGGCTGTGTCACGCTGTTGCTTGACTCATGAGAATACATGCTCTGAGCCATTTAAACATCGAATTCTTCAACCACCGAGGGCGATAATCGTGCAATTCTACCGCCTTAAGGACAGAGACGAGGTCCTGAGATGGGCCAAAAAGGTGCGGAGTAGCAGATGGGAGAATGCGGTGGTAAGGATCTACCAGGATTGGAGTGCGGAGGTGGCGAGAAGGAGGGCGAGCTTCAACCGAGCCAAAGAGGTTTTGCACAAAAGGAAGGTGAAGTTTGGGATGCTGCAGCCGGCAAGACTATGGGTCACGCTTCAGGAGAGACACTATTATTTCGAGACGGCGGAGGAAGCATGGTCCTTCATCAATGAAGAGAAACTGGACCGGAACTGAGGGACTGATGCTGCAGGGAACTGTTATTGTTGTTATTATTGTTTTTGTTAATGGGATGGTGAAAGTTAATCGAGAAGTAAACAGGGAAGGGGGGGGACACTGGGGAAATGTGGGCGCCGGTGAGGGGGGAGAGGCGGGACATAGTCGGAGAATGGGGAAGGAGAGGGGGAGGGGAAAGGGAGCTGCGCCATAAGAGGCGGGTCAGGTAAAGGGATGTTCCCGCGCCAGAAAGAATAAGGCGGGAAAACAGGCGCAAGGCGGATGGGAGTTCCCTCACGCCGGGGGGGTCGAGGAGTGAGCAGGAGTAGCCGGGGTCAGTTGAAGTCAGCTGACTTACGGAAGTGATATGGGGGGAGCAAGCAAGCTAGATAGGGATCTAACGGGGGGGGGGGGGGGGGGGGGAGGAGGAGGGGACAACTGAGTTGCTGCTGTGGAAATCCAAAAGGAAATGGCTAAAGAGAGGGTGGTCGGGGGCGGAATGCGACGCTGGGGGAGCGAGCGGGAGCGCGGAGGCGGGATATGGGACTGGCCTAGAGAAAGTAATGGCTAGTCGACACGGGAGGGGGGCAGGTAGCCCCCCAGTGAGGCTGATCACGTGGAACGTGAGAGGCCTGAATGGACCGATAAAAAAGGCCCGAGCGCTCGCGCATTTGAAAGGACTAAGGGCAGACGTGGTTATGCTCCAAGAGACGCACCTAAAGGTGGCGGACCAAGTTAGGCTAAGGAAAGGATGGGTGGGACAGGTGTTCCACTCAGGACTGGACGCAAAGAACAGAGGGGTGGCCATTTTGGTGGGGAAACGGGTAGCATTTGAAGCAAAGAACATCGTAGCAGATAGTGGAGGTAGATATGTAATGGTGAGTGGTAGGCTGGAGGGAATGGAGGTCGTGTTGGTTAATGTGTATGCCCCAAATTGGGACGATGCAGGGTTCATGAGACGGATGCTGGGGCGTATTCCGGATCTGGAGGCAGGAAATTTGATTTTAGGAGGGGACTTCAATACGGTGCTGGACCCGGGGCTAGATAGATCCAGCTCAAGGACTGGAAGAAGGCCGGCAGCGGCCAAGGTACTTAAGGGGTTTATGGACCAAATGGGGGGAGTGGATCCATGGCGATTTCTTAGACCCAGGGCTAGGGAGTAGTCCTTCTTCTCCCACGTCCATAAAGTGTACTCCCGGATAGATTTTTTTGTTTTAGGAAGGTCGTTGATCTCTAGGGTGGAAGAAGCTGAATACTCAGCCATAGCGGTTTCGGATCATGCCCCACATTGGGTGGACCTGGAAGTAGGAGAGGACAGGGAGCAGAGGACACTCTGGCGATTAGATGTGGGACTGATGGCGGATGAGGGAGTGTGTGCAAGAGTGAGAGGGTGTATCGAGAGATACCTGGAGGTCAATGACGACGGCGAGGTCCCTGTGGGAGTGGTCTGGGAAGCACTGAAAGCGGTGGTCAGAGGAGAGCTGATTTCTATTGGGGCCCACAAAAGGAAAACAGAGGCCAAGGAAAGGGATAGATTACTGGGGGAGATTTTAAGGGTGGACAGGGAATTTGCAGAGACCCCGGAGGAGGAGCTGTACAGGGAGAGGAGACGACTCCAGACCGAGTTTGACCTTCTGACCACCAGAAAGGCGGAGGTACTGTGGAGGAAGGCACAGGGGAGGAGGTATGAATATGGGGAAAAGGCTAGTCGCCTGTTGGCGCACCGACTGCGAAAGAGGGCAGCAGCGAGGGAGATAGGAGGAATTAGGGATGAAAGGGGAGACACTGTGCGAAGGGCAGGAAAGATAAATGAGGTGTTTAAGACCTTTTATGAAGAACTGTATAGGTCTCAGCCCCCAGAGGGAGAGGAGGGGATGCGGCAGTTCCTGGACCAGTTGAGGTTCCCGAAAGTGGAGGAGCAGGCGGTGGCAGGCCTGGGGGCGCCGATTGAGGTGGACGAGGTTATTAAGGGACTGGGAAGCAGGGAAGGCCCTGGGGCCGGACGGGTTCCCGGTGGAATTCTACAGAAAATATGTGGAGGAAAAGTATAAGTTACCCCGGGGGAATTTCTTGAGATATATGCAGGTGAGGGCGTTTACTAGACAACAGGTGAGGGAATTTCCGCGGCTCCCGACACAGGGGATACAGGACAGGGTGCTTTCAGGGGTGTGGGTCGGAGAGGGCAAGGTGTCAGATATTTATAGAGAGATGAGGGAAGAGGGGGAGGAGTCGGTGGGCAAACTAAAATGAAAGTGGGAAGAAGAACTAGGGGAGGAGATAGAGGAGGGTATGTGGGCTGATGCCCTAAGCAGGGTAAATTCCTCTTCCTCATGCGCCAGGCTTAGCCTGATTCAATTTAAGGTGCTACATAGAGCACACATAACGGGGGCAAGATTGAGCAGGTTCTTTGGAGTGGAGGACAAATGTGGGAGGTGTGGCGGGAGCCCGGCAAACCACGCACATATGTTTTGGGCGTGCCCGGCACTGGAAGGGTATTGGAAGGGAGTGACGGGAGTGATTTCGCAGGTGGTGAAGGCCCGGGTCAAACCAGGCTGGGGGTTAGCTCTATTTGGAGTTGCGGAAGAGCCGGGAGTGCAGGAGGCGAAAGAGGCCGATGTCGTGGCCTTTGCGTCCCTCGTAGCCCGGCGCAGGATCCTACTCATGTGGAAGGAGGCGAAACCCCCCGGACTGGAGGCCTGGGTAAATGATATGGCGGGGTTTATTAAACTGGAGCAGATAAAGTTTGCCCTGAGAGGATCGGCTCAAGGGTTCACCAGGCGGTGGCAGCCATTTCTCGACTACCTAGGGGAACGTTAGAGGGAAGACAGATGACCAGCAGCAGCAACCCAGGGGGGAGGAGGCTTAGTTGAGTATAGGTCAATAGAGTACGAGGTTTTGTTACTTGTATATTA
Organism: Scyliorhinus torazame; assembly: GCF_047496885.1. NCBI lineage: Eukaryota > Metazoa > Chordata > Chondrichthyes > Carcharhiniformes > Scyliorhinidae > Scyliorhinus > Scyliorhinus torazame. Next base: position 218,312,665 of record NC_092717.1, on the reverse strand, counting down.
TTATTATTATTATTATTATTGTTAAAAAGTTAAAAAATTTCTGTTTTGTTATTGTTATCGTTTTGCAAGCGGGAAAAATGTTGCTCAGGGAAAAAAAATTTCAATAAAATATATTTTTATAATTTCAATAAAATATAAAAACATTGAATTCTTCTTTAATTGAGTCCAGAGTCAAATTCTTCACCTGTTGTGATTGGTGTGAATTTTCCTTATAAGAAAATAATTCAATACTGTCATGGAAACTTGGACCAAACAAATAAACCTCGACCAAACAAAGGGCTGGTTATTTTTATATTGTTGAATAGGTTTGCTCTAAAACACAATACAGATGATTTGGTTTCATGTGGAATGTGCTATACTTTGGTGCCCGAATAAAGAGAAGGAAACAGGTTGCAAAAGATTGTGGTGAATTAGTCCTAATATTAAATTACCCCCCAATTGGCCAATTAGACAAATTGCAGTAACTACAACGGAAACTAAAAAATGGAGAGATAAATTAATAACGTTTATAAAATATCACAAAGTAAAGTACAGCACAGGGACAGGCCCTTCGGCCCTCCAAGCGTGCGCCGACCATGCTGCCCGTCTCATCTAAAACCTTCAACACCTCCGGGGTCTGTATCCCTCCAATCCCATCCTATTCAATGGATTTGTTTATTGTTACGTGTACCAAGGTACAGTGAAAAGTATTTTACTGCGAGCAGCTCAAACAGATCATTTAATACATGAAAAGAAAATACATAATAGGGCAAGACAAGATACACAATGTAAATACCTAGACATCGGGTGGAGTATACAGGGGTGTAGTATTAATCAGGTCAGTCCATAAGAGGGTAATTTAGGAGTCTGGTAACAGCGGGGAAGAAGCTGTTTTTGAGTCTGTTTGTGCGTGTTCTCAGACTTCTGTATCTCCTGCCCGATGGAAGAAGTTGGAAGAGTGAGTAACCCGGGTAGGAGGGGGTCTTTGATTATGCTGCCCGCTTTCACCAGGTAGCGGGAGGTGTAGATAGAGTCAGTGGATAGGAGGCGCGTTTGTGTGATGGACTGGGCAGTGTTCACGACTCTCTGAAGTTTCTTGTGGTCTTGGGCCGAGCACTTGTCATACCAGGCGGTGATGCTGATAGGATGCTTTCTATGGTGCACCTGCAGAAGTTGGTAAGAGTCAATGTGGACATGCCGAATTTCCTTAGTTTCCTGAGAAAGTATAGGCCCTGTTGTGCTTTCTTGGTGGTAGCGTCGACGTGGGTGGACCAGGACAGATTTTTGGTGAAAGAATCAGAGAATTTACAGTGCAGAAGGAGGCCAGTCAGCCCATCGGGTCTGCACCAGCTCTTGGAAAGAGCACCCTACTTAAGCACACACCTCCACCCTATCCCTGTAACCCAGAAACCCCACCTAAACTAAGGGCAATTTAGCATGGCCAATCCACCTAACCTGTACATCTTTGGGCTGTGGGAGGAAACCGGAGCACCCGGAGGAAACCCACACAGGCATGGGGAGAACGTGCAGGCTCCGCACAGCCATTGACCCAAGCAGTGAATCGAACCTTGGAACCTGGAGCTGTGAAGCAACTGTGCTAACCACTGTGCTACCGTGCCGCCCGTACCATGATGTGCACACCTAGGACTTTGAAGCTGTCAACCATCTCCACCTCGGCCCCGTTGATGCAGACAGGGGTGTGTCCAGTATTTTTCTTCCTGAAGTCAATGACCAGCTCTTTAGTTTTGCTGCCATTGAGGGAGAGATTGTTGTCGTTGTACCACTCCACTAGGTTCTCTATCTCCCTCCTGTATTCTCACTCGTCGTTGTTCGAGATCCGACCCACTATGGTTGTGTCATCAGCAAACTTGTAGATGGAGGTGGAATCAAATTTTCCCACGTGTGTCTCGGGAATATAATAGGGGGCTAAGTACGCAGCCTTGCGAGGCCCCGGTATAGAGAACTATCGTGGAGGAGGTGTTGTTGTTTATTCTTACTGATCGTGTCTGTTGATCAGAAAGTTGAGGATCCAGTTGCAGAGTGAGGAGCCAAGTCCTAAGTTTTGGAGCTTTGATATGAGCTTGGCTGGGATTATGGTGTTGAAGGCGGAGCTGTAGTCATTGAATAGGAGTCTGATGTAGGAGTCCTTGTGGTCGAAATGGTCCAGGGATGGGTGTAGGGCCAATGAGATGACATCTGCTGTGGACCAGTTGCGGCGGTATATATACTGCAGTGGATCTAGGCACCCTGTAAGTATGGAGTTGATGTGCTTCATGACCAACCTCTCGAAGCACTTCATTAGGATTGATGTCAGGGCCACTGGATGGTAGTCATTGAGGCACGTTGCCTGGTTGTTCTTTGGCACCGGTATGACGGTGGTCTTCTTGAAGAAGATGGGGACCTCGGAGCAGAGTAGGGAGAGGTTGGAGATATCCACGAACACATGTGCCAGCTGATGCACGCAGGCTCTGAGTGCATGACCAGGGACCCCGTCTGGACCCGTCGCCTTCTGAGGATTTACTTACAGGAAGGACGATCTGACTTTGGAAGCTGTGATGGTGGGTATGGTGTGTCCGGGGCTGCTGGGGCAGTCGACAGCGGATTGATGGTTTCCTGCTCGAACCAAGTATAGAATGTATTGAGTTCATCAGGGAGGAGTGCGCTTCTGCCGGAGATACTGCTCGGCTTCGCTTTATAGCTCGTTATGTTGTTTAAGCCTTGCCACAACCGCCGAGAGTCTGTAACGCTAGTCTGTGACTCCAGCTTGATCTGATATTGGATTTCTTGTATAGGTCAGGGAAGCCTGACTTGAACGCTTCAGACCTGTCCTTCAGTAGGGAGTTAATTTCCCGATTAAGCAATTTCTCAAGACATCCCTTAAACATCATTATTGTACCTGCTTCCACCACCTCCTCCGGCAGCGAGTTCCAGGCACCCACTACCCTCTGTGTAAAAAACTTGCCTCGCACATCTCCTCTAAATCTTGCCCCTCGCACCTTAAACCTATGTCCCCTAGTAATTGACTCTTGCACCCTGGGAAAAACCTTCTGACTATCCACTCTGTCCATGCCCCTCATAATTTTGTTAATTTCTATCAGGTCGCCCCTCAACTTCTGTCATTCCAGTGAGAACAAACCAAGTTTATCTAACCTCTCCTCATAGCTAATGCCCTCCATACCAGGCAACATTCTGGTAAATCTCTTCTGTACACTCTCCAAAGCCTCTACATCCTTTTTGTGAAATTGAACACTATATTCCAAGTATGGCTTAACTAAGGTTCTATACACTGCAGCATGACTTGCCAATTTTTATACTCAATGCCCCAGCCAATGAAGGCAAGCATGTCATATGCCTTCTTGACTACCTGTGTTGGCACTTTCAGTGACCTGTGGACATGTACACCCAGGTCCCTCTGCCTGTCAATACTCTTAAGGGTTCTGCTATTTACTGTATATTTCCCACCTGTATTAGACTTTCCATAAAGCATTCCCTCACATTTGTCCGAATTAAACTCTATCTGCCATCTCAACGCCCAAGTCTCCAACAGATCTATATCCTGCTGTATCCTCTGACAGTCCACATACTATCTGCAATTCCACCTAACCTTTGTGACGTCCACAAACGTATTAATCGGACCAGTTACATTTTCCTCCAAATCATTTATATATACTACAAACAGCAAAGGTCCCAGCACTGATCCCTGCAGAACACCCTAGCCACAGCCCTCCATTCAGAAAAGCACCCTTCCACTGCTACCCACTGTCATCTATGATCTAGCCAGTTCTGTATCCATCTTGCCAGCTCACCTCTGATCCCGTGTGACTTCACCTTCTGTACCAGTCTGCCATGAGGAAACTTGTCAAAGGCCTTACTGAAGTCCATGTAGACAACATCCACTGCCCACCCCTCATCAATCACTTCATCACTTCTTCAAAAAACTCAATCAAGATAATGAGAAACGACCTCCACTTCACAAAACCATGCTGCCTTTCGCTAATACGTCCACTTACTTCCAAATGGGAGTAATCCTGTCTCAAAGCATCCTCTCCAATAATTTCCCTACCACTGGCGTAAGGCTCACCGGCCTGTAATTTCCTGGATTATTCTTGCAACCCTTCTTAAATAAAGGAACAACATTAGCTATTCTCCAGTTCTCAGGGACCTCACTTGTAGCCAGTGAGGATACAAAGATTTCCGTCAAGGCCCCAGCAATTTTCTCCCTTGCCTCTCTCAGTATTCTGGGATAGATCCCATCAGATTGTGGGGACATATCTACCTTAATGTTTTTCAAGACGCTCAACACCTTTTTGATCTCAATGTGACCCAAATTATCTACACACACCTTCCCCAGACTCATCATCCACCAAGTCATTCTCTTTGGTGAATGCTGATGCAAAGTAATCATTTAGCACCTCACCCATTTCCTCTAGCTCCACGCATAGATTCCCACTCCTGTCCTTGAGTGGGCCAACCCTTTCCCTGGTTACCCTCTTGCTCTTTACATATGTATAAAATGCTTTGAGATTTTCCTGAATCCTGTTTGCCAATGACTATCCGTGACCCCTTTTAGCCCTCCTGATTCTTTACTTACGTTCATTCCTACTTTCCTTATATTCCTCACGGGCTTCGTATGTTCCCAATCTTCTTTCCTTTTTGGTGCTTCCGGTTGCGGCAATGCGGAGCTAAGCCACACATTTCAGCAGCTCCTGCTATAACGGACTTTTGGGCTCTCCAGAGGAGCCCCAACGGAAATGTTTTGATTAAATCCCGTGTGGGAAGGTGAAGTAAGGTCCCCCCTTACGTTGTATGGCGGAGATTAGCGGTGGAGCGTCGGAGAAAGAGGCTCTGGAGCAGCGGCAAAAACGAGGGGGAAAAAACAAGATGGCGGAGGGCGGAGATCGAGCAGCATGGGGGCCGGACCAGCAGGAGTTCCTCAAGCGCTGTGTGGAGGAGCTGATAAAGGAGGTGCTGGCGCCAATGCTGTTGGCGATCGAGGGGCTGAAGGAGACCCAGAAGGCTCAGGCGGTGGAGCTTCGCGAGGTGAGGGATAAAACGAATGAGAACGAGGACGAGATCCTGGGCCTGGCGGTAAAGATGTAGGTGCACGAGGCGGTGCACAGGAGGTGGGCCGAGAGAATTGAGGTCCTGGAGAACAGGTCGAGGAGGAAGAACCTCCGGATTCTGGGTCTTCCCGAAGGAGTGGAGGGAGCTGATGCCGGGGCGTATGTGAGTACGATGCTCCATTCGCTGATGGGTGCAGAGGCCTCTCCGAGCCCCTTGGAGCTGGAAGGGGCTCACCGGGTCCTGGCGAGGAGACCCAAGGCTGATGAGCCGCCAAGGGCGATAGTGGCAAGGTTCCATCGCTTCGCGGACGAAGAAAGTGTTCTGAGATGGGCCAAGAAGGTGCGGAGCAGTAGATGGGAGAACGCGGTGATCCGAGTCTACCAGGATTGGAGCGCGGAGGTGGCAAGGAGGAGAGCTGGCTTCAACCAGGCCAAGGCGGGGCTGCACAAAAAAAGAGTCAGGTTCGGCATGCTGCAGCCTGCGCGACTGTGGTCACTTATCAGGACCGACACCATTATTTCGAAACGCCAGAAGAGGCTTGGACCTTTATCCAAACGAAAAAATTGGACTCGAACTGTGGGGGGGATGTTGGTTGTATACGGGGTTGTAAATATGGGTAAAGAATGCTTCATGGGTGGGATGATGGATGGGGATGTGGGTAGAGTTCTGGTTAAAATTCTTTTTTTTCTGTTGACGAGATAGTGGGGAATGTGGGCGTCGGTGCTGGAGGGAGGTGAGACTCGGGGATGGGGGAACTGGGATAATGGCCGCAACAGGAGCTGCGCCACGGGGGCGGGGCTGGCTCAGGAAAGCGCGGGCTTTTTCTCGCGCTGGGGGTGGGGGGGGGGGGGGGGAGGAAGTGTTGCTCTTTTTAGCCTTAGTCTATTGGCTCTGATTACGTCACCTTTGCTCACAAGTCGCCAGGTATCTTTATGATACGGCCACGTGGTTCAAGTTCAGGTTATGATTGATAATACAGCACACCGCTTAGTAAGGATTAAAACAACGGTCATTTATTATATACAACAAGCAATATTAATACACTAATACCACTATCTATATAATAAACCTATCACTACTGGCCAATACTTAACTTAGGAAGAGCCCACCAGGTCAGGGAAACGAATGGCTTGTCCAATCAGATCTGGCCCGCGGGATTCAAAAGGCTGCTTCAGGTCGGTGGCTAGGTGTCTCTACCGGATATCGATCGCTGGATTCAAACTTACAGTTGCCGGTTGCTGTTCTTGCGAAGGTCTCGAGCAAGCGAAGAGGAGAGAGAGAGAGATCTGAACTTGGCCCCTCACTTTTATAGGGCCCAGGGGCTTCCCGCCTCCCGGGGCAGCCCTTGACCCTGAGTCCCAAGTGATTGGATTTGTCCCCAATCCCTGGGGTCGATGTGTCCAATGGTGAGGCGATTCCTTGATCGGGGGGTGGTCGTTCACCTGTCTTTGTTTCGGCCACTGCAGGCGCCGACAGGTCTGGCCCGGTATTCAATTGCTAATATGTTGCAATTGTTCCCGGGGATAGCCGATTTAACTGCAGATGTCTGGATAGATGAGCTGCAAACAGTCCTGAATGTAACTGCAAATACCTGGGTTGATGGGCTGTTGATAGCCCTGAGTATCGATCTGGGCTAACTTCCCCAGAGCCAAATATGCAATACTGTCTGCAGCTGCCTGCTTGTGTCTTGTTAGCTGCTTTTCCCAGCAGTCTTTCGGGTTAGCCATTTCAAACTGGGGTTTGGCCGATTAATCGGAATGCAGCCATTTTACGTGGCTACAGAAGGTAAGGAGGAGGAGAGACTCCCACACAGGGGAGATCAACGGGAAGGCAGGAGAAGCCGGGGTCAGCAGAAGTCAGCTGACTCACGGAAGTAATATGGGGGGAGCAATCAAGCTAGATAGGGCAGGGCATTGATCCCGAAAGTGGAGGGAACGGAGTATTCGGTCATAGCCATTTCAGACCATGCCCCGCATTGGGTGGAGCTAGAGCTGGGGGAGGAGAGGGACCAACGCCCGTTGTGGCGGTTGGATGTGGGACTGCTGGCAGACGAGGAAGTGTGTGTGAGGATGCGGGGGTGCATCGAAAGGTACCTGGAGGCCAACGACAACGGGGAGGTGCAGGTGGGAGTAGTATGGGAGGCGCTGAAGGCGGTGGTCAGGGGAGAGTTCATCTCCATCAGGGCTCATAGGGTGAAGAGAGAGGGTAGGGAAAGGGAGAGGTTAGTGGGGGAGATTTTAGGGGTGGACAGGAGATATGCAGGGGCTCCTGATGAGGGACTACTCAGGGAGAGACAAAGTCTCCAGACGGAGTTCGACCTGTTGACCACAGGGAAGGCAGAGGCACAGTGGAGGAAGGCACAGGGGGCGATATATGAATATGGGGAGAAGGCGAGTCGGATGCTGGCACATCAGCTCCGTAAGACGATGGCAGAGAGGGAAATAGGTGGAGTCAAGGATGGCAGGGGAACTACGGTGCGGAGTGCGGTGAAAGTGAATGAGGCATTCAAGGTCTTTTACGAGGAGGTGTATAGGTCCCAGCCCCCAGTGGGAAAAGAGGGGATGCGACGAATCTTGGACCAACTGAGGTTCCCAAGGGTGGAGGAGCAGGAGGTGGCTGGTTTGGGGGCACCAATTGGGGTGGAGGAGCTGGTTAAAGGACTGGGGAGCATGCAGGCAGGGAAGGCCCCGGGGCCAGATGGGTTCCCGGTGGGGTTTTATAGGAAGTATGTAGACCTGTTAGCCCTGTTGCTGGTAAGGACCTTCAATGAAGCAAGGGAGGGGGGGGACCCTGCCCCCGACAATGTCGGAGGCGACGATCTCTTTGATCTTGAAGCGGGATAAGGACCCACTGCAATGCGGGTCGTATAGACTGATCTCGCTCCTCAACGAAGATGCTAAGCTGCTGGCAAAAATGTTGGCTACGAGGATTGAGGACTGTGTCCCGGGGGTGATTCACGAGGACCAGACGGGATTCGTAAAGGGTAGGCAGCTAAACACCAATGTGCGAAGGCTCCTAAATGTGATAATGATGCCATCGGTGGAGGGAGAGGCGGAGGTAGTGGCAGCCATGGACGCGGAGAAGGCCTTTGACCGAGTAGAGTGGGAGTATCTCTGGGAAGTGTTGAGGAGGTTTGGTTCGGGGAGGGTTTATTAGTTGGGTTAAGCTCCTGTATAGAGCCCCGGTGGCGAGTGTGGTCACGAACCGGCGGAGGTCGGAGTATTTCCGGCTGTATCGAGGGACGAGGCAGGGGTGCCCCCTGTCCCCTCTGCTGTTTGCATTAGCAATTGAACCTTTGGCCATGGCGCTAAGGGAGTCGGGGAAATGGAAGGGGGTGGTCCGAGGGGGAGAGGAACATCGAGTGTCGCTGTACGCAGACGACCTGTTGCTGTATGTGGCGGATCCAGTGGAGGGGATGGTTGAGGTCATGCAGATCCTAAGGGAGTTTGGAGACTTCTCGGGCTATAAGCTCAATGTGGGAATGAGTGAGCTGTTTGTGGTGCATCCGGGGGATCAGGGAAGAGGGATAGACGACCTACCGTTGTGGAGGATGGAAAGGAGCTTTCGATACTTGGGGATTCAGGTAGCTAGGAGCTGGGGGGCACTGCACAAACTTAATTTGATGCTGCTGGTGGAACAGATGGAGGAGGATTTTAAAAGGTGGGACATGTTGCCACTCTCGCTGGCGGGCAGGGTACAGTCGATTAAAATGGTGGTCCTCCCGAGGTTTCTTTTTGTGTTCCAATGCCTCCCAACTGTGATTACCAAGGCCTTCTTTAAGAGGGTGAGCAGGAGCATTATGGGATTTGTGTGGGCGAGCAAGACCCCGAGGGTAAGGAGGGGGTTCCTGGAGCGTAGCAGAGATAGAGGAGGGTTGGCATTACCGAATTTGGGTGGCTACTACTGGGCAGCCAACGTGGCGATGATCCGTAAGTGGGTGATGGAGGGAGAGGGGGCAGCGTGGAAGAGGTTGGAGATGGCGTCCTGCAAAGGAACGAGCCTGGGGGCGCTGGTGACGGCACCGCTGCCGCTCTCGCCGACAAGATACACCACGAGCCCAGTGGGGGCGGCAACGCTAAAGATCTGGGGGCAGTGGAGACGACACAGGGGAGCGATGGGAGCCTCGGTGTGGTCCCCGATCAGGGATAACCATAGGTTTGTCCCCGGAAGGATGGACGGGGGGTTTCAGAGCTGGCATCGGGCAGGGATTAGAAGAATGGGGGACCTGTTCATCGATGGGACATTTGCAAGCTTAGGGGCGCTGGAGGAGAAATTTGGACTACCCCCGGGAAATGCCTTTAGGTACATGCAAGTGTGGGCGTTTGTGAGGCAACAGGTGAGGGAATTCCCGTTGCTCCCGGCACAGGGGATTCAAGACAGGGTGATTTCGGGCGTATGGGTCAGAGAGGGCAAGGTGTCGGCGATATACCAGGAGATGAAAGAAGAGGGGGAGGCTTTGGTAGAGGAGCTGAAAGATAAATGGGAAGAGGAGCTGTGGGAGGAGATTGAGGAGGGGCTGTGGGCTGATGCCCTAAGTAGGGTTAATTCCTCTTCCTCGTTTGGCAGGCTTAGCCTGATAACAGTTTAAGGTAGTTCACAGAGCACATATGACGGGGGCGAGGCTGAGTAGGTTCTTTGGGATGGAGATGTGGGAGGTGCTCAGAAGTCCGGCGAACCATGTCCATATGTTTTGGTCATGCCCGGCACTGGAGGGGTTCTGGAGGGGAGTTGCGGGAACAGTATCTAAGGTGGTGAAAGTCCGGGTCAAGCCAAGCTGGGGACTAGCACTATTTGGAGTAGTGGACGAGCCGGGAGTGCAGGAGGCGAAAGAGGCTGGTATTCTGGCCTTTGCGTCCCTAGTAGCCCGGCGATGGATCTTGTTAATGTGGAAAGAGGCGAAGCCCCCCAGCGTGGAGGCCTGGATAAATGATATGGCAGGGTTTATCAAGTTGGAGAGGATAAAGTTTGCCTTGCGAGGGTCTGCGCAGGGGTTCTACAGGCGGTGGCAACCGTTCCTGGACTGTCTCGCGGAGCGTTAGATGAAGGTCGGACAGCAGCAACAGCAACCCAGGGGGAGGAGGGGGGGGGATATCTTTTGTGGGGGGGGCGGGGGGAAGGAGGGAGGGAGGGGGAAGGTTTTTTTTTCTGGGGGGCATTTGAGCAAGAAAACACATGAATGATCCGGAAAACTGACATGTACGGGAGGAATCCAACGTACAAAGTTCTGTATCATATTGACTTACCATGTTCATGTCTTGCTGTGCAAGCTTTCTTTCTTTTTTGTTACCGGGGGGGCGGGGGGGGGGGGGGGGTTTGTTTGTATGGTTGCAAATTTTGGGGAAAATTTTTTAATAAACATATTTTTTAAAAAAACAAACAATTGCTTCCTTTTTCTTTCCGATTAGGCTCACAATATCCCTCAATATCTAAGGTTCCCAAAACTTGACATACTTATCCTTCTTCCTCACCTCTCACATGCCAGATGTTGATTTACCCGGGACTGGTTTAGCACAGGACTAAATCAGGACTGGCTTTGAAAGCAGACCAAGGCAGGCCAGCAGCACGGTTCAATTCCCGTACCAGCCTCCCCGAACAGGCGCCAGAATGTGACGACTTGGGGCTTTTCACAGTAACTTCATTTGAAGCCCACTTGTGACAATAAGCGAATTTCATTTCATTTTCAAACTTCCGCCCCCAATCTAGATTCTTCAGTTCCTGCCTAATATTGTGAAAATTAGCCTTCTCCCAATTTAGCACATTCACCCGAGGACTATTATCTTTATCCAATAGTACATTAAAAATTACTGTATTATGGTCACTGTTCCCAAAATGCTCCCCTACTGAAACTTCGACCACCTGGCCGGGCTCATTCCCCAATACCAGGTCCAGTACGGCCCCTTCCCTAGTTGGACTATCTAAATATTGTTTCAAGAGGTCCTCCTGGATGCTCCCTACAAACTCTGCTCCATCCAAGCCCCTAGCACAAAGTGAGTCCCAGTCAATAAAGAGAAAGTTAAAATCACCCACCGCAACAACTCTGTTGCTTTTACACCTTTCGAAAATCTGCCGACATATCTGCTCCTCGATCTCCTGCTGGCTGTTTGGAGGCCTGTAGTAAACCCCCAACATTGAGACTGCACCCTTCCTATTCCTGAGCTCTACCCTGCATGAGCCCTCTGTCCTCCCAGAGTACAGCTGTGATACTCTCCTTAACCTGTAATGCAACTCCCCCACCCCTTTTACATCCCCCTCTATCCCACCTGAAACACCTAATTCCGGGACCGTTTAGCTGACAATCCTGTCCCTCCCTCAACCAAGCCTCTGTAATAGCAACAACATCATCATTCCAAGTACTAATCCAAGCTCAAAGTTGATCTGCCTTACAGGTTCTACTCCTCGCATTGAAACAAGTGCACTTCAGACCACCAATCCCACTGTGTTCAGCAACATCTCCCTGCCTAGTCTTCCTCTGAGTCTTACTGGCCCTATTCTCTAATTCCCCTCAATTATTTCACCTTCTGACCTATTGCTCCATTTCCCACCCCCCTGCCACACTAGTTTAAACCCTCCCGAGTGGCACTAGCAAACCTCATAGCCAGGATATTTTTGCCCCTCCAGTTTAGATGCAACCCGTCCTTCTTGTACAGGTCCCACCTGCCCTGGAAGAGATCCCAAGGTCCAGATATCTGAAACCCTCCCTCCTACACCACCAGTTTAGCCACTTGTTTAGCTGTACTATCTTCCTATTTCTAGCCTCACTGTAACCCCGAGATTACAACCCTAGAGGTCCTGTTTTTAAACTTTCCAATTAACTCCCTAAACTCCTGCTGCAGGACCTCGCCATTCTTCTTGCCTATGTCGTTAGTAGCAATAAGTACCATGACGCTGGCTGTTCACTCTCTCCCTTCAGAATGCCCCCTGCCAGTTCAAAGACGTCCAGGAACCTGCACCAGGGAGGCAACATACCATCCCTGAGTCTCTTTCACATCCACAGAAGTGCCTATCTGTACCCCTGACTATAGAGTTCCCTGCATCACGTGCATCAGTCGAAAGTTTTTTTTGTGGAAATTATGTATACATTGCTTAACAAAAGATGATGAACAATTCATTTTCTATGGTGAGTGAAGAGGGCAATTTGGGCACCCTTAGATATAATATTAATAATAATCGTTATTGTCACATGTAGGCTTACATTAACACTGCAATGAAGTTACTGTGAAAATCCCCTAGTTGCCACGCTCCGGCGTCTGTTCAGGTACACTGAGGGAGAATTCGGAATGTCCAAATTACCTAACAAGCACGTCTTTCGGGACTTGTGGGAGGAAACCGGAGCACCCGACGGAAACCCAACCACACACAGGGAGAACGTGCAGACTCCGCACAGACAGTGACCCAAGCCGGGAATTGAACCTGGGACCCTGGCACTGTGAAGCAACTGTGCTAACCACTGGGCTAGATAGTATACTGTAACCATTTTAAAACCTACAGTTCCACCATTGGGGTAGTTAAATTGGGGTGGCCCCAAGAGGGGGTGAAATTGAGGCAGCCACAGGATGGCCCAACAGGGCAAAATCAAAAGCAGAAGTTTGTGACCGCATGGGGAGGGGAAAGTACAAAGTGGCTTTCCTTGTCCAACAGCATCCTAATTGATGAAATGTAAAAACAGTGTGAATTCCAACAGGCACTCTGCTGTACAGGGGGGGAAGGGGGCTGCGAAGCTCTGACAAGGATTCCTCCCGGACACTCGCACTGTGAATGTTATAACAAAATTGACAAAATAAAGAATGAATTAAGTTGTAAACGAAATACAGGCTTGTGTTAAACAATTCTTAAATTCAGCTCTGTGTCAAGGTCAGATAACTTGCAGTTTGGCAGCAGTCCAATTTGAACTTTCAGACATTTGAAAAAAAAACGATTAAAACTTCTTTCAAACTTGCTTAAGTGACAACATTGAAATGGGTTTAAAGAAAAAATAGAAGGATATAAAATTCTTGGATCTGAAAAGTTAACTATTTCAGCGGGCAATTGATTTGGTTTTAAATTGCCAAGGAACTGTGTGTCTATGATTATATATGAGTCTAAATTACTTGATATATGGTTTAATTGTGGATTTATGGCAATAGATTGACACCAATCAAAAGTGAAATTTTAAGCATGCTCTCGATGAATTTGGAAAAAATGTGAGAATTTTAGTGTGCTATCACATCATCCCCATTAGAGAACAAAGGTTTTGTAGATTATAATGTGTTTTGGTGAGAATGCCTTTGAGATTTGCGGCAGATTTAACGATCTCGTTTTGCCAGGGGTGAAAATGAGTGGACCGGTTAGATAGCAGGAGAGGGGGCGGCACGGTGGTTAGCACTGCTGCTTCATGGCGCCGAGGACCCAGGTTCGATCCCGACCCCGAGTCACTGTCCGTGTGGAGTTTGCACATTCTCCCGTGTGTTGCTCTTATTAGCCTTAGTTTTATTAGCTCTAATTCTGTCACCTTTGCTCACGAGTCGCCAGGTATCTTTCTGATACTGCCACGTGGTTCAAGCTCAAGTGATGATTAATAATGCAGCACACCGCTTAGTAAATGTTAAATCAACGATCATTTATTATATACAGCAATACATACTTATACAATAATCCTACTTCTAGACTATTACCTACCACTAAAGGCCAATACTTAACTTTGGTGATGGCCCACCAGGTCAGGGAAACGAATGGTCTATCGAATTGGGTCTGGCCTGCGGGATTCAAAAAGGCTGGTACGGGTCGATAGTCTGGAACACCTATCTGGTAGTGATCGCTGGAGTAAGACTTACTTTGTTCTTCGTCGAAGGGTCTCTCGAAGGTTGCGAGTAGGAGAAGAAGGGTCGATCTGAACTTGGCCCCTATTTTTATAGTTCCCAGGGGCCTCCCGCCTCTCGGGGCGGACCTTGACCCTGGTCCCAAGTGATTGGACTTGGTCCCAATCACTGGGTTCGATATGCTCCAATAATGGGGCGATTCCTTGATCGGGGGGTGGTCGTCCACCTTTCTTTGTCTCAGCCACTGCTGGTGCCGAAAGGTCTGGATCGGCTTTCAATTGCTAATTTATAGCAATTGTTCCCGGGGATGGCTGATTAAAATGCAGATGGCTGGGTTGATGTGCTGTTAATGGTTGCTTAACCACTTCCTTACCTTGCAGGTCAGCTGTTCGGGAGAGAGAGGGAGCCAGGACCTTGGAAACAGCGCGGGAGTTTCAAAAAGCGCGGGAGCTGCGAGGCAGAGGGGACAGTTTAAAAGGGCGCGCTGTGGGTGAGGTAAGTACTGCTTAGCCACTTCCTTACCTTGCAGGTCAGCTGTTCGGGAGAGAGAGGAAGCCAGGACCTTGGAAACAGCGCGGGAGTTTCAAAAAGCGCGGGAGCTGCGAGGCAGAGGGGACAGTTTAAAAGGGCGCGCTGTGGGTGAGGTAAGTACTGATTAACCACTTCCTTACCTTGCAGGTCAGCTGTTTGGGAGAGAGATCAGTTTTGGGAGCAGGCCTATTGGCTGACTGTAAATCAGGAAGGATACAAAGGGTGTGGCTGAAGTGCCTTTAGAAACAGAGTGCTGAAGGCAAACAGAGTGTATCTGAGTTTGGGTAAGGCTGAGTTCGGGTAAGAGGGGAGTGACAAAAAAAAAAAAAAAATCAAGTTAATTAAGTAAATTAATTAACTAGTTAAGGGAATTTGGTGCTCACCTGAAGGAGGTGCAGAGAAGCAGACCTGTGAGGGAGTCTCTGGAGCAATTGCATCACAGCCAGCAGGTAAGTGATTGGCTTGTAACTGGTAAGTGATTTCTCTCTCTTTGACTTTCTCTTAGCTGTGTAGTGTAGTTCAAATTTAACTTCAGGTTTAAGTCATGGCAGGAGAGCTCAGACCCGTGTCATGCTCCTCTTGTGAGATGTGGCAAGTCAGGGACCCTTCTGGTGTCCCTGACTCCTTCATCTGCAAGAAGTGTGTCCAACTGCAGCTCCTGTTAGACCGCTTGACGGCTCTGGAGCTGCGGATGGACTCACTTTGGAGCATCCGCGATGCTGAGGAAGTTGTGGAAAGCACATTCAGTGAGTTGGTCACACCGCAGATTAAAATTACTGAGGCAGATAGGGAAAGGGTGACCAACAGACAGAGGAAGAGTAGGAAGGCAGTGCAGGGATCCCCTGCGGTCATCTCCCTCCAAAACAGATTTACCGTTTTGGAAACTGTTGGGGGAGATGGCTCACCAGGGGAAGGTGGCAGCAGCCAGGTTCATGGCACCGTGGCTGGCTCTGCTGCACAGAAGGGCGGGAAAAAGAGTGGCAGAGCTATAGTGATAGGGGATTCAATTGTAAGGGGAATAGACAGGCGTTTCTGCGGACGCAAACGAGAATCCAGGTTGGTATGTTGCCTCCCTGGTGCAAGGGTCAAGGATGTCTCGGAGCGGCTGCAGGGCATTCTGGAGGGGGAGGGTGAACAGCCAGCTGTCGTGGTGCATATAGGCACCAACGATATAGGTAAAAAACGGGATGAGGTCCTACAAGCTGAATTTAGGGAGTTAGGAGTTAAACTAAAAAGTAGGACCTCAAAGGTAGTAATCTCAGGATTGCTACCAGTGCCACGTGATAGTCAGACTAGGAATGACAGGATAGCTAGGATGAATACGTGGCTTGAGAGATGGTGCAAGAGGGAGGGTTTCAAATTCCTGGGACATTGGGACCGATTCTGGGGGAGGTGGGACCTGTACAAATCGGACGGTCTGCATCTGGGTGGGACCGGAACCAATGTTCTCGGGGGGGTGTTTGCTAGTGCAGTTGGGGAGGGTTTAAACTAATGTGCCAGGGGGATGGGAATCGATGTAGGAAGTCAGTGGGGACAGAAACAAAAGGCAGGAAGGGAGAGTGTGTAAAGCATGACCAGAGAAAGCAGGGCAGAGAGCAAGGAAGGTCTACATTAAACTGCATTTATTTCAATGCAAGGGGCCTGACGGGCAAAGCAGATGAACTCAGGGCATGGACGGGCACATGGGACTGGGATATTATAGCTATGACTGAAACATGGCTAAGGGAGGGGCAGGACTGGCAGCTCAATGTTCCGGGGTACAGATGCTATAGAAAGGATAGAACAGGAGGTAAGAGAGGAGGGGGAGTGGCGTTTTTGATTAGGGAGAACATCACGGCAGTACTTAGAGGGGATATATCCGAGGGTTCGCCCACTGAGTCTATATGGGTGGAACTGAAAAATAAGAAGGGAGAGATCACCTTGGTAGGACTGTACTACAGGCCCCCAAATAGTCAGCGGGAAATTGAGGAGCAAATATGTAAGGAGATTACAGATAGCTGCAAGAATAATAGGGTGGTAGTAGTAGGGGACTTTAACTTTCCCAACATTGACTGGGACAGCCATAGCATTAGGGGCTTGGATGGAGGGAAATTTGTTGAGTGTATTCAGGAGGAATTTCTCATTCAGTATGTGGATGGACCGACTAGAGAGGGGGCAAAACTTGACCTCGTCTTGGGAAATAAGGAAGGGCAAGTGATAGAAGTGCTAGTGAGGGATCACTTTGGGACAAGTGACCATAATTCCATTAGTTTTAAGATAGCTATGGAGAATGATAGGTCTGGCCCAAGAGTTAAAATTCTTAATTGGGGCAAGGCCAATTTTGATGGTATCAGACAGGAACTTGCAGAGGTAGATTGGGGGAGACTATTGGCAGACAAAGGGACGGCTGGTAAATGGGAGGCTTTTAAAAATGTGTTAACCAGGGTGCAGGGTAAGCACATTCCCTTTAGAGTGAAGGGCAAGGCTGGTAGAAGTAGGGAACCCTGGATGACTCGAGATATTGAGACTCTGGTCAAAAAGAAGAAGGAGGCATATGACGTACATAAGCAACTGGGATCAAGTAGATCCCTTGAAGAGTATAGAGATTGTCGAAATAGAGTTAAGAGGGAAATCAGGAGGGCAAAAAGGGGACATGAAATTGCTTTGGCAAATAATGCAAGGGAGAATCCAAAGAGATTCTACAGATACATAAAGGGGAAAAGAGTAACTAGGGACAGAGTAGGGCCTCTTAAGGATCAACAAGGGCATCTATGTGCAGAGCCACAAGAGTTGGGTGAGATCCTGAATGAATATTTCTCATCGGTATTCACGGTGGAGAAAGGCATGGATGTTAGGAAACTAAGGGAAATAAATAGTGATGTCTTGAGAAGTGTGCATATTACAGAGGAGGAGGTGCTGGAAGTCTTAAAGCGCATCAAGGTAGATAAATCCCCGGGACCTGATGAAATGTATCCCAGGATGTTGTGGGAGGCTAGGGAGGAAATTGCGGGTCCCCTAACCGAGATATTTGAATCATCGGCAGCCACAGGTGAGGTGCCTGAAGATTGGAGAGTGGCAAATGTTGTGCCCTTGTTTAAGAAGGGCAGCAGGGAAAAGCCTGGGAACTACAGACCGGTGAGCCTAACGTCTGTAGTAGGTAAGTTGCTAGAAGGTATTCTGAGAGACAGGATCTACAAGCATTTAGAGAGGCAAGGACTGATTCGGGGCAGTCAGCATGGCTTTGTGCGTGGAAAATCATGTCTCACAAATTTGATTGAGTTTTTTGAGGGAGTGACCAAGAAGGTAGATGAGGGCAGTGCAGTAGACGTTGTCTACATGGACTTTAGCAAAGCCTTTGACAAGGTACCGCATGGTAGGTTGTTGCAGAAGGTTAAAGCTCACGGGATCCAGGGTGAGGTTGCCAATTGGATTCAAAATTGGCTGGACGACAGAAGGTGGTTGTAGAGGGTTGTTTTTCAAACTGGAGGCCTGTGACCAGTGGTGTGCCTCAGGGATCGGTGCTGGGTCCACTGTTATTTGTGATTTATATTAATGATTTGGATGAGAATTTAGGAGGCATGGTTAGTAAGTTTGCAGATGACACCAAGATTGGTGGCACAGTGGATAGTGAAGAAGGTTATCTAGGATTGCAACGGGATCTTGATCAATTAGGCCAGTGGGCCGACGAATGGCAGATGGAGTTTAATTTAGATAAATGTGAGGTGATGCATTTTGGCAGATCGAATCAGGCCAGGACCTACTCAGTTAATGGTATGGCGTTGGGGAGAGTTATAGAACAAAGAGATCTAGGAGTACAGGTTCATAGCTCCTTGAAGGTGGAGTCGCAGGTGGACAGGGTGGTGAAGAAGGCATTCGGCATGCTTGGTTTCATTGGTCAGAACATTGAATATAGGAGTTGGGACGTCTTGTTGAAGTTGTACAAGACATTGGTACGGCCACACTTGGAATACTGTGTGCAGTTCTGGTCACCCTATTATAGAAAGGATATTATTAAACTAGAAAGAGTGCAGAAAAGATTTACTAGGATGTTGCCGGGACTTGATGGTTTGAGTTATAAGGAGAGGCTGGATAGACTGGGACTTTTTTCCCTGGAGCGTAGGAGGCTTAGGGGTGATCTTATAGAGGTCTATAAAATAATGAGGGGCATAGATAAGGTAGATAGTCAACATCTTTTCCCAAAGGTAGGGGAGTCTAAAACTAGAGGGCATAGGTTTAAGGTGAGAGGGGAGAGATTCAGAAGGGCCCAGAGGGGCAATTTCTTCACTCAGAGGGTAGTGAGTGTCTGGAATGGGCTGACAGAGGTAGTAGTAGAAGCGGGTACAATTGTGTCTTTCAAAAAGCATTTAGATGGTTACATGGGTAAGATGGGTATAGAGGGTTATGGGCCAAGTGCGGGCAACTGGGACTAGCTTAATGGTAAAAACTGGGCGGCATGGACTGGTTGGGCCGAAGGGCCTGTTTCCATGCTGTAAACTTCTATGATTCTATGATTCTAGGTATCGGTCTGGGCCGACTTCCCCAGAGCCGAATACACTGTTCTGCCTGCAGCTGTCCGTTTGAGTCCTGTTGGCTGATTTTCCCATCAGCCTCTTTCGTTCGCCATTTTAGATCGGGGTTTGGCCATTTTACTCGGGAATCAGCCATTTTAGGTGGCTACACGCGTCTGCGTGGGTCTCACCCCCACAACCCAAAGATGTGCAGGGTAGGTGGATTGGCCACACTAAATTGCCCTTTAATTGAAAAAACATTTTAAAAACAAAGAAATTGATTGCAGGAGAGGCCAAAATGGGGAACCACGTCGGGCGCTGATTGATTTCCGATCTAACTGGCCCGCTCCCGTTGGCGAGATCCGGATCCAATAATCACTGGTTAAGCCCAAACTCCGCACCATTAACAGGAAGGACCCCATATCGAACGGCCAGCCGTGATCTAACCACCGCCCCAGCGAGCGGCACCTATTTAAAAACCTGAAGCTAGCGCAGTGGCTGCTGTGCGAATCTGAGGAGGTGAGTAGCCATCTTCGGAATCGGGCAGTCAACCCGGGGGGCAACTGCGCGGGGGAGAGGGGGGGGGAGACTTCCGAGGGGGGACAAGCTCAGTCAGGGGGGTGGGCCACCATCGGTGGGGGGGTCGCCCTGGTCTGGGGATTGGGTGGTCTAGTGCCTGCGCCCATGGCATGCCACGCCCCGGGTCGCTTATACCCATAACGGGAGCAGCTCCCGCTGCTGCCTGTCTGTCCCACCAAACACCCCAGTGTCAGAGCCCAGTCCGTGGTAATATGGTGAAGGTCACTTTAACTCCCACTGACCGTGGCGGCCACTGGCCGCACAGCTGTCGGCTATTGTTAATGCTGAATCGTCAATGTTAGTAATGTGAGCACTTCACAGCCTTCAAGTGGATTGCCGTGGATACATGTGCCATGATGCAGGCGGTTGTTACTGCCCAGCATCCCAATCAGACTGTGAGACCTGGGCATTTGTCCTGAAATCCGGAGGCATCAACACCACAGAGGCAGCAGCCAACATTTGAACACCCAAAACCTGGGCCACAGCGCTGGGTACATCCCCGCAACCAGAGGGTGTGTGTGTGAACCGGGGAGGGAATCAGCACCCAGCCTAGGTAACGTTACCAGCAGGTGTCTGGGATACAGGGTCTGGGGTCCGGTGCCAAAGGGCCGGAATGCGTGTACAGGTCTTTTTGGATGGCACCATGAGAGATTGCAGGGGAAGTGAGGGTGGGGAGGCCTGGGGGAACCAATGGTTTGTCTCTCACTCTCTCCAATTCTTTGCAGAAATCGCATGATGGATGATATTATGGGCCCTGTGGAATCTCCCCTCGCAGTGGTGCTGGCAGGCCAGGCAGCCAGGCAGCCAGACTTCGGAGAAGGCAGCAGCAGCAGCATCGACAGAGGCTCAAGGCGACGGCCCACTTGCAGGGTTTCGCCCCACACCCTGAGGACCTGACCACCCATTAGGCCAGTAGGGACCCAGAGGGGAAGACCAGCGATGGCCCATGGTGTACAGGTGTCACTGATCTTTCAAACTGATATTGGACAGTATGCGTCACAGATGGCTATGCCACAACAAGGAGACAGTATGGCACCTGTGTCATGTCTGTGCAGACTTGGCACCATGTGGAGGAGGAAAATACCCACTCCTGGTGGCCGTCAAGGTCACTGCAGCCCTGAACCTCTACTCCTCGGGTTCATTCCAGGGCTCCTTGTGTGGTATATCTCAAACATCAGCCCACAAGTGCATCCATGAAGTCCTGTTTGCCCGGGTAGCTGACTATATCGACTTTGACCTGGACCAAGCCCATGCCCAGGCAGCAGGATTCTCCCCCATCGCCAGGATGCCCCAGGCCCTGGGGGTAATAAATGGCACGCATTTCGCCTTGCACGCACTAGCGGTGCGGGAGAGCCCTTCATCAACAGGAAGGGGTTCCATTCCCTGAACATCCAACTCCTGTGCGACCACCACCTCAAGATCTTGCACGTGTCTGCACACATCCCCAGAAGTGTGTATGACAGCCACATCCTGGGACACTTGGAGAACCCTGGCGTTTTCGAGGGATGACTGGATGGCTCTTGAGGGATAAGGGCTAATGACTCCAGAACGGAGGCCGGTGACCGATGCGGAGCCCCGATATAATGAGGCCCATGTGCCCACCCGTGATGTCATTGATGCCTCAACCGTTCTGGTGGTGCACTGCAGTACACCCCCCGTAGGATCGCAGGCCTTGTGGTGATCTGTGCCCTCCACAACCTGGCACAGCAGCAGGGCAATGTGCTGGAGGTGGAGAAGGAGGAACATGCGGCCACCTTCGAGGAGGAGCCGAACCAGGAAGGGCTTGAGAACGAGCCCAGGGAGGATCCGCGGGACCAGCCAGAGGATGGAGGACAGGCGGTGGTGGCGTGGTCCAGCATGCCCGGAGGACCAGGGAGGCCCTCATCCTTACCCGCTTCTCATAGGACATGGCTTCATCCGTCATTGCACTCCCTCTCCCCATCCCACTCTCTGTCCCCCTTAATCATGCCCCTTCCCCCTCCCATTGTCCCCTCCCCCTGTACCTTCCCCCCCATCACTTTGTTCCACCCTCCCAGGGTCTGTGTTACATCACTGCAGAGTGATGGGCGTGTGTCAGTGCTATCAGCGGATCAATTTGCAAGGCAGGAGGGTGATGATAACACACTGTGAGTGAGCTCTGGTGCTCCTCAATCTATGCCATATGTTCTTGTCAGATGGCCTGATTTACATTACAAGAACATTTGTAGCTAAAGCTATAAACGATTTATCAACATTAACTGTGGGTAAACTATATACAAACAACAGATAATTAACAGTAAGATCAAGCACAAGCAACCTCTCTCCAGCTTCCTCCTGTCAGTCTGTGGGGTCATCTGACTCTAACATTCACTTATATACTAGTTAAACCCCTAGTGGACAGTCGGTGAATTACAACATAACCATGATATCACTACATCCCCTTTCATTTGAAGGAATACATTTATATATTATCATCAGTATATTTACATGTGATATCATGAGCCTATGAGTCCAACAGTATTAATTTTTTTTTAAATTTGTAAAACTGGTTTATGTATACAAGAACAGCAAGCATAGTATGTACAAATAATCCAAATCTCCAAATCGATCAGGTTGTCTTCTGACTCTGGTTGATCTTCTCAACGTTTGCCTTGCTGCTCAGAACTTGTAGATTCAATGTTCTCCGTGACATTCCCATGCTCAGGAGAGCGCGATGATCTCTTCTTAAAACCAACCCATCCTCTGTCTGTACATTGTAGCCATGATGTGGAGATGCCGGCGTTGGACTGGGGTGAGCACAGTAAGAAGTCTTACAACACCAGGTTAAAGTCCAACAGGTTTGTTTCGATGTCACTAGCTTTCGGAGCGCTGCTCCTTCCTCAGGTGAATGAAGAGGTCTGTTCCAGAAACACATATATAGACAAATTCAAAGATGCCAAACAATGCTTGGAATGCGACCATTAGCAGGTGATTAAATCTTTACAGATCCAGAGATGGGGTGACCCCAAGTTAAAGAGGTGTGAATTGCATCAAGCCAGGACAGTTGGTAGGATTTTGCAGGCCAGATGGTGGGGGATGAATGTAATGCGACATGAATCCCAGGTCCCGGTTGAGGCCGCACTCATGTGTGCGAAACTTGGCTATAAGTTTCTGCTCGGCGATTCTGCGTTGTCGCGCGTCCTGAAGGCCGCCTTGGAGAACGCTTACCCGGAGATCAGAGGCTGAATGCCCTTGACTGCTGAAGTGTTCCCCGACTGGAAGGGAACATTCCTGCCTGGTGATTGTTGCGCGATGTCCGTTCATTCGTTGTCGCAGCGTCTGCATGGTCTCGCCAATGTACCACGCTTCGGGACATCCTTTCCTGCAGCGTATGAGGTAGACAACGTTGGCCGAGTCGCACGAGTATGTACCGCGTACCTGGTGGGTGGTGTTTTCACGTGTAATAGTGGTATCCATGTCGATGATCTGGCACGTCTTGCAGAGATTGCCATGGCAGGGTTGTGTGGTGTCGTGGTCACTATTCTGAAGACTGGGTAGTTTGCTGCAAACAATGGTTCGTTTGAGGTTGCGCGGTTGTTTGAAGGCAAGTAGTGGGGGTGTGGGGATGACCTTGGCAAGATGTTCATCGTCATCAATGACGTGTGGAAGGCTATGAAGAAGATGACGTAGTTTCTCTGCTCCGGGGAAGTACTGGACGACGAAGGGTATTCTGTCGGTTGTGTCCCATGTTTGTCTTCTGAGGAGGTCGGTGCGGTTTTTCGCTGTGGCGCGTTGGAACTGTCGATCGATGAGTCGAGTGCCATATCCCGTTCGTACGAGGGCATCTTTCAACGTCTGTAGATGGCTGTTACGCTCCTCCTCGTCTGAGCAGATCCTGTGTATACGGAACACTTGTCCATAGGGGATAGCTTCTTTAATGTGTTTAGGGTGGAAGCTGGAGAAGTGGAGCATCATGAGGTTATCCGTGGGTTTGCGGTAAAGCAAAGTGCTGAGGTGACCGTCCTTGAGGGCGACGAGTGTGTCCAAGAATGCAACTGATTTTGGAGAGTAGTCCATGGTGAGTCTGATGGTTGGATGGAACTTATTAATGTCATCGTGTAGTCGTTTCAGTGATTCTTCGCCGTGGGTCCAAAGGAAAAAAATGTCATCGATGTATCTGGTGTACACGTGAAAACACCACCCACCAGGTACGCGGTACATACTCGTGCGACTCGGCCAACGTTGTCTACCTCATACGCTGCAGGAAAGGATGTCCCGAAGCGTGGTACATTGGCGAGACCATGCAGACGCTGCGACAACGAATGAACGGACATCGCGCAACAATCACCAGGTAGGAATGTTCCCTTCCAGTCGGGGAACACTTCAGCAGTCAAGGGCATTCAGCCTCTGATCTCCGGGTAAGCGTTCTCCAAGGCGGCCTTCAGGACGCGCGACAACGCAGAATCGCCGAGCAGAAACTTATAGCCAAGTTTCGCACACATGAGTGCGGCCTCAACCGGGACCTGGGATTCATGTCGCATTACATTCATTCCCCACCATCTGGCCTGCAAAATCCTACCAACTGTCCTGGCTTGATGCAATTCACACCTCTTTAACCTGGGTCACCCCATCTCTGGATCTGTAAAGATTTAATCACCCACTAATGGTCGCATTCCAAGCATTGTTTGGCATCTTTGAATTTGTCTATATATGTGTTTCTGGAACAGACCTCTTCATTCACCTGAGGAAGGAGCAGCGCTCCGAAAGCTAGTGACATCGAAACAAACCTGTTGGACTTTAACCTGGTGTTGTAAGACTTCTTACTGTGTACATTGTAGGAACGAGGTGCTACTTCTTCAAGTACAATGGCTTTTCTCAACCAATTGCCTGAACCTTCTACTCTCACAATATCATCACTACTCAGAGGTGGTAACGTTCTAGGCACTCTATCATCTAACCCCTTTTGTTTTGCTTTAATAATTTGCATTTCCTGCAGTACCACTTCATTCTCCTCCTTCTTTGCCAAGTATGGAAGTGTGGTATGCAATCTTCTATTCATGAGCAACTCTGCTGGTGATCGACCATGTGACAATGGTGACACTCTGTAACTCAATAGTGCGAGATATGGATCAGATTGGTTGTCCATTGCTTTCTTCAACAATTGTTTAACAATGTGTACACCATTTTCGGTTTTCCCAATGGCTTGAGGGTACCATGGACACAACGTGATGTGATTGAAATCATACGTGACTACGAAGTGTTGCCACTCTTTACAGCTAAATCAAGGACCGTTGTTACTCACGACGACTTGCGGAATTCCGTGTCTAGCAGAAATTGACTTGGTATGCAGTATTACACTGCTTGCCGTTATGTTTGACAGAGAGCCATTTCGGGATAGTTTGAAAAATAGTCTATGATCATGAAATAATCTTTCCCTCGTAGGTGAAAGAGATCAATAGCTACTTTTTGCCATGGTCCCATAGGTAAATCAGATATTTGCATAGGATCTCTTGTTTGCTTGCAACGATGTGTCTGGCATGTGTCACAACAACTGACCATCCTGTCAATATCATGGTTTATACCTGGCCAGTAAACAGTCACCAGCTCTCCATTTACATTTTTCAATCCCTAGATGTCATTCATGTATCCTCTTTAGTACATCCTTGCGAAGAGATTCAGGTATGACTATAGTGTTCAGATGAAGTATCACTCCATTAATGATACTAAGTTCAGATCTTATATTGTAGAACTCCAAACATTGACCTCTGGCCAGTGTGAGTTGATGTTCCTCATCACCTCTTCAAGAGTTTGATCCTTCCTGGTCTTTTCTTGCATCTCACGTAATTTTGTATCGGATACTGGTAGTAGTGTGGAAATAAGATTGACATGCAGATCTACATCTTCAGCAATTTCACTACTAATACTTTGTATTGGCGCTATCAGTAATGCACCTGCTAAGAACAAATATTTGCCTGGCATGTGGATGTGATTGAAGTCATAGCGTTGTAACTTCATCATCAACGTCTGAGTGCGCAGACATCTGGTTGAGATTTTTTTTTAGAATACCCAATTCTTTTTTCCAATTAAGGGCATTTTAAGCGTGGCCAATCCACCTACCCTGCACATCTTTGGGTTGTGGGAGCGAAACTCACACAAACACAGGGAGAATGTGCAAACTCCACACGGACAGTGACCCAGAGCCGGGATCGAACCTGGGACCTTGCCGCTGTGAGGCAGCAGTGCTAACCACTGCGCTACCACCCTGTCCCCTAGATTTTTTTGATGATGTTAACCAAAGGACGCTGATCTGTCTCAACTGTGAACTACAACTAAACCGAGACATTCTTTTTCTATTTGAGTGGACCTCTGCTCTATTGTCGCCATGGATCGTGATGTAGACGTGACTGGTTTCCAATCGTCATGCTCGAGTTCCAGAAGAACTGCTCCTAGACCATCTTTTGACACGTCTGTTGACACTTTAATCTATTTGGATGGGTCAAAAAATGTGAAAACTGGCGATGTGTTGTTTTTACTGGCAGGTTTGGAATGAATTTCCCAATAAAATTGATCACACCCATCACTCTTAAGATGGTTTTCTCGTCGTGTGGTTTTGGCATGTTGAGAATTGCTTGGATTTTGTCCTTATCAGGTTCAATGCCATGCAATGAGAGCTTGTCACCTTGGAATGTGACCTCAGTTACTCCAAATTGGCACTTTTGCTTGTTGAGCTTGAGCCCATTTCTCCTGACGCTCATTAGAACTTTGAGCAACCTCATATTGTGCTTTTCTATGGTTGAGCCCCAAACGATTATATCATCCTCGTACACACGTATACCTTCGATCCCTTTGATTATGTGCTCCATGGCTCAGTAAAAAATTTCTGATACGGCAATTATGCCAAACGGTATTCTCAGAAAGCAGTACCATCCAAATGGTCTCTTAAAAGTGCAGTATTTTGTACTTTGTTCCTCTAGCTTTAGTTGCCAGAAACCTTGAGATGCGTCAGGTTTCATAAAGAATTGTGCACCAACTATCTCAGGTGGGATTTCCTCATGCTTTGATATTTTGTAATGTTCTCTCTTGATACTCTTGTGAAATTCTTTAGGATCATGCATTTGCGAATATCACCAATGTTTTTCTTTAATATATCATGGAGTTTATCCAGTCGGTTGGTTCTTCTATTTTTCTGATTACTTTTAATTTTGTCATTCTGTCTAGCTCCTTTTTGAGGTGATCCCAAAGAGGTGCAGGTACTCTTCCTGGTGCCTGTATCACCGGTTTTGCATCCTTTTTGAGTTGTATCTTGTAGGTGAATGGTAGTGCACCAAAACCTGTGAACACATCGCTGAATTTGTTGATAATGTTCTCAGAGTCGTTGGAGTGTTGATCCAATCCATTGTGGATGCTATATGCCAACTGCACTAGACCTAATTCTTCACAAGACTGATCACCTAATAATGAATCCAAGCTCTCGGATACAATACAAAATGGGATGGAATAAACTGTGTCCTTCACCACCACACTCAGGTCACATGCACCATAATATTTAATGCTCAAACCATTATAATCTCTCAGAGATATTTTGTGATTTCTTCTAATTGGCTGAATTTTAGATTTTTAAAATCAGTCATGCTGATTAAATTGACTTTGGCACCAGTGTCTAACTTCAATTGCACTATTCACTTCAAGTGGTAGCAGCCATTTGTCCTCATCAACTGCATTTATTTTACATGGTGTATCAATTTTTATTTTTTTAGAAGTTTTTTTTAGGAATTATTTGTGTCTCCAAAAAATGATTCTTCCCTGATATTACTCCATCAAACAATGATGATTCATCACTGGAGACTGTGTCTGACACTGTGCTGATGATCTGGGATGTTCTGAGCAATGTAATTTTTTCCTTTACATCTGGAACGAAATTTGCCTAACGCTGGACACTGCCTTAATTTGTGCCTTTGACGGGCAGCACAGTGGCGCAAGTGGTTAGCACGGTTGCCTCTTTTTTTTTTTAAATAATATTTTATTGAAAATTTTTGGTCAACCAACACAGTACATTGTGCATCCTTTACACAACATTATAACAATACAGATAATAATGACCTTTTTTATTTAAACAAGAACAAAAGAAAACAACAACAAATAAATAAATATTAAATAACAAAAATAAAAACTAGCCCTAATTGGCAACTGCCTTGTCTCAGGCCACCCCCCCCCCCCCCCCCAAGTCCTGGGCTGCTGCTGCTGCCTTTTTTTTCCCCCATCTATCTTTCCGCAAGATATTCTACGAACGGTTGCCACCGCCTGGTAAACCCTTGAGCCGACCCCCTTAGGACGAACTTAATCCGCTCTAACTTTATGAACCCCGCCATATCATTTATCCAGGTCTCCACCCCCGGGGGCTTGGCTTCTTTCCACATTAGCAATATCCTGCGCCGGGCTACTAGGGACGCAAAGGCCAAAACATCGGCCTCTCTCGCCTCCTGCACTCCCGGCTCTTGTGCAACCCCAAATATAGCCAACCCCCAGCTTGGTTCGACCCGGACTCCTACTACTTTCGAAAGCACCTTTGTCACCCCCATCCAAAACCCCTGTAGTGCCGGGCATGACCAAAACATATGGGTATGATTCGCTGGGCTTCTCGAGCACCTCGCACACCTATCCTCCACCCCGAAAAATTTACTGAGTCGTGTTCCAGTCATATGTGCCCTGTGTAATACCTTAAACTGAATCAGGCTTAGCCTGGCGCACGAGGACGACGAGTTTACCCTGTTTAGGGCATCTGCCCACAGCCCCTCCTCGATCTCCTCCCCTAGCTCTTCTTCCCATTTCCCTTTTAGTTCGTCCACCATAGTCTCCCCTTCGTCCCTCATTTCCCTATATATATCCGACACCTTACCGTCCCCCACCCATTTCTTCGAGATGACTCTGTCCTGCACCTCTTGTGTCGGGAGCTGCGGGAATTCCCTCACCTGTTGCCTCGCAAAAGCCCTCAATTGCATGTACCTGAATGCATTCCCTTGGGGCAACCCATATTTCTCAGTCAGCGCTCCCAGACTCGCGAACTTCCCATCCACAAATAGATCTTTCAATTGCGTTATACCTGCTCTTTGCCACATTCCATATCCCCCATCCATTCCCCCCGGGGCAAACCTATGGTTGTTTCTTATCGGGGACCCCCCCAATGCTCCGGTCTTTCCCCTATGTCGTCTCCACTGTCCCCAAATCTTCAGTGTAGCTACCACCACCGGACTCGTGGTATAGTTCCTTGGTGAGAACGGCAATGGGGCTGTCACCATAGCCTGCAGGCTGGTCCCCCTACAGGACGCCCTCTCTAATCTCTTCCACGCCGCTCCTTCCTCCTCTCCCATCCACTTACTCACCATTGAAATATTAGCGGCCCAATAATACTCACTTAGGCTCGGTAGTGCCAGCCCCCCCCTATCCCTACTACGCTGTAAGAATCCCTTCCTCACTCTCGGAGTCTTCCCGGCCCAAACAAAACCCATGATACTCTTTTCTATCCTTTTGAAAAAAGCCTTCGTGATCACCACCGGGAGGCACTGAAACACAAAGAGGAATCTCGGGAGGACCACCATCTTAACCGCCTGCACCCTCCCTGCCATTGACAATGCTACCATATCCCATCTCTTGAAATCTTCCTCCATCTGTTCCACCAACCGCGTCAAATTTAGCCTGTGCAATGTGCCCCAATTCTTAGCTATCTGGATCCCCAGGTAACGAAAGTCTCTTGTTACCTTCCTCAACGGTAGGTCTTCTATTTCTCTACTCTGCTCCCCTGGATGCACCACAAACAGCTCACTCTTCCCCATGTTCAATTTATACCCTGAAAAATCCCCAAACTCCCCAAGTATCCGCATTATTTCTGGCATCCCCTCCGCTGGATCCGCCACATATAGTAGCAGATCATCCGCATATAAAGATACCCGGTGTTCTTCTCCTCCCCTAAGTATTCCCCTCCATCTCTTGGAACCTCTCAGCGCTATCGCCAGGGGCTCAATCGCCAGTGCAAACAGTAATGGGGACAGAGGACATCCCTGCCTTGTCCCTCTATGGAGCCGAAAATATGCCGATCCCCGTCCATTCGTGACCACACTCGCCACTGGGGCCCTATACAACAGCTGCACCCATCTAACATACCCCTCTCCAAACCCAAATCTCCTCAACACCTCCCACAGATAATCCCATTCCACTCTATCAAATGCTTTCTCGGCATCCATCGCCACTACTATCTCCGTTTCACCCTCTGGTGGGGCCATCATCATTACCCCTAACAGCCTCCGTATATTCGTGTTCAGCTGTCTCCCCTTCACAAACCCAGTTTGGTCCTCATGAACCACCCCCGGGACACATTCCTCTATTCTCATTGCCATTACCTTGGCCAGGACCTTGGCATCCACATTGAGGAGGGAAATTGGTCTGTAGGACCCGCATTGTAGCGGATCCTTTTCCTTCTTTAAGAGAAGCGATATCGTTGCTTCTGACATAGTCGGGGGCAGTTGTCCCCTTTCCTTTGCCTCGTTAAAGGTCCTCGTCAGTAGCGGGGCGAGCAAGTCCAAATATTTTCTGTAAAATTCAACTGGGAATCCGTCCGGTCCCGGGGCCTTTCCCGTCTGCATGTTCCTAATTCCTTTCACCACTTCTTCTACCGTGATCTGTGCTCCCAGTCCCACCCTTTCCTGCTCTTCCACCTTGGGAATTTCCAGCCGATCCAAAAAATCCATCATTCTCTCCCTCCCATCCGGGGGTTGAGCTTCATACAATTTTTTATAAAATGTCTTGAACACTTCGTTCACTCTCTCCGCTCCCCGCTCCGTCTCTCCTTCCTCGTCCCTTACCCCCCTATTTCCCTCGCTGCTCCCCTTTTCCTCAATTGGTGTGCCAGCAATCTGCTCGCCTTCTCTCCATATTCATACTGTACACCCTGCGCCTTCCTCCATTGTGCCTCTGCAGTGCCTGTAGTCAGCAAGTCAAATTCCACATGCAGCCTTTGCCTTTCCCTGTACAGTCCCTCCTCCGGTGCTTCCGCATATTGTCTATCCACCCTCAAAAGTTCTTGCAGCAACCGCTCCCGTTCCTTACTCTCCTGCTTCCCTTTATGTGTCCTTATTGATATCAGCTCCCCCCTAACCACCGCCTTCAACGCCTCCCAGACCACTCCCACCTGAACCTCCCCATTGTCATTGAGTTCCAAGTACTTTTCAATGCATCCCCTCACCCTTAGGCACACCCCCTCATCCGCCATTAGTCCCATGTCCATTCTCCAGGGTGGGCGCCCTCTTGTTTCCTCCCCTATCTCCAAGTCTACCCAGTGTGGGGCATGATCTGAAATGGCTATAGCCGTATATTCCGTTCCCCTCACCCTCGGGATCAATGCCCTACCCAACACAAAAAAGTCTATGCGTGAATAGACTTTATGGACATAGGAGAAAAACGAGAACTCCTTACTCCTAGGTCTACTGAATCTCCACGGGTCCACCCCTCCCATCTGCTCCATAAAATCCTTAAGCACCTTGGCTGCTGCCGGCCTCCTACCAGTCCTGGACTTCGACCTATCCAGCCTTGGTTCCAACACCGTGTTAAAGTCTCCCCCCATTATCAGCTTTCCGGTCTCTAGGTCTGGGATGCGTCCTAGCATTCGCCTCATAAAGTTGGCATCGTCCCAGTTCGGGGCATACACGTTTACCAAAACCACCATCTCTCCCTGTAATTTGCCACTCACCATCACGTATCTGCCCCCGTTATCCGCCACTATAGTCTTCGCCTCGAACATTACCCGCTTCCCCACTAATATAGCCACCCCCCTGTTTTTCGCATCCAGCCCCGAATGGAACACCTGCCCCACCCATCCTTTGCGCAACCTAACCTGGTCTATCAGTTTCAGGTGCGTTTCCTGTAGCATAACCACATCTGCTTTAAGTTTCTTAAGGCGTGCGAGTACTCGTGCCCTCTTTATCGGCCCGTTAAGCCCCCTCACGTTCCACGTGATCAGCCGAGTTGGGGGGCTTCCCACCCCCCCCCCTTGCCGGTTAGCCATCATCTTTTTCCAGCTTCTCACCCAGTTCCCACGCAGCTGTATCTCTCCCAGACGGTGCCCCCCCCGCCCATCCTTCCCCGTACCCACTCCCCCCTTTCCCCAGCAGCAGCAACCCAGTAATTCCCCCCTCCCCCCCCCCCCCTGCTAGACCCCCCGCTAGCGTAATTACTCCCCCCATGTTGCTCCCAGAAGTCAGCAAACTCTGGCTGACCTCGGCTTCCCCCCGTGATCACGGCTCGCACCGTGCGACGCCCCCTCCTTCCTGCTTCTCTATTCCCGCCATAATTATCATAGCGCGGGAACCAAGCCCGCGCCTCTCCCTCGGCCCCGCCTCCCATGGCCAACGCCCCATCTCCTCTCCCTCCCCACCTCCCCCCATCACCACCTGTGGGAGAAAGAAAAGTTACCATACCGCAGGATTAAAACATAAAACCCCTCTTCGCCCCCCCCCATTCGCCCCACCACTTTGTCCAAACGTTCATTTTCATAATCCAATCATTCCAATTTTTCTTCTACAATAAAAGTCCACGCTTCATCCGCCGTTTCAAAGTAGTGGTGCCTCCCTTGATATGTGACCCACAGTCTTGCCGGTTGCAGCATTCCAAATTTTATCTTCTTTTTGTGAAGTACCGCTTTGGCCCGATTAAAGCTCGCCCTCCTTCTCGCCACCTCCGCACTCCAATCTTGATAAACGCGGATCACCGCGTTCTCCCATTTACTACACCGAGTTTTCTTCGCCCATCTAAGGACCATTTCTCTATCCTTAAAATGGAGGAATCTCACCACTATGGCTCTGGGAGTTTCTCCTGCTCTCGATCCTCGCACCATAACTCGGTATGCTCCCTCCACCTCCAACGGACCCGTCGGGGCCTCCGCTCCCATTAACGAGTGCAGCATCGTGCTCACATATGCCCCGACGTCCGCCCCCTCCACACCTTCAGGAAGGCCAAGAATCCTCAAGTTGTTCCTCCTTGCGTTGTTTTCCAGTGCCTCCAACCTCTCCACAGATCGTTTCTGGTGTGCCTCCTGTATCTCCGACTTCACCACCAGGCCCTGTATATCGTTCTCATTCTCTGCTGCCTTCGCCTTCACGACCCGAAGCTCCTGCTCCTGGGTCTTTTGTTCCTCTTTCAGCCCTTCAATCGCCTGTAATATCGGGGCCAACAACTCTTTCTTCATTTCCTTTTTTATCTCCTCCACGCAGCGTTTCAAGAACTCTTGTTGTTCAGGGCCCCATATGAAACTGCCACCTTCCGACGCCATCTTGGTTTCTGCTTGCCTTCCTTGCCGTTGTTCCAAAGGATCCGCTGCAATCCGGCCACTTTCCTCTCCTTTTTCCATCCGTGTCCAGGGGGAACACCCTTCTGGTTTACCGCACGGTGTTTTTAGCCGTTAAAATTGCCGTTGGGGCTCCTATCAAGAGCCCAAAAGTCCGTTCCACCGGGAGCTGCCGAAACGTGCGACTCAGCTGGTCATCGCCGCACCCGGAAGTCCACGGTTGCCTCTTTTACACAGAAATACTTTGTCCTGATTCTTTAACCTGTTTGTTGGTGTGCAACAAGCTGCAGGAACTTTCCCACCTTTTTTGGAAGTTTCCTGCCATTTTTGAAAAAGGGCGGCAACCGGAATGTTTTACTCCAAGAAGACGGCGCCATTACTGAGAAACATTTTAGAATGCTGTGCTGCTAGCTTGTGAGCCTGACAAATCTAAACTGTTTGTTCCAAAGACAGTTCCGGTTCCCTCTGCAACCATTCCCTCAGCTTATTGTCATTCACACCAAACACAATCTGGTCCCGAATCATGGAAGATTCCACGGCAGACAAATTACAGGTTTTAGCTTTTAACTTTAAATCAGTGATGAAATGATCTATGGACTCCCCAGTCTTCTGTAAACATGATCTAAACACATAGCGTTCATAAATTTCATTCGTTCTGGGGCTGCAATGTGCATCAAATCTTCGAATTACTTCGTTATTTGCGAATTTAAACACAGGAATTACTTTGGGCTCTGCCGTTGTTAGGAGCATCGCTACCTTTCACAAACCTGATTGATCTTCTAAATTTACTGCAGTAAGAAACAGATTGAATTGTTGTTCAAACACCTGCCAGTTGCTGTTCAGATTACTATGAAAACTGAGACTCTGGTGGCTTCAAGGACTCCATTCTTGCAGTCCGCAAAATCGCCAAATCCCTGTGGACCTCGTAGAAGGCTTTTTTTTCTCAGTGTTTAAAACCATCCAACCCTGGGACCATGTAATGTTCTTGTCAGGTGGCCTGATTTATATTACATGAACACTTGTAGCTAAGGCTATAAACAATTTATTAACATGAACTGTGGGTAAACAACAGATGAATAACAGTAAAATCAAGCACAAGCAAGCTCTCTCCAACTTCCTCCAGCCAGTCTGAGGACTCACCTGACTCTAACATTCACTTATATACTAGTGAGACTCTTAGTGGTCAGTCAGTGAATTACAACACAACCATGATAGAACTACACCAAAATCTGAATCCTGTCTGTCTGCTGAGTGCATGCTTGTACCCAGCACCTCCACGTGGTGTGCCTGGAGGGTGGGGGACTATGGTGTGGATGGGGGCTGCAAGCTGGCCCGCAGTGTGGAATAATGTGTCCAAAGCCTCACATATCTCTGGTGTAATGTGTTTTAATGGTGTACAAGTACAATAGTGACCCCCCTGTTCCTAATCTCCGATGTTGCCGCCTCTCTCCTCCCCCTCCCACCCAGTGCCCTTTCAGTAATCCTCAGCGTGTTTAGCCTGCGGGTGAGCTGGCGACCACCATCGTCTCCCTGTATGGAGGCTCCGATTGGCCTCCAGCCCTCCCTCCTCCAGCTCTGTGCCCATAGGGTGCAGGGAGTCACCTTTGGACAGAGGGGCAGCTGGATTGAGCTCCGGATGCCCCTGCATCATCTAGCTCTGCCAGCCCTGGCGGCTCCCCAATGTCTGCACCATGGTGTCGATACCCTCGGCGATGCCCCCCTGTGACCGGGCCACACTCTGCAGTGCCTCGCCAATGTCACCTGCATCTGGGACATTGTCCTCAGCTAGCAGGACATGCTCTGGAGTGCCTCAACATGCCTACGTGTCTAAGGCACTGAGGACCTGTGTTCGATCCTGGCCCTGGGTCCCGCCTCAGAAAGGTCCCCCTGTGTCCCCATCACTGCCTGAGCCATGCCTTGGCCACCACCACTCATGCCTCTGACGTCATGCTCCAGGCTCTCAGCGAGTCATCATAGAATCATAGAAATTACAGTTCAGAAGGAGACCATTCAGCCCATCATGTGTGCACCGGCCCTTGGAAAGAGCACCCCACCTAAGCCCACACCTCCACCTTATCCCTACACCTCCACCCTATCCCCGTAACCCCACCTAACCTGTTTTGGGACACAAAGGGCAATTTATCATGGCCAATCCACCTAACCTGCACATCTTTGGACTGTGGGAGGAAACCGGAGCACCCGGAGGAAACCCATGCAGACACGGGGAGAATGTGCAGACACCGCACAGACAGTGACCCAAGCCGGGAATCGAACCTGGGACCCTGGAGCTGTGAAGCAACTGTCCTATTTTACAGGAATTGGGAATTACAAAATGTTAAGTTTGAACTGTCAGATATGTTCAGGTTAATTAACCCATTTTGCCCCAAGCAGAGTGGGTCTTTTTACAGGTTTTACTTTACAGGTAATTGCAAGTGGAACAAGATATGCTGCAGCTTCAAGAATTTGAGAATTTAATTGTAGATTTCAATATTGCAGCAACAGTCGGCCCAATTTCAAATTTAATAAAAGGGGCGGGAGGCGGGCACCTGGTGAGAAGTTACAAAAGACAGAATAAATGGAGGAGTGTGAGGTCACATTCACCAGTCTTAAACATGTCTGAGCAATGCCGCAGCCCTCTAGCTTATTACTCTAACAAGCAATCAGCAGTTTCAGATTCTGCACATGGGAAGATTGAAAATGATCTCGGACACTACAAGGGCTCAAGGGGAGTGTCTATTACGTAAATGTGTGGATTACAGTAGTTAAGGACGAGAGAAACAGCCCAGTGGGATATATGAACATTGAGGAAAGGAATATGTATGTGATGTGCAGATGAGAGTTGAGGAAGTGACCGAGTAGGAGAAGAGGCATTCGAGGAAGCCATTGTGACCCTGTTTGTCAACTACGGCGGACTGAATGGAGAGCCATAAACAAGGCGGGACAACATTTAAAGGGGAATCTATTTGATGGGTAACAAGAATGAGAATTTTAAAATCTTGACTCTGAAAGGGATTTTAAAAAGACAATAAATAAAAAAACATACACAGTTTAGGTGGTTTCCATGGATATAAGGACACAACCTATTTTTAAGAAGAGATTAAACAGCTGAGCTCTGTGTAGAGGTATTACGGTACCTGGTAATGCTGGAACATCATTGGTAGATATTGTATGTTTCCTATTGGTCAAGCTGTATGGTAGCTCCGCCCTGCAAGGCGGGGTATAAGAGCCCGTGCCACCCCAGCAGCCTTTTTTCTAAACCTGAGCTGCTGGGGGAAACATCTAGCTTATTAAAGCCTTCAGTTGGACTACAACCTCGCTTTAGTGGTCATTGATCGTGCATCAATTTAATAAGCTAGATTTAAAAGGATGGAGCTCCGAATCAAGCTGGAGTGTCTGTAACTCAGCCCCCACGCGGCGAACCCAGCGGCAACCTTCAAGCACTGGCTGGCGTGTTTTAAAGGATATCTCGCAACGGCCGAAAACACACCCACGTGAGAACCGAAATTGCAAGTCCTGCACTAGAGGGTGATTTACACCCTCATCGAGGACGCGGACAACTTCGATGCAGCAATGGAGCTGCTAAAAGGACATTATATTCGCCCGGTAAACCAGGTCTACGCCCGACATCTGCTAGCAACGAGGCGACAAATCCCTGGGGAATCGCTGGAAGAATTCTACCGTGCGCTCCTGGTGTTGGGGAGAAACTGCAGCTGCCCACAAGTTTCGGCGGGCGACCACACAGAACTCTTGATCCAGGACGCTTTTGTGGCAGGTATGCTGTCCTCCCAAATCCGCCAGCGATTACTGGAAAAAGACACCCATGCCTCAAGGAGGCACGGGCCCTTGCTGGCTCCCTGGATGTGTCCTGCCGAAACGCCCGCGCTTACGTGCCCGCTGGCCGCCCAGGGACTGTGGAGCGGTTTGTGGTGGCGGTCCGCATTCGCCACCAGAGACCGCGGCTACCGCACGGGCCTGGCATACCACCACGAAGTGCCCCTTTTTACCGCATCCCTTGCAGGTGGATGCGCGGGCCGGGCAGCGCTGCCGGGGGTGCTTGGCGGACCGCCACCACAAACCGCTCCACAGTCCCTGGGCGGCCAGCGGGCACCGCCATCTTCCTCCTCCAGGGCCACGTGCGGCCCCCTGGCGCCGCCATCTTGTCCCGCGGACGCCACGTTCAATGGAGGGGTGCCGCCATTTTGTGCACCCCCAGCCATGTGCGACCAATGGGAGCCGCCATTTTGGATGGACTCTCAGGACCCCAGCTCGGCTGACCACACACCGCCTGAAGAGAACATTCAACTGCTGCGATTGCCCTGGTGACCCTGGACCAGTCCCGGCCTCGAACACTCTCAACTGCTACAACAACAGTCCTAATCAACGGGCACGAGACGCCCTGCTTAATCGACTCTGGGAGCACGGAGAGCTTCATACACCCGAACACGGTAAGGCGCTGTTCTCTCATTGTCCACCCCGTTAATCAAAAAATCTCCCTGGCCTCCGGTTCCCACTCAGTAGAGATAAAGGGGTTTTGTGTAGCAAACCTCACGGTCCAGGGAAGGGAGTTTAAAAATTACCGGCTCTACGTCCTTCCCCACCTCTGCGCGGCCACACTCCTAGGGTTAGACTTCCAGTGCAATCTCCAAAGTCTAACTTTCAAATTCGGCAGCCCGATACCCCCCTCACTGTCTGCGGCCTCGCGGCCCTCAAGGTCGATCCAACGTCCCTGTTTGCGAACCTCACCCCGGATTGCAAACCCGTCGCCACCAGGAGCAGACGGTACAGTGCCCAGGACCAGATCTTTATTAGGTCAGAGGTCCAAAGGCTACTGAGGGAAGGAGTCATTGAAGCGAGCAACAGTCCCTGGAGAGCTCAAGTAGTGGTGGTAAAGACCGGGGAGAAGCATAGGATGGTCATCGACTACAGTCAGACGATCAACAGGTTTACGCAGCTGGATGCGTACCCTCTCCCCCGCAGATCCGACCAGGTAAACAGGATCGCGCATTACAAGGTCTTCTCCACGGTGGATCTTAAGTCCGCCTACCACCAGCTCCCCATACGCACTAGTGACCGCAAATACACTGCCTTTGAGGCAGATGGGCGGCTCTACCACTTCTTAAGGGTTCCCTTCGGCGTCACTAACGGGGTCTCGGTCTTCCAGCGAATGGTTGACCGGTACAGTTTACGGGCAACATTCCCGTATCTCGATAATGTCACCATCTGTGGCCACGACCAGCAGAACCACGACACCAACCTCCAAAAATTCCTCCAGACCGCAAAGATCCTTAACCTTACGTATAACAAGGATAAATGCGTGTTTAGCACCGACCGCCTAGCCATCCTCGGCTACGTAATGCGAAATGGAGTTATAGGCCCCGACCCTGAACGCATACGCCCCCTTATGGAGTTCCCCCTCCCTCACTGCTCCAAGGCCCTGAAGCGCTGCCTAGGGTTTTTCTCTTACTATGCCCAGTGGGTCCCCAACTATGCAGACAAGGCCCGTCCCCTGATCCAATCCACAGTATTTCCCCTGTCGATAGAGGCCCGCCAGGCCTTCAGCCGCATCAAAGCAGACATTGCAAAGGCCACGATGCACGCCATTGATGACTCCCTCCCCTTCCAGGTCGAGAGCGACGCGTCTGACGTAGCTCTGGCGGCCACCCTCAACCAAACGGGCAGACCAGTGGCCTTCTTCTCACGTACCCTCCATGCTTCCGAAATCCGCCATCCACTCCATCCGGTCACTGCTTTGTACCACGACCACCCAAACACCTCACGAACATCTCCTTGTCTTCCCCAGGAAGTCCTCCACTGGGACCTCGCTCCCGACCTGGCTGGCTGCTCCCGGACCCATCCTGCTCCGAAAACATGTGTGGGCACACAAGTTGGACCCGTTGGTCGAGAGGGTTCATCTTCTCCACGCTAACCCCCAGTACGCCTACGTGGCATACCCCGATGGCCGACAAGATACGGTCTCCCTACGAGACCTGGCACCCGCCGGATCCCCATGCACACCCCAGCCACCAGTCCCACCTTCCCTCCCACCGGTGCACCTTACAGGAGGATCGGTCCTTCCGCCGGCCCCGTCAAGGCCCCCCCACCCACCGACGCACCCCGCAGACACTCCCTTCCCAGGTCAACCGTTTTCCCCACCAGCGCCGTCTAGGGGTGTTGAAGCTGCCACAGAGATCGAGGCCATGCTCCCGGAGTCACAGACGCCCAAGCCTCCACCGGCGTCACCACCAAAGCTTCGACGATCACAGAGATCGACCAGGGCCCCCGATCGACTGATTGCTTCATTTTAAAGTGTTTAGTTAATTGTGAATCTGTAAATAGTTACAAAACGCTGTACGGAGGTATTACGGTACCTCCATAACTATAATTTCTACCACGTTACCATGTTGTAATATCAAGCCACCCATCTTTAAAAATACTCTCAAGTAAGACAAAGAACAAGCAACCAAAATATGTTACTGCCTGGAATCAAATAGAAATGTTTGATTTCTGTTTTAAAAATGAAGATATTTTATTTTACTGCAAGTTTCCTCCAGGGCTCATGATTGGGATAGGATTAAGTAATTGAGAGTAGACAATAGAGAGAGGGAATCAAAGTAGCAAATGCGAATTGGGATATTGGGTGCAATTCAATGGAATATTTCAATCTTGCATTGATATGAAGGGGAAAGTCTAAAGGAGGCTAGTAAATTGATAAACTTTCTCTTGGCAATGCATGTGCCCTTGTTTATGTTTTTATTTCAGAAAACAAAGTGTGATACTCTGGCCACCACCCAAGGCATCTGGACCATACGAGGAGAGAAAAGCAACAACTTTGAGATCTTATGATAAGATCGCAAAGAGTTTATGAATGTGTGGCATGAAATTTGGGGCACCGCGTAAATGTGCAGATGAGTTACATGTGAAGTAACTAATAGGCAGGAAACAAGTTCAAAATAGACCCTTTCAAGGATTTGAAATTCCTTGCCATTATGCATTGAAGAGCAGGTTCCATGCATGCACGTTACTTGACAAACTGTCATGAGAATGTCGCTTTAAGAAATGGTTAGCTGCTCATGTTACTGCAGTGATGTCAGAGTGTGGGTGGAGCTGAGCTCGGGTTCTGCTTTTTAGTTTCACTTTGAGAAAAGCTCAGGTGTGTCTCTGTCTTTTTGGTTTCGTTTTTCAGTGTGTTGCAGCTGAAGTCAGAAAAAGCAGCTGTACTGTTGATCTCTCTGCCATGAAGGACTATCTCTTAGTCATTTGGTGAATTCAGAATTATAAATGTTTTCAGTATTGAATGTAAACTTTGATGTGCTTCTTTTTAAAGGTTTGTTAAGTCTTATGGGTGAAAAGGACAGCATACAGGTTACTTAGTGTTGTATTCTTTGGGAGGTGTATTTGATTTACTGGTTGCTAAAATGTTCACATAGAGGAATTAAAACAAGTGAGATTGAATTGAATACACCATCACCTGTCAAGAATGGGTAAAATTCATGTGAAAAGGCAAATCAGTTGGATAGGAACAATTAAAGTCCTGGTAAGAAATAAACCTGGTGAAAAGTATCCCCAAGATGGATACAGTTGATTGGAGAGCGGGGGGATATTTTAAGTCCATGCATGATGTTATTTTGAATGATATTGAGTGAGGTGATTTGCAAGGGGTGAGTGTCAGAGAAAAAGGGATATCAATCTAATTGTTCAGAGATCACACTCAAGTTACAACAAATTATGGAATAAAATGGAATTTAACACAAATTATATGAAGAGAAAACTGGAATCTAAAAAAACCCCCCCACAAAAAAGTGAATTTTCTCCCTGCACAGATAACCCCACTCAAGGGCTAGAAAAAGCAAGTGATCAAGAATAATAATGATGTGGAGATGCCGGCATTGGACTGGGGTGAGCACAGTACGAAGTCTTACAACACCAGGTTAAAGCCCAACAGGTTTGTTTCAATTCACTAGCTTTCGGAGCGCAGCTCCTTCCTCAGGTGAATGAAGAGGTGGGTTCCAGAAACACATATATAGACTAAGTCAATGATGCAAGACGATACTTTGAATGTGAGCCTTTGCAGGTAATTAAGTCTTTACAGGTCCAGACGGTGTGACTGGAGAGAGAGATAATCACAGGTTAAAGAGGTGTGAATTGTCTCAAGCCAGGACAGTTGGTAGGATTTTGCAGGCCCAGGCTAGATGGTGGGGGATGAATGTAATGCGACATGAATCCAATGTCCCGGTTGAGGCCGTACTCATGTGTGCGGAACTTGGCTATCAGTTTCTGCTTGGCGATTCTGCGTTGTCACCCGTCCTGAAGGCCGCCTTGGAGAACGCTTACCCGAAGATCAGAGGCTGAATGCCCTTTACTGCTGAAGTGTTCCCCCACTGAATAATAATGAGGTAAGGGGTGAAGGAGTAAGGTCTCACCCTGTGAAAACTGGAACATTATATGTGACTCACAAGTTGAAATGACATTTAATCCACATAAGGAAGCAATGAGTGAAATTAATAACAGAGCAACTGGTCAAATTTTGTTTGTTTTAAAAATAAATAATCTTTATTGTCACAAAGGTGGATTGGCCATGATAAATTGCCCTTAGTGTCCAAAATTGCCCTTCGTGTTGGATGGGGTTACTGGGTTATGGGGATAGGGTGGATATATTGACCTTGGGTAGGGTGCTCTTTCCAAGAGCCGGTGCAGACTCGATGGGCCGAATGGCCTCCTTCTGCACTGTAAATTCTAAATAGGCTTACATTAACACTGTAATGAAGTACCGTGAAAAGCCCCTAGTCGCCACATTACGGAGCCCGTTCCAGATAACCTGCCCAACACATTAATACCAGCTAAATGAGATTTTGAGATGATGAGCTCAAGGTCTAAATCATGGAGGTATTAAAATATTGATTTATCTCAGCAACAACTAACTGATACCTCAGAAGGCCAATCAAGGGGATTAGGGAATCCCTGAGCTTATTTGATTTAGAGGAACAAGGGTAATGATATCAATAGATGACCGTCACTCTCAAGAGATAAATTAGAAATCGATCATGCCGACCTAGGCTAATAGCACGATTGGTCACACTGAAGGCTGTGGCTTCCATGTAGTGAGTAACTGGCAGCTTTAACTGAACCTCATTGCACATTGAGTGTGGAACGGAAGGTTTGTTTTCTAATGCCTGCTGTTCAAAAGGGAGTGACAATTGCCCCATTGGGTAAAACCAAGGGCCAAACAGGAGGGAATGAAGAGGGCAATTTGGAGATCCTTGGATATTAGATAGTATACTGTAACCATTGTAAAACCTACAGCTCCACCATTTTACTTGGAAAGTTAAATTCTTCAGTTCCGACTGTGGGAATTGCCAATTGTGACAGACATTATTACAGGGATACGGTTTGTCTGTGAGAAGCCAGTTTTTAGGCAGAGAAACGGCATGTTAGAATTCAAGGTCTACTCTACAATGTGTAACAGGGTACCATTGTGATGACCCCAGTAAGTCTGCTGATAGTAATGGGGGGGTAGATGATTGATGGCTACATCCCAGATATCGGACTACCAATATCTCCAATTTCAAGACAACATACATGCATTTGTAATGATTGGATAGTTTAGTTAAACATTTAGAACTTTAATATGAGTGGTTAATTAATTTCATATACTATGCATAATAATAATATAATAATCTTTATTGTCACAAGTAGGCTTACATTAACACTGCAATGTGAAAAGCCCTTAGTCGCCACATTCCGGCACCTGTTCGGGTACATTGAGGGAGAATTCAGAATGTCCAATTCACCTAACAAGCATGTCTTTCGGGATTTGTGGGAATAGTGAAGCCCTTTTTTATTCTTCCTGCCAAAAGTGGACAAGTTCACATTTTCCCACAGTTTTATACTCCATCTGCCAAATGTTTGCCCTCTCGCTTGACCTGTCTACCTCAGTTTGAAGACTCTCCAATCCCTCTTGACAACTTTCTTTCCAAGCTAGAGGAGGGTGCAGAAGAGATTTACCAGAATGTTGCCTGGTATGGAGGGCATTAGCTATGAGGAGCGGTTGAATAATCTCGGTTTGTTCTCACTGGAACGACGGAGGTTGAGGGCCGACCTGATAGAGGTCTACAAAATTATGAAGGGCATAGACAGAGTGGATAGTCAGAGGCGTTTCCCCGGGGTAGAGGGGTCAATTACTAGGGGACGTAGGTTTAAGGTGAGAGGGGCAAGGTTTAGAGGAGATGTACGAGGCAAGTTTTTTACACAGAGGGTAGTGGGTGCCTGGGACTCGCTACCGGAGGAGGTGGTGGAAGCAGGGATGATAGTGACATTTAAGGGGCATCTTGACAAATACATGAATAGGATGGGAATAGAGGGATACGGACCCAGGAAATGTAGAAGATTGTAGTTTAGATGGGCAGCATGGTCGGCACGGGCTTGGAGGGCTGAAGGGCCTGTTCCTGTGCTGTACCTTTCTTTGTTTTTTGTTCTTTGTTCTATCTCGATGCCATCAGCACAATAGTCTCTTCATTGATGTAGATTGTAAATAGTTAATGCCCCAACTCTGGTGTTGGTGATGCTCCACAGGTTGCATCTCACCAACCTGAAAAAAGCCCATTTATCCCTACGCTCTGCTTCATGTTAGCTAACCAATCCTTTATTCATGTTAATATGTTACCCCTACACCATGTTCTCTTATCTTGTGCAGTAATCTTTGATGTTTTTCAACACAATGAGATATTATTAAATGGAAATTATTTCTTCACAAAATGAAAAGCCAATTGTTACAAATAGATCAGATCAATGTTGCTGTAGATACTTCAAATTCATCAGCCGCCCACATCTGGAGTGAAAGGATGAAATGAAAGTCGCCATAGTCCCAGAGGACCATAGGCTGCTTTCCTCTTTGAGGGGGGGAGCTGACTGGTGGTGATTTAACCTGAGGATCACAACACCTCAGGCGGGGGTCAAGGTTGAGAAGGCGGGGCCTTCATGAATACCCTCAGTCGGTACTGGAATTGATACCGCGCTGTTGGCGTCACTTTGCATCACAAACCAGCTGTCCAGCCAGCTAATATCTCAACAAGTGTTCAATCCAGTTCCCAAGCAAGTTATCACTTCAAAATCAACAATATCTTTATTAAATGTTAGCTATTTAATTGCCCATCCTAGAAAGGGAAGATCAGCATTTTCAATAGCAAAAGTACGCAATTTTATTTCCCATTTAAGGGGCAATTTAGCATGGCCAATCCACCTACTCTGCACATCTTTGGGTTGTGGGGGTGAAACTTGTCATAATATACACACAGGTATATGATGGTGCACAGACAGACAGCGATTGACACACAGGATGACCAGTGAACACACAGAATGCAGCAACCAATCACCAGACAGGACGCGGCCACTATAAACCCAGAGGGCACTAGTTTTCCCGCTCTCTTGGGATCCAGCCTCTGAGACAGTCAGAGCCCATGAACAGCAACTAGAACATAAACCATGTGGTAGTAAGATAGTCTGGTCAGGTTAGCCTCAGGTCTCCAGTCAAGTCAGCATAGTGTCAACCCACAGTTAAAGTATGTATG
Source organism: Scyliorhinus torazame (assembly GCF_047496885.1). Classification (NCBI taxonomy): domain Eukaryota; kingdom Metazoa; phylum Chordata; class Chondrichthyes; order Carcharhiniformes; family Scyliorhinidae; genus Scyliorhinus; species Scyliorhinus torazame. The sequence goes on along the minus strand of NC_092717.1, from coordinate 218,268,375 downwards.
ATAGTTAAGAGTTCAATAAAATCTTCGGGGCTGGATGCGAAGAATAGAGGGGTGGCAATACTGGTGGGGAAGCGGGTGTCGTTTGAGGCCAAGAACATAGTAGCGGACAATGGAGGTCGATACGTGATGGTGAGCGGTAGGTTCCAGGGGACGTGGGTGGTATTGGCAAATGTATACGCCCCGAACTGGTCGATGCTGGATTCATGAAGCGTATGTTGGGGCGTATTCCGGACCTGGAGGTAGGAAGCTTGATAATGGGTGGGGATTTCAACACGGTGTTGGACCCAGCACTGGATCGCTCCAGATCTAGGACCGGAAAGAGGCCGGCTGCGGCCAAGGTGCTTAGGGGGTTTATGGACCAGATGGGGGGAGTGGATCCGTGGAGATTTGCCAGGTCTCTGGCCAGAGAATTTTATTTTTTCTCCCACGTGCACAAAGCCTACTCCCGGATAGATTTTCTTTGTTCTGGGCAGGGCGCTGATCCCGAAAGTGGAGGGAACGGAGTATTCGGCCATAGCCATTTCAGACCACGCCCCGCACTGGGTGGAACTGGATTGGGAGAGGGGAGGGACCAACGCCCATTGTGGCGGTTGGATGTGGGACTGCTGGCAGATGAGGAGGTGTGCGGGAGGGTGCGGGTGTGCATTGAAAGGTATTTGGAGGCCAACGACAATGGGGAGGTGCAGGTGGGGGTAGTATGGGAGGCACTGAAGATGGTGATCAGGGGAGAGTTAATCTCCATCAGGGCTCACAGGGAGAAGAGAGAGGGCAGGGAAAGGGAGAGGTTAGTGGGGAGATTTTAAGAGTGGACAGGAGATATGCAGAGGCCCCTGAAGAGGGACTACTCAGGGAGAGGCGAAATCTCCAGACGGAGTTCGACCTGTTGACCACAGGGAAGGCAGAGGCACAGTGGAGGAAAGCACAGGGGGCGACGTATGAGTATGGGGAGAAGGCGAGCCGGATGCTGGCACACCAGCTCCGTAAGAGGATGGCAGCAAGGGAGATAGGTGGAGTCAAGGATGGAAGGGGAACTACGGTGCGGAGTGCGGTGAAAGTAAATGAGGCATTCAAGGCCTTCTATGAGGAGCTGTACAGATCCCAGCCCCCAGTGGGGGAAGAGGGGATGCGACGATTCTTGGACCAACTGAGGTTCCCGAGGGTGGAGGAGCAGGAGGTGGCTGGTTTGGGGGCGCCAATTGGGTTGGAGGAGCTGATTAAAGGACTGGGGAGCATGCAGGCAGGGAAGGCCCCGGGACCGGATGGGTTCCCGGTTGAGTTCTATAGGAAGTACGTAGACTTGTTAGCCCCGTTGCTGGTGAGGACTTTCAATGAGGCAAGGGAGGGGGGGACTCTGCCCCCGACAATGTCTGAGGCGATAATCTCTTTGATCCTGAAGCGGGATAAGGACCCACTGCAATGTGGGTCGTACAGGCCGATCTCGCTCCTCAACGTAGATGCTAAGTTGCTGGCAAAAGTGCTGGCTACGAGGATCGAGGAATGTGTCCCGGGGGTGATTCACGAGGACCAGACGGGATTTGTAAAGGGAAGGCAGCTAAACACCAATGTGCGGAGGCTCCTAAACATGGTAATAATGCCATCGGTGGAGGGAGAGGCGGAGATAGTGGCGGCTATGGACGCGGAGAAGGCCTTTGACCGAGTAGAGTGGGAGTATCTCTGGGAAGTGTTGCGGAGGTTTGGGTTCGGGGGAGGGTTTATTAGCTGGGTTAAGCTCCTATATAGAGCCCCGGTGGCGAGTGTGGTTACGAATCGGCGGAGGTCGGAGTATTTTCGGCTGTATCGAGGGACGAGGCAGGGGTGCCCCCTGTGCCCCCTGTTGTTTGCATTAGCAATTGAATCTTTGGCCATGGCATTAAGGGAGTCCAGGAAATGGAGGGGGTTGGTCCGAGGGGGAGAGGAGCATCGAGTGTCGCTGTACGCAGACGACCTGTTGCTGTATGTGGCGGATCCAGTGGAGGGGATGGTGGAGGTCATGCAGATTCTAAGGGAGTTTGGGGACTTTTTGGGCTATAAGCTGAATGTAGGGAAAAGTGAGCTCTTCGTGGTGCATCCAGAGGACCAGGGAAGAGGGATAGACGATCTACCGTTGAGGAGGGCGGAAAGGAGCTTTCGGTACTTGGGGATCCAAATAGCTAGGAGTTCGGGGGCCCTGCATAAACTTAATTTGACGAGGCTGGTGGAGCAGATGGAGGAGGACTTCAAACAATGGGACATGTTGTCGCTCTCGCTAGCGGGCAGAGTGCAGTCGATTAAAATGGTGGTCCTCCCAAGGTTTCTTTTTGTGTTCCAGTTCCTTCCAATTGTGATCACCAAGGCCTATTTTAAGAGGGTAGGCAGGAGCATTATGGTTTTTTTCTGGGCGAATAAGACACCGAGGGTAAGGAGGGGGTTTCTGGAGCGTAGTAGAGAAAGAGGAGGGCTGGCGTTGCCAAATCTGGGTGGCTACTACTGGGCAGCCAATGTGGCGATGATCCGTAAGTGGGTGATGGGGGGAGAGGGGTGTGGTAGTATGTATTAGGGGTCATGTGGGACTGGAAGCCCTAATGTCATTGGCTGACAGATCCCGGGTCCTGGTTGGCCGTTGACCTCTAGCTCCGCCCTGAAGGCGGAGTATAAGAAGCCGGAGTCCTCCCCCGCAGGCCATTCTACTATCGAGCTGCGGGGGAACAGACACGCTTAATAAAGCCTCATCGACTTCACTCTATTCGTCTCTCGGAGTCTTTGTGCGCTACAATTTATTAAGCGTGCCTAAAAAGGACTATGGAGCTCAGGATCATCCCGGAATGCCTGAGGATCAGCCCCCAGGCAGTGAACGCGGCAGCAGCCTTCAAGCACTGGCAGACTTGTTTCGAGGTCCACCTCAGAACGGCCACCGGCCGGGTCACAGAAGACCAAAAACTACAGGTCCTACACTCGAGGTTAAGCACGGAGATTTTCTCCCTCAACGAAGACGCGGAGGATTTCCAGACGGCGTTTGCAGCACTGAAAAGTCTCTATGTCCGCCCAGTTAACCAAATCTACGCTCGCTACCAGCTCGCGACGAGACGGCAAAGTCCCGGAGAATCGATTGACGAATTCTACGCCGCGCTGCTGATTTTGGGACGAGCCTGCAGCTGCCCTTCGGTGAACGCAAATGAACACACGGACATGTTAATGCGCGATGCTTTTGTGGCAGGTATGAATTCGTCCCAAATCCGCCAAAGACTTCTAGAAAAAGAGTCGCTAGGACTCTCAGAGGCACGGGCCCTAGCAGCCTCCCTAGATGTGGCCGCGCGGAATACCCGCGCCTACGGCCCCGATCGCGCGGCATCCCATTGGGCTCCGTACGTACCCGTCGCGACAAACCCACCCCCCCCCCGGACACCCCACAGGCTTGTGCGGTCCAAATGCCAAGTCGCACCGGGGGCGCCCGCTGCTATTTCTGCAGCCAGGCGAAACACCCCCGGCAGCGCTGCCCGGCCCGCGCAGCAATCTGCAAGAGCTGCGGGAAAAAGGGCCATTTCGTGGTTGTGTGCCGGTCCCGCGAGGTCGCCGCTGTCCCGGGAGAACAGGGAGTCCTGCACGCCACTTACGCTCCCCAACCACCCCAGCGCCCCATGTACGACCCGCAGGCGCAGCCACTCTGGGTCCCGACCACCGCGGTCCCGGGAGAACAGGGAGCCCTGCACGCCACTTACGCTCCCCAACCCCCCCCCCCCCATCCCCACGTATGACCCGCCGGCGCTACCAATTTGGGTCCCGACCACCGCTGTCCCCAGAGATGAGGGAGCCCCGCGCGGTCCTAACGCTCCCCAACCCCCCCAGCGCCCCATGTGCGACACGCAGACACCGCCATTTTGTGTCCCGGCCACCACGAGGGGAGGAAGGGCGCCGCCATCTTGGACCACCCCAGACCTGTATGATGCGTTTTTAGCACCAACCGGCTAGCCATTCTGGGCTACGTAGTGCGCAATGGGATAATAGGCCCCGACCCCGAACGTATGCGCGCCCTCATGGAATTTCCCCTCCCGCACTGCTCAAAGGCCCTGAAACGCTGCCTGGGTTTTTTTTCATACTACGCCCAGTGGGTCCCCCAGTACGCAGACAAGGCCCGCCCCCTAATACAGACCACGACCTTCCCTCTGTCGACAGAGGCTTGCCAGGCCTTCAGCCGCATCAAAGCGGATATCGCAAAGGCCACGATGCGCGCCATCGATGAGTCCCTCCCCTTCCAGGCCGAGAGCGACGCCTCCGACGTAGCTCTAGCGGCCACCCTTAACCAAGCGGGCAGACCCGTGGCCTTTTGGGTCCCGGCCACCACGAGGGGAGGAAGGGCGCCGCCATCTTGGACCACCCCAGACCTGTACCTCTAGCGGCCACCCTTAACCAAGCGGGCAGACCTGTGGCATTTTGGGTCCCGGCCACCACGAGGGGAGGAAGGGCGCCGCCATCTTGGACCACCCCAGACCTGTACGACGCATGGGGGCGGCCATTTTGTCCACCCCCGCCGCCATCTTGTGACCCCCCAGCCATGTGCGATGTATGGGGGCAGCCATTTTGTTCATCCCCGACGCCATCTTGGACGGCAACAACGGACCCCAGTGTCGACGGCTCCACGGAGTTCGAGGAAGACGCTCCACTACTACAACCACGTCTCGCTTCAATAACGCTCGACCAAGCTCGGCCCCGGACACTCCAGACGACGACGACAACGGTGCTAATAAACGGGCACGAGACACCATGCCTAGTCGACTCCGGGAGCACGGAGAGCTTTATCCACCCCGACACGGTAAGACGCTGTTCCTTGACCACCTATCCCAGCGCACAAAAGATTTCCCTAGCTGCAGGATCCCACTCCGTACAGATCAAAGGTTTCTGCATAGTTACCCTAACGGTGCAGGGGAGGGAGTTCAAAAACTACAAACTACACGTCCTTCCCCAACTCTGCACCCCCACATTACTGGGATTAGATTTCCAGTGCAATCTACAGAGCCTTACGTTCAAATTCGGCGGCCCAATACCCCCACTCACTATCTGCGGCCTCGCAACCCTCAAGGTGCAACCCCCGTCCTTGTTTGCGAACCTCACCCCGGATTGCAAACCCGTCGCCACTAGGAGCAGACGGTACAGCGCCCAGACCGGACCTTCATTCAGTCCGAAGTCCAGCGGCTACTAAAGGAAGGCATAATCCAGGCCAGCAATAGTCCCTGGAGAGCACAGGTGGTAGTAGTGAAGACAGGGGAGAAACAAAGGATGGTCATAGACTATAGCCAGACCATCAACAGGTACACACAACTAGACGCGTACCCTCTCCCCCGCATATCCGACATGGTCAATCGGATTGCCCAATACAAAGTCTTCTCCACCGTGGACCTCAAGTCCGCCTACCATCAGCTCCCCATCCGCCCAAGTGACCGCAAGTACACAGCCTTCGAGGCAGACGGGCGATTATACCATTTCCTAAGGGTCCCATTTGGCGTTACAAACGGGGTCTCGGTCTTCCAACGGGAGATGGACCGAATGGTTGATCAACATGGGTTGCGGGCCACGTTCCCGTATCTCAACAATGTAACCATCTGCGGCCACGACCAGCAGGACCACGACGCCAACCTCCAAAAATTCCTCCTGACCGCCAAAGCCTTGAACCTCACGTACAACGAGGACAAGTGCGTTTTTAGCACCAACCGGCTAGCCATTCTGGGCTACGTAGTGCGCAATGGGATAATAGGCCCCGACCCCGAACGTATGCGCGCCCTCATGGAATTTCCCCTCCCACACTGCTCAAAAGCCCTGAAACGCTGAATGTGGTTTTTTTCGTACTACGCCCAGTGGGTCCCCCAGTACGCAGACAAGGCCCGCCCCCTAATACAGACCACGACCTTCCCTCTGTCGACAGAGGCTTGCCAGGCCTTCAGCCGCATCAAAGCGGATATCGCAAAGGCCACGATGCGCGCCATCGATGAGTCCCTCCCCTTCCAGGTCGAGAGCGACGCCTCCGACGTAGCTCTAGCGGCCACCCTTAACCAAGCGGGCAGACCCGTGGCCTTTTTCTCCCGAACCCTCCACGCTTCAGAAATCCGCCACTCCTCAGTGGAAAAGGAAGCCCAAGCCATAGTGGAAGCTGTGCGACATTGGAGGCATTACCTGGCCGGCAGGAGATTCACGCTCCTCACCGACCAACGGTCGGTAGCCTTCATGTTCGATAATGCACTGCGGGGCAAAATCAAAAACGACACGATCTTAAGGTGGAGGATCGAGCTCTCCACCTTCAACTACGAGATCTTGTATCGTCCCGGAAAGCTGAACGAGCCGTCCGATGCCCTATCCCGCGGCACATGTGCCAATGCACAAATTAACCGCCTCCAAACCCTCCACGAGGACCTCTGCCACCCGGGGGTCACTCGGTTTTTCCACTTTATCAAGTCCCGCAACCTTCCATACTCTTTAGAGGAGGTCCGTACAGTCACAAGAGACTGCCACATCTGCGCAGAATGCAAACCGCATTTTTTCAGGCCGGATGGTGCGCACCTTTGAACGCTTTAGTCTGGATTTCAAAGGGCCCCTGCCCTCCACCGACCGCAACGCATACTTCCTTAATGTGGTGGACGAGTACTCCCGCTTCCCATTCGCCATCCCCTGCTCTGTCATGACCGCGGCCACAGTCATTAAAGCCCTGAACACCATCTTCACACTGTTCGGTTGCCCCGCATACGTCCACAGCGACAGGGGGTCCTCTTTCATGAGTGACGAGCTGCGCCAGTTCCTGCTCAGCAAGGGCACAGCCTCAAGCAGGACGACCAGCTACAACCCCCGGGGGAACGGGCAAGTAGAGAGGGAGAACGGCATGGTCTGGAAGGCCGTCCTACTGGCCCTACGGTCCAGGGACCTCCCAGTTTCACGGTGGCAGGAGGTCCTCCTGGACGCCCTCCACTCCATCCGGTCGCTATTATGTACGAGCACTAATCAAACGCCTCATAAGCGTCTCCTTGTCTTCCCTAGGAAGTCCTCCTCTGGAACGTCGCTGCCGACCTGGCTGGCGGCCCCAGGACCCATCTTGCTCCGAAAGCATGTGCGGGCACACAAGGCGGACCCGTTGGTCGAAAGGGTTCACCTCCTCCACGCGAACCCGCAGTACGCTTACGTGGAGTACCCCGACGGCCGACAGGACACGGTCTCCCTGCGGGATCTGGCGCCCGCCGGCAACACACACACCCCCCCGACACCATTCACCCAACCCCCCCCCCTTCCTGCCACCGCCGCACCCCGCGACCGCCCCCTTCCCAGGAGGATCCGTTCCCCTCCCCTCAGGCCCGACCAAGAATAAAGCCCAAGCTGAAACCGTAAGGCTCCCGGAGACGACAACACCGGAACAAGCACCACCACCACCACCGGGGCCGAGGCGATCGACACGGACGACCAGACCGCCCGACCGACTCGTGGCGTCGATCTAAATCAATATATGGACTTTTCACAAGAACATTTTGCTTTTTCTCCCGATACCGTCTGTAAATAGTTGAAACAGGACAAAATTGTACATACTGTATTGCCATATGAATGTTTTCCTCCCAGGACCAGCCCTGTAAACCCTTACCACCATGCGAAGCATCACCCCGCCGGGTTCATTTTTGACAAGGGGTGAATGTGGTAGTATGTATTAGGGGTCATGTGGGACTGGAAGCCCTAATGTCATTGGCTGACAGATCCCGGGTCCTGGTTGGCCGTTGACCTCTAGCTCCGCCCTGAAGGCGGAGTATAAGAAGCCGGAGTCCTCCCCCGCAGGCCATTCTACTATCGAGCTGCGGGGGAACAGACACGCTTAATAAAGCCTCATCGACTTCACTCTATTCGTCTCTCGGGGCAGCAAGGAAGAGGTTGGAGATGGCGTCCTGCAAAGGAACGAGCCTGGGGGCGCTGGTGACGGCACCGCTGCCGCTCTCGCCGACAAGGTACACCACGAGTCCGGTGGTGGCAGCAACGCTAAAGATCTGGGGCCAGTGGAGACTGCACAGGGGTGCGATGGGAGCCTCTGTGTGGTCCCCGAACAGGGCTAACCATCGGTTTGTCCCAGGAAGGATGGACGGGGGGTTTCAGAGCTGGCATCGGGCAGGGATTAGAAGAATGGGGGACCTGTTCATTGATGGGACGTTTGCGAGCCTAGGGGCGCTGGAGGAGAAGTTTGGGCTACCCCCGGGAAACGCTTTCAGGTACATGCAAGTGAGGGCGTTTGTGAGGCGACAGGTGAGGGAATTCCCGTTGCTCCTGGCACAGGGGATTCAAGACAGGGTGATTTCGGGTGTATGGGTCGGAGAGGGCAAGGTGTCGGCGATATACCAGGAGATGAAAGAAGAGGGGGAGGCTTTGGTAGAGGAGCTGAAGGGTAAATGGGAGGAGGAGTTGGGGGAGGAGATTGAAGAGGGGCTGTGCACTGATGCCCTAAGTAGGGTTAATTCCTCTTCCTCGTGTGCCAGGCTTAGCCTGATACAGTTTAAGGTTATTCACAGAGCGCATATGACAGGGGCGAGGCTGAGTAGGTTCTTTGGGGTGGAGGACAGATGTGGGAGGTGCTCAGGAAGCCCGGCGAATCACGCCCATATGTTCTGGTCGTGCCCGGCACTGGATGGGTTCTGGAGGGGTGTTGCGAGAGCAATATCTAAGGTGGTGAAAGTCCAGGTCAAGCCAAGTTGGGGGCTAGCACTATTTGGAGTGGCGGACGAGCCGGGAGTGCAGGAGGCGAAAGAGGCCGGCATTCTGGCCTTTGTGTCCCTGGTAGCCCGGCGGAGGATCTTGTTAGTGTGGAAAGATGCGAAGCCCCCCAGTGTGGAAGCCTGGATAAATGACATGGCAGGGTTTATCGAGTTGGAGAGGATAAAGTTTGCCTTGAGAGGGTCTGTGCAGGGGTTCTCCAGGCAGTGGCAACCGTTCCTAGACTATCTCGCGGAGCGTTAGATGAAGTTTGGTCAGCAGCAGCAACCAGGGGGGTGGTGGGAAGGGGGGAAGGGGGGGGGGGAGGGGGATATCTCTTTCGGGGGCGGGGGGGAAAGAAGGGTGGACGGGGAAGGGTTTTTTCCTAGGGGCACTTGAGCAAGAAAATACATAAACGTTTGAGAAAGTCGATATGTGCGGGAGGAATCCAATGTATAAAGTTCTGTACTATGTTGAATTGATATGTTTATGTCTTGCTATGCGACTTTTCTGTTCTTTTTGTTACGGGGAGGGGGGTTTGTATGGTTGAAAATTTTGTTGGAAAATTCTTAATAAACATAATTTAAAAAAAAAAAGAGTTCAATAAAATCGAGTTGCATTTCTTCAAGTGTTGGAAGCCTGTCTCACTGCTGCAGTAAACGCAGTCCTCGCAGACCCGGCATACCCAACACATCAAAACTCACATAGACACGGGGAGAATGTGCAAATTCCACAAGGACAGTGACCCAGGTGACCCAGGATCGAACCCGGTCCTTGGCGTCGTGAGGAAGCAGTGCTAACTACTGCACCACCGTGCCGGCCCTTTCAATAGCAAAAGTCTGAAAAAGGTTGACACATTCTTACCAAATTCTGGTTTCATTTTTTATTAAATTCAAGATTGGTGGCATGTCACAGTTTGCTCAAGGGGCTGTGTTGTTGTGGCAACATGCACTTTTTACATGCGTGTCTGCACCCATGAAATTCAAGATGTAAAACATCATCATTCACAGCACTGGTTTAGAATATCAGACCTATGCAACGGGAGGTGATTAATATCCAAGCAATGGTCGGACAATAGGAATAAGATCAGAGATTCAAAAATATCTTTTCATAATCAAATTGATTGACCTTTAAATAATGCGTGCAGAATGTGATTGTGTAGTTAAAATACATGCGGTTAATTGTCTCCAGGTATGCAGCTTTAGAACTTCAGAACTTTACACTGAGATTATTGTCAAAGTGTTTCTAATTCCATAACTACAATTGCTAACAACATTTCCCCATTGCATTTATAAAGGAAGGTTTTGAGCACTCCTGCAAACCGTGATACAAGATGAAGACTGTTTTAGCCCTTCTGTTTATGATTTACCTCTTTACTACTCCAGGTAAAACTTTATTTTTTTTACAAGTTCAGACTTAAGTTTAACATCGTACCTCTCATGATTCAAAAATATAACAATTAACATTTTGGTGCTTTACAAATATATTTTGAGAACATAGAGCACGGGGGGTATGTGAGCGACAATTGAACATGTTTTCTCTGCAGTTGGGAACCGCGAACGATGGGGCGGCAGAGTAGCACAGTGGTTCGCACATTTGCTTCACAGTGCCAGGGACCCGGGTCCGATTCCCGGCTTGGCTTACTGCCTGTGCGGAATCTGCACATTCTCCCCGTGTCTGCGTAGGTTTCCTCCGGGTGCTCCAGTTTCCTTCCACAAGTCCCGAGAGATGTGCTTGTTAGGTGAATTGGACATTCTGAATTCTCCCTCAGTGTACCCGAACAGGCACCGGAGTGTGGTGACTAGGGGATTTTCACAGTAACTTCATTAATGTAAGCCTACTTGTGACAATAATAAAGATTATTATTATGATGGGACAAAAAGAGAAAATGCTGGAAAAGCTCAGCAGGCCTGGCCGCATCTGTGGAGAGAGAAAATGGAGTTCGTGTTTCGAGTCTGTATGACTCTAATGTAGTTCCGACCGAGTGAGTCTGTAAAAGACAGGTGTCCACCTCCTGGTGCTCTTTTCCATCTGTGTGGTCATTCTTAAACTCAATGGGGAAGCCCTCCCCTCCTTCGCTTATTGTGTAAACGATTAATCCTTAAGATTAGTTTGGATGAACTCAGTCTAGCTGAGTATCACTTTCTCAGTGATTTGGGGCATAAGGTAATACATGTGGGTGATGAATTGCATGGGGGAAGATTTTTGTGCTGTTGTGAAGAATCATCCGGACATTGCACGTTGAGGATAATCGTGCAGGGAACACTGCATGCCCTCAAAGCAGTCCATTTTCAATTTTCTCCATCCTTTGCATCCAGGTTCATCAGCCCCCTTCTACTTTGCTCCTGCTGCCTCTGATGGCCACTCCTTCAGCTCCCTGGGCCCTAAGCTCCAGAATTCCGTCCACACCTCTCCACCTCTTTTTACCCACATTCCACCTTTAAGATATTCATTAAAAACTACCACTCTGACTTTTGGTCATCTGACTTAATATCTTCTGTGCCTCGGTGTCCTATTTCATAGAATCATAGAATTTACAGTGCCGAAGGAGGACATTCGGCCCATCGAATCTGCACCGGTCCTTGGAAAGAGCACCCCACTTAAACCCATGCCTCCACCCTATCCCCGTAACCCCACCCAACCATTTTGGTCACTCAGGGAAATTTATCATGGCCAACCCACCTAAGCTGCACATCTTTGGACTGCGGGAGGAAACCGGAGCACCCGGAGGAAACCCACGCAGACACGTGGAGAACATGCAGACTCCACACAGACAGTAACTCAAGCCGGGAATCGAACCTGGGATCCTGGAGCTGTGAAGCAACTGTGCTAACCACTGTGCTACCATGCTGCCCCTACTTTCATCTTATAAAGTTCTAGTGAAGTGCCTTGTAATGCTTTATTACTTTAAAGATGCTATATAAATATAAGTTGTTTTCGTCAATGGAGATTGTTGGTAGGCGCGTGATGAGGCTGTGGTGAATTAAGCAGTAGCTGAGGCTACTCATAAAGTTGCTAAGTTATGGCAGTTGAAGATGCATTAACTGACCGCAACCATTCGTTTAAGGTCATTTAATTTCTTGTGGCACTGCATCCAAGTCACTGATGCTTTGCTCCTGGCATTGACCTTCAAGGACATCTATTCCCACTGCATTTTGAGCAAGGGCCTGGAGGACCAATATTCCGCACTGCTGATCTGCAGCATCTTTTCTGCATGGCTACCAACACCTGCTTCAACAAGTACAGGCCAACTTTATCTGAGACCGGGAAGTTACAATTATGGTCATCTGCTGATACATGCAGCGAATGAACAACGTGGTCAGCTCTGGCTGCAGGCAGCAATCATGCAGATCTGCAGGCAACAGAAAGTTGCTGCATTATATCGAATGGACGTGAATCAAACATGCACTGCGGTCACCCACTCATTTGCCAGGGCAATCCAATTTACCCCCATCCCCCCTATTTTCCAGATTATTCTATTTCCTTCAGGCATTCTGCCGACTTTTCTTGTTACAGGAATTCATTGCTTCAGAGTGTGTTGGAGACCGATTCAATTGTGGCTTTCAAAAGAGGATTGATCATTATCTGAAGAGGAAATTTTTACAGGGCTATGCAGAAAAGGCAGGGGGGGGGGTGGTAGCACAAGGTGACTTGCTCTTACACAGAGCCAGCATGGGCACATCAGGCTGAATGGCCTCCTTCTGTGCGGTGACCATTCTATGATTCCCTGTTCCTTTTCTCAGGGTGTTTCCCCCCCCCCTCAACACCATATGGAATTAATGCATTCCATTTGGAATAGGAAGGCTCCAAGTGTCACATTTCAAACTCTTAAAATCAGCACAGTGCTGGTGTTTCTGAATTTCCCTCTAGACCTCTGTGCAACTTCATTGCACCTATCAAGTATATTAATGCGAAAAAAGCAGCATTTAACATTTAATATTTTTTGTTCATGGATTAACGATGGAGGGGAAATGGTTCGGATTTATTACCTAAAAGATAACAAGGGGGTAATAATTATCATCAAAATTATTATAGTTGGATTAGATATATCTTAGATATATATATTAGATATATATTCTTATGCTCACCGGCTGAGAATATAAAACAGGGAAACCTGTTAAATCTTCTTTCTCTAGAGATATCAGACTAAAAAGTGCGGCATGATTTAAAATCCCACTATCTGGCCTGTGGAAGATTTTGGGATAGAATGTTGGAGTTTTAACTTTGGCTATTTAGCCAGATGGTTGTTTACACCATTTCGCCAGGGTTCCTGTTGACCTTCAAGGCAGGGGATTGGGAAAATTTGCTTCACAGAATCCCGACAGTGCAGAAGGTGGCCATTTGGCCCATTGAGTCTGCACTGACCCTCTGAAAGAGTACTTCACCCAGGCCCACTGCCCCGTCCTATTCCTACAACCCTCTAACCTAACCTACACATCCCTGGACACTCAGGGACAATTTGGCATGGCCAAGCCACCTAACCTGCACATCTTTGGATTGTGGGAGGAAAACGGAGCACCCGGAGGAAATCCCCGTAGACAGGGGAAGAAATTGCAAACTGCCAACTACTGTGCCGCCGTGCCGCCTCTTGGAAATCCCATGTGCTTCTTCCTAGGTTAAATTTGAAGGTGATATAAATGACTTTATTAACTAACAAAAAAACAATGGGCTGGATTCACTGTTTTTAAAACTAAGTGTTGACGTCAGCGCAGGTATCAGCGCCGACCCCTCACTGATCTTGTGCCCGTTGAGTAAAACTCCCGGCTCCCACGATATAAACGGATGGAGAATGGCCGGGTCCGTGGCCGCGCATGCGCACGGCGACGACCTGCAACGGTTGCACCGTAAAGCATGGCACCGGCCAGGCGCGGACCCGACCTGCCAGTCAGTGCCCCCCTGGCCACCCCTCACTAGTCCCCACAGCCCCTGCGGAAGCCCGCCCCGACCAGCAGCATGGCTCCCATCCGGCTGGGGCGGCGCTGGGCACAGTCCGCAGCTGCCACGCCGGGTTCCCGACCGCTGAGACCACACGTCAACCGTGCAGTCGGGAACTCGGCCCATCGGGGGCGGGCCTTCAGGTGACGCACCAATGGCATTCGTGCCCGCATGACGTGATGACGCCATTTCGGCAGGGGCGGAGGATACAAAACCAGCATCAAACCGGCACCACCGCCGATTTGAGCATCAAAAGGGATTCTCCGCCCGATCGCCGATTACAAAATCGACGTCAGAGATCAGAGAATCCCGCCCAATGTATTTTACAATCGCTGTACGTCAATGACCTAAGGTGATTAAGGATCCCAATGTTATGTGTATATGTACAATTAAATACCCATTAATAAACATTTTTGTGTTTAAGGCTATGTCATAAGACACCATTTAATCATGTTCGATTTAATCCATATCAAGAAATTACCCAAGGCAATTTGGTAAATCTCTCATAATTTTATATTCATATTGAAGTCCACTGTTAAAATCTTAAATTATCAATGTTTCATGTTACTTCAGTAAATAAACAGATTAGGAGAACTGGATAATGTCTTCTTTTAACTCTGGGAACTGGCCTTAAATTCCACCCAGTCTAAGTGGGCGAAAAGTTCACTTCCAGCTATAAGGGTCCCGCTTGAAATAGGTTTGGGCTGTATCAGTTTATCTTTGTATTTATGCGTCCACAGGATGTGGGCATCACTGACTAGGCTGGCATTAGTTGCCCATCCTTAACTGCCCTTGAGACGCTGGTGCAGAGCTACCTTTTTGAACCGCTCAGTCCCAATGGTGTAGGTACATCCACACTCCCTGTAAGGAAGGGAGTTCCAGGATTTTGGCCAAGTGACAGTGAAGGAAGAGAGAAAAAATGCCCCTAAATTGACAATCGCATCTGATCAGCCCACAGGATGAAGGAAGTGGAAAAGGAAATGTTGGTACATTAATATTAATAATCTTTATTGATGTCACAAGTAGGCTTAGATTAACACTGCAATGAAGTTACTGTGAAAATCCCCTCATCGCCACACTCCGGCGCCTGTTCGGGTACACAGAGGGAGAATTCAGAATGTCCAATTCACCTAACAGCACATTTTTCAGAACTTGTGGAGGAAACCGGAGCACCCGGAGGAAACCCATGCAAACACAGGGAGAATGTGCAGACTCCACACAGGCAGTTAGCATAGTGAGACATGGAGTGCTTTTGAGGTTGGGGTCGAGACACATTGCTTGCGTAAAGTGTTCCATTCTCTAATATCCCTCTAATATAATAGGGTTAGAAATAAAATAGGTTTTGAGTAAGGAATAGGTGGGACAAGGACAAAAGGAAGGTTTGTGATCGGGAAACAGGAGAGATTGAATGAAAGAAGGTATGACATCTGCAGCTTGTGCATTCAAAAGAGATTATTCTCTCTCTCAATGTGGCCATATGCTGACATACCAGTTTCTTCCAGTCACCTAAGAGATTTTCCATTGTTGGTTTCGTATTTCGTCCAGACCCTCATATAGAAAACAACAGCAGACTAGTTCTTGAGTGCTTGTTTTAAAAATGCATCAAAGGTATTTTTACTTAAACTCTTTAACAAGTTGTTTCGAACTGAAAGCATTATGGAGCACAGTGGTGGCACACTGTTTATTAGCACTGCTGCCTCACAGCGCCAGGGACCCGGGTTCAATTCTGGCCTTGGGTGATTGTCTGTGTGAAGTTTGCACGTTCTCCCCATGTATGCGTGGGTTTCCTCTGGGTGCTCCGGTTTCCTCCCACAGTCCAAAGATGTGCAGGTTAGGTGGATTAGCCATAATAAATGGCCTCTTAGGGTCCAAAGATGTGTAGGTTAGGTGGTGTTGCCGGGTTATGGGGTTGGGGTGGGGGAGTGGATCTAAGTCGGGTGCTCTTTCAGAGGGTCGCTGCAGACACGATGAACCGGATGGCCTCCTTCTGCATGTAGAGATTCTACGGATCAGTGTGTGACACTTAATCCGAAAAGTTCTGAAACTGCAGGGCAGCACCTGGCAGAAGCCAGGTGTCACCATTATTGTTACAGGGAAAATCAGAGGAATGTTGGCAGCCCTCACAAAACCTTTGGCAGCCAACTAACAGCAGGCTTGGCAGGGCCCCAAGAATAGACTGATTGCTCTGTGTTCTGAGACAATGGGGGTCTGAGAAACGTTTCTTAACTCCTCACAACCTTGGGGAAGGAATCAGAGAATGTAAAATATTGGGAGTAAATAAATAAATGTGTGATCCTACTGGGATCTATTTGGAAGGACAAGGCAGGCAATGTAAGTTTAAAAATGGCCGCGATAGTTGATTTCGAACTTCATTTTAAATTATGCATTCCCTTTAAGAATACTAGTTCTCAATGATGCCCTCAATTTGTATCTTCAGTGTCAACAACAAAATGCATTTATTTATTTCTATGTTTTTTTAAATTTAAAGTACCCAATTTTTTTTCCCCCCAATTAAGAGACAATTTAGCGTGGCCAATCCACCTACCCTGGACATCTTTGGGTTGTGGGGGTGAGGCCCACGCAGACACAGGGGGAATGTGCAAACTCCATATGGACAGTGACCCGGGGCCGGGATCGAACCCGGGTCTTTGGCGCCATGAGGCGACTGTGCTAACCACTTCACCACTGTGCATTTATAATGTAACTTAAAATTAATTCATAGGGGCCTGTCCACCATCTACAAGCCACAAGTCAGGAGTGTGATGAGTACTCTCCACTTGCCTGGATGAGTATAGCTCCAATCATATCCTCCAACAGAAGCAAACCACTTGATTGATCTCCTATCCGCTACCTTAAACATTCACTCCCTCCACCACCGAAGAACAGTGGCAGCCGTGTGTACCATCTACAAGATACATTGCAGCAACTCACCGAGGCTCCTTCGACAGCACCTTCCAAACCCGCAATCTTTACCACCAATGGACTGCAGTAGTTCAAGGAGGTGGCTCACCACCATTGTCTCAAGAGCAAGTAGGGATGGTCAAAATCCTGCTGGTGTAGCCGGCAAAGCCACATCCCCATAAGGAATAAAAAAAGGACTCACTTCTGGGCCTGGTACTGAGTTTGGTGAAATTCGTCATCCACATAAAACCACTCCAGAGTCACAGGGAGTGACTGACAGGCAGCACCACTCCCTGGTGGTGGAGGGACTGACGGACTGGACCTGAATAACAGGAACAGACTAAGAGATGGTGGTTTGGCCTTTATCACTAAATCACAATTTTGCCTCCTCATCGTTTCAAAATCTATTCTTTCGTGGCATGTGGACATTGTTGGGAAGGCCAGAATTTGCTGCCCATCCCTAACTGCCCTTGAACTGAGTGGCGTGGTAGGTCATTTCAGAGGTCAGTTAAGATTCAACCACATTGCTGTGGGTCTGGAGTCACATGTAGGCCAGACCAGGTGAGGATGGCAGATTTCCTTCTCTAAAGGACATTAGTGAACCAGATGTTGTGTTAATGACAATCAAGGGTATTTTCATGGTCACCTGGCACACATTCTCCTCCCGCAATCTCCACATTTTGTTCCACCGCTCATACTTATCCCTTTAAAACATTTGACAGCATACCTGGTGCGCAACATCCATCACTAAATCCAGCTGAACCACCTCATGGATTATTGTGCCTCACTATCTTGTCAAAATGATCCCCTACTCCTGAAGCATTCATTATTAAGAGCAAAGAGGACCTTTGGCTTCTTTTCTCCAATATCAACCACTTCCTTACGCACAAAGTCTGATGTAAGATCACCAAACTGAAACATTGGGTGGAATTTAATGACCTCCCCGAGTGAATTTGGAGGCGGGGGGGGAGTTTAATCAGGCTAAGGGGCATGGGGTGGAGGCCCAGCCTCCTTCCTGCCTCTGTCCCGATTATGTACTTAACCAGTGGTGGACAGAGGAACCAGAGGAACAGAAGAAACAAAACCCCGTTGGGTTTGTTTGCGGGCTCCTGGGGGTCCCTCGTTTAAAGGCACTCACTAATCGGGGGACCTGTCATCGGCAGAGGTGGAAACTTCTGAGACCCAACCTCCCTCCCCCATCTGCCCTCCCACCATCTCTCCCTGCCCCCCGCCCCCCCCCCCCCAATCTTGTGTTCACTCACTCGGCCTCTGGTGGGTGCCTTGCCAAAGGCTGTCACTGCTCCCCGTGGCACTGCCTGCAATGGAGAGTGGCTGTCCTTTGAACAGCTGGCAGCTTTCACGGGGTGGCAGACAGGCCTCTGATCCTGGGGAGGCCAGCCACTGGTCGCCTCAGTGCTTGATTGGGACTTAATACAGTGGGCAAAGAAGGCGATGCAGGTCTCTAATGACCTGGATTAAATCCCTCCCAATAATTCTGCTTTCCCCTCTCCAAGATGCTGCCATTCCTCCTGTGTAGTTCCAGCATTTCCTGTTTTTCGTTCAAGCGGAACTTTTCTTATCAGTCCCATGTATTCTCACACCTGTGACAGAGAACATTCTCCTCTCTGCAAATTGTTTTGTGTTATCGTGCTTAAAGCACTTCAGACGATTAAAAAAGCTATGAAGCCAGCTAAGAAAGAAATAACAACTTTCCAACAGGTAGGAAATTTGCTTTGTACATGAAGTGTTAAAATTGTTGCTGTGTTTATTCTATTTGCAGTGGTCCCTTTGCAATGTTACTCATGCACCAGCGAGACGAGTAATAAAGTGTGTAATGCGAAGCCACCTATAAATTGCACGAGTGGCGAGGACAGGTGTATGGTATCCAAGGTCACCACAGAGATTTGTAAGTTTACATTTAAAATCCATTCTTTCCAATGCCGCCATTGAACCTAATGAGGCACCCATCCATGATGTTGTTTTTTTCTGTGGCTTCAGATTTCTGCATCAACCAATTATATAGAAAGACGAGGTTATTCAATCCGGCTAGAACAGAGGTGTATAATGGAAATGGGGGGCTGAATTCTCCACTTCGCGACGCCGGCAGCGAGAATTGCGATAAGGTGGAGAATAGCGTGGAATGGGAAAATGGGGTTTCGCACCCGCCACCGATTCTGTCGCCATGCTCTGGTCCCTCGTCGGTGACATTATCGAGGTTTGCACTCTGCGAAGGCAGGTCCATGCAAAACCATCATTTGCGTGGATTTTAATATCATTAGCGGGTTGGGCACTTCATGCTCTACCCCTCTGTGAAGCTCTCGCGGGAGCAAATTGGTGCAAGTATTTACTTTTAAAAAAAATGTATTTTATTACAAACATGTATCAAAGCAGGTTACAGCAAATAAACACCCCGGGAAACATACTTCCCAACAATCAATTCTACAGTCTGTACAGATTTTCCCCCTTTTTCACCCCCCCCCCCCGCCCCCACTCATTCTCGCCTGAGTCATATGCACCCTTAAACTGTATCAGGCTCATCATTGCACAAGAGGAGGTCCCGTTTACCCTTCGCAGTGCCTCACTCCATACTCCCCAATTGATCTCCCCTCCCAACTCCACTTCCCATTTCTCCTTGATCTTCACCACCGGCTCACCTCCCTGCTCCCCCAGCCACTTATATATATCCCCAATTTTTCCCTCTCCTCCCACATCCAGAAGCAGCAGTTGCTCCAGCAGGGTGTATTCCGGCAACCTAGGGAACCCTCTCCAGACCTTTCGTGCAAAGTCCCTAACCTGCAGATTCCTGAACTCACTACCCCTCGGCAGCTCTACCCTCTCCCTTAGCGCCACCAGACTGGTGAACCCTTCCTCCAAATACAAATCCCTCACTTCGCTCCACCTGCTGTACACACTATCCATTCCCCACCCGGCTCAAACCCATGATTCTCGGACAGCGGCGTGAGAACCGACATCCCTTCCATCCTACAATGCCTCCTCAGCTGATTCCATTCACCCTGGACTGCCCCACCGGGCTCCCTGAATACCTACTTGGAGCCATTGGCAACGCTGCCGTCACCATAGCCCTCAAACTAGATTCCTCCTCCATCCTAACCCACTCTACCCCTTCTCCTTCCCACCACCGCCACATCTTGTCCATATTCGGCGCCCAATAAAAATGAAGCAAGTTCATTTTGCTTCAACCCCCCCCCCCCCGTGCTGCCTCTGCCTTTGTAGCAGGGTTCTCCCCACCCTCGGCACCTTCCCCGCCCATACAAAGTCAGAGATGATTGTGTCCACTTTACAAGAAAGGCCTTTGGTATAAAGATCGGGAGAGCCTGAAAGATAAACAAGAACCTCGGCAGAATATTCATTTTCACCACTTGGACCCTCCCCGCCAACGTTAAGTGTTGTTCACCCCACCTCCTAAGATCCTCCCTGGCCCCCTCCACCAGCTTTGTTAAGTCCCACTTATGGAGCCCTGTCCATTCCCTCGCGACCTGAATCCCCAAATACCCAAACCTATCCCTGGCTACTGTAAATGGCATCCCCCCTAAATTTGCCCATTGTCCCAGCTCATTCACTGGGAATACCTCGCTTTTCCCTACATTCAGTTGGTGCAAGTATTACAAGCGGGGCCTGGGCGCAATGGCTGGTGAGGGGGAGAAGGAGGCTACAAAAACTCTCAAAAACCTTCAAGGATTGTTGGGCTTGCTGGAGGTGGGAAGTGGAGGGGGGGGGGGTGCAGGGGGTGCTGCCTAAGCTGGGGGCAATAGCGGAGAACGACTTGGTGCCAGGTATGTGGACGCTAGGTGCCCCCCTCAGGATTGGGGTGACCTGGCTCACGACGCCATTCCTGCAGGATGTGGATTTAAACACACCCCTTTGGTGCTATTTACAGGCGCCTGGCTGCTCACACTGCTCATTGCTCATTGCGTCCTGTGAATGTTCAGAGAGCCTCTGGTGATTTTGGAGCCTACCCAGGTCGTCCCTCTGGAAACACGCATCATCAAGAGGATCAGCAGGGCCAATCTCAATTAGTGGCCTCCAGGTGTTGCCACTCCTCAGAAGTGTTGCCCCACTGCAGAGGAAGCAGGGGATTGGCAGAGCTTAGCACAACCAAAGGACACCTGCTCCATGGCCTTTGGAACTCTCCCTAGTTTTCTGCCCCTCACAGGACAGAGGCCTCACCAGTGACCCCCACCCCTCAGGATCACTAGCTGTCTCCTCCCGGTGAGGTGGCAGCACTGACTGCCTCTGTCACCACCTCCCAGTGTTCAGGAGGGCAGGTTTTGTCATAATATACACCAACATATCATGGTGCAGACACACACACTGATGGACACACAGTGGGACCAATCAACACACACAACATCGCAGCCAATCACCAGTTAGAGCACACACACTATAAAGACAGGGGGCATCAGAGTTCCCGCTCATTCGGGATGCAGCTTCCTAGTAGGACAGAGCTCACAGCCTGCAGCACAGACATTCACCATGTGCTGAGTGCATCGACTGGTTAGGACAAGGCAAAGGTCTTTAGTTAAAGCTAATATTGTGTTAACCCACAGTGAGAGTATGTTAAACTCTTAATGACTCAATAAAATAGTGTTGCACTATTTCAAGTGTTGGTGACCTGTATGTGATCCACGGATCCAGAGCACCCAACACAACATGATACCAGGTGTGGTTGGATACTAGCACTTCTTACACCTGCAAGTGATCTGCCTTCCGCCAGCATTCCGTCATCCTGCAACATGGACAACATCAGCCCGCCGCCGCCGCTCCGCATCGCCGGCAACCTAGGGGCCAACTGGAAGATATTCAAACAGCGCATCCAGCTCTTCCTTGAAGCCACAGACAGGGAGGACGCCTCGGATACCAGGAAGATCGCTCTCCTCCTATCCATGGCCGGGGTCCATGCCATCCACATTTTCAATTCTCTCACCTTTGCGGATGATGAAGATAAAACAAAGTTCAAGACGGTCCTCCTCAAGTTTGGCACTCACTGCAGCGTAGAGGTGAATGAAAGTTTCGAGCGCTATGTATTCCAACAGCATTTGCAGGGTAAGGATGAACCTTTCCAATCCTTTCTCACTCACCTCCGCATCCTTGCGCAGTCTTGCAGCTACGGGCCCACCTCCGACTCCATGATACGCGACCAGATCGTTTTCGGTGTTCAGTCGGACCCCCTACGACAGCAGCTCCTCAAAGTAATGCAACTCACCCTAGCGACCGCCATTGAGACCTGTGTCCTACACGAAAACGCCACAAGTCGGTATTCCCAAATCCAAGCGGCTGAAACGGCACGGCAAGGTCCCCACGAGGCGGAACGAGTCCAAGCAATTGAGTAACTCTCGGGCCTCAGCCTGGATGAGGGCGGCCATTTCGCGCACTTTTCACGGACTCCCGTGCTTGTGCACACCAAATGAGGGGACGGCGACGTTGAAGAATGTAATGCGCAAGCGCGGTGGCGCAGCGAACGTGTTGACGCTACAACATGCGGCAACTGTGGCTCCGCCCATTTAAAACGGCAATGTCCTGCCAAATCTCGACAATGCCTATGATGTGGCAGACTTGGCCACTATGCTGCCTTATGACGAGCAGCTCAGACTGTCAATTCATATCGCTTCAGCCAGCCTCGCAGGAATGTCCGGACAATTCAACCCACGGTCACCGAGTCCGATGCGGACCTCCCACACAGCAGTGACACCGAGGACCCGAAGACGCCTTTTCGAGTCGGTATCGTGACAAAAATCAGGATGTTCCCCGAAGCAAAGACACAGCCGCTGTCGGTATACAGCATCGATCCAGACGATGAGTGGTGTGCCACCCTGACGGTCAACC
Source organism: Scyliorhinus torazame (assembly GCF_047496885.1). Lineage (NCBI taxonomy): Eukaryota > Metazoa > Chordata > Chondrichthyes > Carcharhiniformes > Scyliorhinidae > Scyliorhinus > Scyliorhinus torazame. Next base: position 218,246,016 of record NC_092717.1, on the reverse strand, counting down.
AGAATTCGTTGCCCACCTCAGAGACTTAATTTGTGAACTTTGTGGACTTATAGACTTTCTGAATTGTTCTGTTCTTCCGTTTGATCGTTTACATGGTTTGTATATAGTGTTCATCTCATTATTCTTGTTGCATACTGTTTTTCTGCACCAGGCACCTTCCCATGTAAATAGCTTAGTTCTCATGTACGTAGTCCTGTAAATATGTCTTTCGCACACACGTAGTTAGGGACATTCTCACCATACACTATTTATTGCCACACATGTACATTCTTTTATAAAAGGGGGATGTCATAATATACACCAGTATATCATAGTGCAGACACACACACTGATGGACACACAGTCAACGCACGCAACACCACAGCCAATCACCAGTTAGAGCACACGCACTATAAAGACAGGGGGTATCAGAGGTCCCGCTCATTCGAGCTGCAGCTTCCTAGTAGGACAGAGCTCACAGCCTGCAGCACAGACATTCACCATGTGCTGAGTGCATTGACTGGTTAGGACAAGGCAAAGGTCTTTCGTTAAAGCTAGTATTGTGTTAACCCACAGTGAGAGTATGTTAAACTCTTAATGACTCAATAAAATAGTGTTGCACTATTTCAAGTTTTGGTGATCTATATGTGTTCCACGGATCCAGAGCGTCCAACACAACAGGCTTATGTCTGCGGCCCACCCTGGGAAAGACGTTGTCCCTCCTCTCCTCATTGACATCGAGCAGTGGGTCCACCTCTGACTCCCAAAACCAGGAGCAGGTCTTCTCTGAGCCATCTTCGAGCCATTAATGTGTTTTTAGCACTAATTCTGGCCAGCGGTTACACCCCCTGCTAGGCAGCGGATTGCTCTGAACTCTTGCTGGCAGAGTGCTGGCTCATTGCAAGTTCTGAATCATGGAAAGTATAGTGCCCCCGACAGAAACGCAAATCGCGCGCTATTCAGTCCCGGCAGGAACACTTTGACTGGGATTCTCCGGTCCGGCATGCCATTCGTTGGCGGCAGGATTCTATACTCCCGCCGCTTGTCAATGGGATTTCCCATTGTAGCCAACCCACGCTGCTGGGAAACCCACTGGCGCAAGTGAGCTGCTGGCAGGAAAGGTGAATCACAACGACGGGAGAATTTCAGCCTTAATCTCCCAAATGGAGATTCCTGGCCAGGGTGTTATCAGAGACAATTCTGTTATTTGAAATGGTTGGGCGCAAGGGAAACGACCCCCATCATCCTTCACGACCACTGTTTTTAAAGGGCCCGATCTCGGAATTCCTGGCGTTGCCAGCCTTTTCTGGCCCCGCCTCACCAGCAAGATGCCATGGGCCACGCCTGCAGATGTTTTCTGCACAGAGAGCTGCGCAATGTGGCGAGAAAAGCCAGCTGTGCAGTTGCCAAGCCGAACGCCCGTCTTCCCACCTCACCCTGCACTCTGTGCAAGAAACGGAAAGTTCCACCCCATGTGTTCTCTTCCACTGCCTGAGATGAATTTCTGGCCCTTTAAGTGTTTTTCCTTTCTGCAATGTGGGTACTATTCAAAGAACATCAGGAGGATTGATGATTGTCTACATTGAGCTAAACTATAAATAATGATTAATAATGTTAAATTATACGACAAAACAAATTTGCAAAAAAAATTAAACATTTTTTTTAGAGTACCCAATTCTATTTTTCCAATTAAGGGGCAATTTAGCGTGGCCAATCCACCTGCCCTGCACATTTTTGTGTTGTGCGGGTGAGACCCACGTAGACACGGGGAGAATGTGCAAACTCCACACAGTCACCCGAAGCTGGGATCGAACACGGGCCCTCAGCACCGTGAGACAGCAGTGCTAACCACTTCACCACCATGCCGCCCCCCCCCCCCCCAAAAAAATTATATACTCTTTCCATGTTGTTTTGGCACATACATAATGACCTTGGATGGAAGGTGATGGCCTGGTCCTGTGCCTCTGCTAGTAAAGCCTTATTCAGTTGGCTACTCGACAATGAAAGCAAACAGCCAGTGATTTATTGCAGCAAGTCTGGCCATCTCTGTGGCACAGCACCCAAAGTGTTCCTGTTATTCTCCCAATAAAATTGGTTACTTTTTGTGAGAATCGTATGTGGAACTCCCCTCTGCAAACACACAAGAGCAGTCAGATAATATACAACAATGTTTAAAATATAAGCATGACTGATACTTGAAAACTAACAACTAAATTATTTTCCCTCCCTGTCATTCTAGTTGGACAACAAATAACTACTTTGAAGAAAGGGTGTATTAAAAGTGCAGAGTGTACTGGAACCATCAATATCCTTTTCATCACTACAGGGACTGAGTGCTGCAAGACCAACTTATGCAATGTGAATGGCTCGGCTAGTGTCGGTGGAAGCAAATTGATGCTGATAGCAAGCTTCCTCTATGTAACCTTCAAGTTTTTTTAACATGTAGGATGCAGCACATGCCTGAGAAATTTACACATTGAGACTAATGACTTACTGATTTCACTAACAGCAAAGGCTCACCATCAAAATTGATTCATTCTCAAGTTTCATGCGATGACTTATTACAATGATCCCATATTGCCAAAATTTCACCACATGCCTGCAATCATGTTATTCAAATGACAAAACCAAACCAAGATTAATAAGTTAATTAAAAGGAACCTAGGTAGGGCAGCACGGTGGCACAGTGGTTAGCACAGCTGCCTCACGGCGCTGAGGTCCCAGGTTCGATCCCAGCTCTGGGTCGCTGTCCGTGTGGAGTTTGCACATTCTCCCCGTGTTTGCGTGGGTTTCACCCCCACAACCCAAAAGATGTGCAGGGTAGGTGGATTGGGCACGCTAAATTGCCCCTTAGTTGGAAAAAATGAATTGGATACTCTAAGTTTATTTAAAAAAAGGAGCCTAGGTATAAACTGAACACTTACTGACCTCATCATCAATTTTGCTCATGAGCACGTCCAGCATAGTTTAATTTGTAACTGTTGGATAAGTGTTAAAAGTGAGTGATGTTATGGCACGATTAAAATAAAGGACTTAAAATTTTCCCTAAAATGGTACAGGGACAAATTTGGTATTGGCATTTGCTGGCACAAATATTTATCCTCATGTTATTGGAGTGACATGGTTGTGTTCAAATGTAATGTTAAAAAAAAATTGTAAATTGCTATAACACGTTATGAATTTTTGTGATTCTTTACTGGAACTGCAATTAGAAACATGTAATCGTACCGTTTGTGAAGGATCTATTTGGTTAATTTTACTAGAATTATCAATATAATTTACTATGGTTATAATGCAAGATAGAGGATCATGGCTAATGAAGATGATGTAACGGCCTGCCCTTCCTTATTCTACAATTTTCTCCAACCTTACAACCCTTTGCGATCTCTGCATTGCTCCAATTCGCAATTCTAGTCACTCCACTATTAAAGGCTTTGCCTTCAGCTGCCTGGGCCTCTGTCATCCACTCCCTAAATCCACTTCTCTAGTTGTTTCCCTTCTTAAGACATTCCTTAAAACCCAACAAACGAGCTTTGTTCATTTGTCCTAGCATCTCTTCATGTGCCGCAGTGTCAAATTTTGTTTGATAAGACAACTTAGGATATTGTTTTGTTCTGCCAATAATTAATAAATGCAATACAATAGCTTTGAGTGGTTTTATTCATTGTGTGGAAATGCCGGTGTTGGACTGGGGTGAGCACAGTAAGAAGTCTTACAACACCAGGTTAAAGACCAACAGGTTTGTTTGGAATCACTAGCTTTCAGAGCGCAGCTCCTTCAACACTCACCTTTATTCATTGTAGTACCAAATGTATTGTTAAGATCCCGGACAAGACGCAACACTTTGCAATAAGGAGAGGCTGTTTCACCACAGGAGTGATACCACTGACCTACCTTTCATGTTTTTAAAATAATTTTTGTTTTAATTTGAAAGTACCCAATTATTTTCTTTCCCCAATTAAGGGGCAATTAAGTGTGGCCAATTCACCTACCCTGCACATATTTTGGGTCATTGGGGTGAGACCCACACAAACACAGGGAGAATGTGCAAACTCCACACGGACAATGACCCGGGGCTGTGAGGCAGCAGTACTAACCACTGTGCCACCGCGCAGCCCTGACCAATCTTTTTTGTTAAAACAAACTTTAATTTTAACACAGAATTGATCATATTAGCAACAAAATAACAGCTTTGCAGTTAACAGTCCAAACAGTTCTTCAGTGAAAGGGGAAAAACTTTAATTTACTACCTGCACCTGCCACTATATATTCCAATTAATTTGAGTTTCAAAGACCACTTATAAATAAAGTTAGCAATCACGTTTACTTGCTTTCTTGATGAAGTATCGTTGGAAAGAACCTTTCCAGAGCCAGCTTGAAGAACTGTCTTGTCAGGCATTTCTGATGGACTTACAATTCTGTGGCAAGCTGCTGAACTACACAGACTAGGCTCCATCCATTAATTATATTATAAGGCATTCTTCTATCGCTTAAGATGACCCATGGCCTGTTTAGCTAGGACTAAGCGCAATCCCTCAAAAATTATCTACACCCAGGGATGCTCCAAAATCAAAACCTGCTCCTGGGCCTGGCAAAACACGCCATTAACAGGTCCAGGCAGCGAGCGACCGAGCAGATCAGCTGGCCGGACTGCCTGGCCCATCTTCCATGGCTTTATTCAGGCCGGGTGTCCCTGGAAAAGGAGAAAGCAGTGTCAACAAACACCCTTGAGGCCTTTCGTGCCGGTGGGCGCCTCAGGGGTTGGATTGCTTTATCGACAATTCTTTTCCCATATGATTTGACGTTGATAAATTTCCATTGTTCTTTGTTACTTTTGGCCCTTTTTAATTTGTTCCTGAGTTAATTTCTATTATTCTATTACATTGATTGGACCCTAAAATAAATCCTTCAAAATCAAAACAATATTCCATAGCCATCTCTTTGTTAACAAATAAATGGTTAAAATCAATGGTTACCTCACATTTGTAGGAGTTTGCTTAATTGTGCAGATGGAATCATAGAGTCATAGAATTTACAGTGCAGAAGAAGGCCATTTAGCCCTTCGAGCCTCCACCGGCCCTTGGAAAGAGCACCCTACTTAGCTGCTGCATTTCCTAGCGTTGCACAGGTCAAAGAGACACAGCCTGAGTGAGTGAGACACATCCAGATGCAATGTTGACATTTATCTCGGGTAAACGGAGTTGAAATCAGCCATGATTGAATGGTGGAGTGGACTCGATGGGCCGAATGGCCTTACTTCCTATCCTATGTCTTATGGTCTTAAGACTGATTACACTTGGTTGCTGGCCCACCAACTGAGGGAAAGGGGAGCAGCGAGGGAGATAGGGGGGGTGAGAGATGAGGAGGGAGAGATGGAGTGGGGAGCGGAGAGAGTGAATGGAGTGTTCAAGGCATTTTATGAAAGATTATATGAAGCTCAGCCCCCGGAAGGGAAGGAGAGAATGATGTGCTTTCTGGATCAGCTGGAATTTCCTAAGGTGGAGGAGCAGGAGAGGGCGGGACTGGGAGCACAGATTGAGACGGAGGAAGTAGTGAAAGGGATTGGAAGCATGCAGGCTGGGAAGGCCCCGGGACCAGACGGATTCCCAGTGGAATTCTATAGGAAATATATGGACTTGCTGGCCCCGCTACTGATGAGAACCTTTAATGAGGCTAGGGAAAGGGGGCAGCTGCCCCCGACTATGTCAGAGGCAACGATATCGCTCCTCCTAAAGAAGGAAAAAGACCCGCTGCAATGCGGGTCCTATAGGCCCATTTCCCTCCTGAATGTGGATGCTAAGATTCTGGCCAAGGTAATGGCAACGAGGATAGAGGATTGTGTCCCGGGGGTGGTTCGTGAGGACCAAACTGGGTTTGTGAAGGGGAGACAGCTGAACACAAATATACGGAGGCTGCTAGGGGTAATGATGATGCCCCCACCAGAGGGGGAAGCGGAGATAGTGGTGGCGATGGATGCCGAGAAAGCATTTGATAGAGTGGAGTGGGATTATTTGTGGGAGGTGCTGAGGAGATTTGGCTTTGGAGATGGGTATATCAGATGGGTACAGTTGCTGTATAGGGCCCCGATGGCGAGCGTGGTCACGAATGGACGGGGGTCTGATTATTTTCGGCTCCATAGAGGACGAGGCAGGGATGTCCTCTGTCCCCGTTATTGTTTGCACTGGCGATTGAGCCCCTGGCCATAGCATTGAGGGGTTCCAGGAAGTGGAAGGGAGTACTCAGGGGAGGAGAAGAACACCGGGTATCTCTGTATGCGGATGATTTGTTGTTGTATGTGGCGGACCCGACGGAGGGGATGCCAGAGATAATGCGGATACTTGGGGAGTTTGGGGATTTTTCAGGGTATAAATTGAACATGGGGAAAAGTGAGTTGTTCGTTGTGCATCCAGGGGAGCAGAGCAGGGAAATAGAGGATTTACCGTTGAGGAAGGTAACTGGGGACTTCCGGTACTTGGGGATCCAGATAGCCAAGAATTGGGGTACATTACACAGGCTTAATTTAACGCGGTTGGTGGAACAGATGGAGGAGGACTTTAAGAGATGGGACATGGTGTCCCTGTCACTGGCAGGTAGCGTGCAGGCGGTTAAAATGGTGGTCCTCCCGAGATTCCTTTTTGTGTTTCAGTGCCTCCCGGTGGTGGTCACGAAGGCTTTTTTCAAGAGAATCGAGAAGAGTATTATGAGTTTTGTGTGGGCCGGGAAGACCCCGAGAGTGAGGAGGGGATTTTTGCAGCGTAGTAGGGATAGGGAGGAGTTGGCATTACTGAGCCTAAACGACTATTACTGGGCCGCCAATGTTTCAATGGTGTGTAAGTGGATGGGAGAAGGGGAGGGAGCGGCGTGGAAGAGATTGGAGAGGGTGTCCTGCAGGGGGACGAGCCTACAAGCAATGGTGACGGCACCGTTGCCGTTCTCACCGAAGAAATACACCACAAGCCCTGTGGTGGTGGCTACATTGAAAATTTGGGGGCAGTGGAGACGGCATAGGGGAAAGACGGGAGCCTCGGTGCGGTCCCCGATAAGAAATAACCATAGGTTTGTTCCGGGGAGAATGGATGGGGGATTTGGAGCATGGCAAAGAGCAGGGGTAGCACAATTGAGAGATCTGTTCGTAGATGGGACGTTTGCGAGTCTGGGTGCGCTGATGGAAAAATATGGGTTGCCCCAAGGGAATGCATTTCGGTATATGCAACTGAGGGCTTTCGCGAGGCAACAGGTGAGGGAATTCCCGCAGCTCCCGACGCAGGAGGTGCAGGATAGAGTGATCTCAGAGACATGGGTGGGGGATGGTAAGGTGTCGGACATATATAGGGAAATGAGGGACGAGGGGGAGATCATGGTAGATGAGCTGAAAGGGAAATGGGAAGAAGAGCTGGGGGAGGAGATTGAGGAGGGGCTGTGGGCTGATGCCCTACGTAGGGTAAACTCATCGTCCTCGTGGGCCAGGCTAAGCCTGATACAATTCAAGGTTCTACACAGGGCGCATATGACTGGAGCACGGCTCAGTAAATTTTTTTGGGTAGAGGATAGGTGTGGGAGATGCTCGAGAAGCCCAGTGAATCACACCCACATGTTCTGGTCATGCCCGGCACTACAGGGGTTTTGGGTGGGGGTGGCAAAGGTGCTTTCGAAGGTGGTGGGGGTCCGGGTCGAACCAAGCTGGGGGTTGGCTATATTCGGGGTTGCAGAAGAGCCGGGAGTGCAGGAGGCGAGAGAGGCTGATGTTTTGGGCTTTGCGTCCCTAGTAGCCCGGCACAGGATATTGTTAATGTGGGAGGAAGCCAAACCCCCGGGGGTAGAGACCTGGATAAATGACATGGCAGGGTTTATAAAGTTAGAACGGATCAAGTTCGTCTTAAGGGGTTTGGCTCAAGGGTTCACCAGGCGGTGGCAACCGTTTGTCGACTACCTCACAGAAAGATAGAGGGAATGGAAAAGAAGAAGACAACAGCAGCAACCCGGGGGGGGGGGGGGGGCGGGGCGGGGAACCGGACGGACTCTCAGGGATGTCATTGTATATGTATAGACACTTGTTATAGGTAATGTATATTGGATTGTTGGATTGTATCTTTGGAGAGTAACTATTTTTGACAAGGCAGTTGCCACTCAGTTCAGTTTTGTTTTTGTTTTTGTTTATATATTATTTATTTATTTGTTTAAAACTGGCCACGGTTATTTATATTGCTTTATTGTTGTTCAAAAGAAAAACTATGTACTGTTACGTTTGGCCACAAAATTTTGAATAAAATATATTTTAAAAAAAAGACTGATTACACTTCAAAAAGTAGTTAATTAGCTATAAAGTTCTTCAGAAGTCCAGTGACTGCGAAAGGTGCTATATAAATGCAAGTTTCTCTTTATAATACCAGTTGGATCCAGCTGCTTGATCCTCGCAATAGTTGCTGGATTTCATTGAATTCAAATTGTTACCAAAAGATCAGGAATGGAATCTCATCTCATTTGCATATTATAATTAGGACTTCCCCCCCCACCCTCCCCCTCCCACACCCCACCTTCGCCATAGCAGGTTGTCACCATTAACAAGCCTGCTTCCATTTTCACTGCTTCGACTTCCATAACTCTCGACCACCTTTGGTTTCTTGCCACGTCACAGCGGGATCTGAATGTCGCCAACGGGAACAGGCCAGTTAGAGCGGAACCGATTGGCACCTGGTGCTGGGGGGTGGAGAGGTGTTGCTATAGAACATAGAACATAGAAAAAGACAGCACAGAACAGGCCCTTCGGCCCACGATTTTGTGCCGAACCTTTGTCCTAGATTAATCATAGATTATCATTGAATTTACAGAGCAGAAGGAGGCCTTTCGGCCCATTGAGTCTGCACCGGCTCTTGGAAAGAGCACCCTACCCAAGGTCAACACCTCCACCCAACACTAAGGGCAATTTTGGACACTAAGGGCAATTTATCATGGCCAATCCAACTAACCTGCACATCTTTGGACTGTGGGAGGAAACCGGAGCACCCGGAGGAAACCCACGCACACACGGGGAGGATGTGAAGATTCCGCACAGACAGCGACCCAAGCCAGAATCGAACCTGGGACCCTGGAGCTGTGAAGCAATTGTGCTATCCACAATGCTACCGTGCTGCCCTAAAGAACAAATTAATCTACACTATATCATTCTACCGTAATCCATGTACCTATCCAATAGCTGCTTGAAGGTCCCTAATGTTTCCGACTCAACTACTTCCACAGGCAGTGCTTTCCATGCCCCCACTACTCTCTGGGTAAAGAACCTACCTCTGACATCCCCCCTATATCTTCCACCATTCACCTTAAATTTATGTCCCCTTGTAATGGTTTGTTCCACCCGGTGAAAAAGTCTCTGACTGTCCACTCTATCTATTCCCCGGATCATCTTATAAACCTCTATCAAGTCGCCCCTCATCCTTCTCCGTTCTAATGAGAAAAGGCCTAGCACCCTCAACCTTTCCTCGTAAGACCTACTCTCCATTCCAGGCAACATCCTGGTAAATCTCCTTTGCACCTTTTCCAAAGCTTCCACATCTTTCCTAAAATGAGGCGACCAGAACTGTACACAGTACTCCAAATGTGGCCTTACCAAAGTTTTGTACAGCTGCATCATCACCTCACGGCTCTTAAATTCAATCCCTCTGTTAATGAATGCTAGCACACCATAGGCCTTCTTTACAGCTCTATCCACTTGAGTGGCAACTTTCAAAGATGTATGAACATAGACCCCAAGATCTCTCTGCTCCTCCACATTGCCAAGAACTCTACCGTTAACCCTGTGTTCCGCATTCATATTTGTCATTCCAAAATGGACAACCTCACACTTTTCAGGGTTAAACTCCATCTGCCACTTCTCAGCCCAGCTCTGCATCCTATCTATGTCTCTTTGCAGCCTATCTATGTCTCTATGGCAGGAGACAGACATGGGGCAGCTGCTGGTGGTGGGTTGGGTGTGCTGGTGGAGGCTAGGTTGTGCTGGGGAGGGGGAGGTGATGCGGTGCCAACCGCAGGGTCATGGGGGTGCGGGGGTGCGGCCATGGGTGGCGGGCGGAACCGGTGCCAGAGGGCCAATGCCAACTCACGAATGCGGCCCAGTGGATGTCGTTTAGCTTCTTACTGCACTGGGTGGTGGTCCCCGCGCTGACGGCCGATGCCACTGCCTCCCAGGCAGCGCTGGCTGCCCTGTGGCTGACCCTCCAACCCCTTCGGTGGAACAGGATATCCCATCTGGATTCCACTACGTCCAACAGTCTGGCCATGTTGGCGTCTCCGAATTGTGGAGCTGGTCTGCACAGTGGCATGGCTGCATGCTGTCTTGGATTTGCTCTGTGGGGTCTGTTTAAGTGCTGCCTCCCTCATTAGCGGGGAGCTGCTGGGCATGGTTCGGGTGAATCAGCTGGCAAGACCGTCATTTCCGATGTGAACCCAAGTGGGACATCATTACTGGCCCTAATTGGCGTTAGATACCAATAGCAGCCTCACTGGATCGGCCGGCAGGAAGCACCCAGCAATTCACACTTGCTACCACACTTAGAATCTTTTCCGTTCTAATTTGAAAAATCTATTGTGCTCCAATTATCTGTGATGTGAATCAGCTTAATAACAGCACATATAAACCCAATGAGCGGTCATTGAATGGATTTGCCAGAAACTGTTTGTTTTTCGATATCCAAAGTGTGGTGAGTTGTGGGGGATTATTAATACTCATACTAAAACGGCCGAAAAAAAACCAGCTGGAGGTCCGTCGGGGAGTGGAAAGGTCACCGCGGGGTCACCAGGAAAAATGGAGGCTGGAGCACCAGGGAAGGCCGCACTGCTTACGGCTGAAGAAATAACCAAGGTGATGGCTGCGGAATTTGAAAAGCAGTTGGCGCAGATTGCGAAATGCATGGAGACGGTGGGGAAGGAGATGAGGGAGGCTTTGAGTGTGCTGGTGGAGGAGGCGGTTTCCCCGGTGAGGACGGAGTTGGCGAGCGCAGTGGCGGAGGTGCAAGAGCAAGGGGAGGCGCTGAAGGAAGTGAAGGAGCCGTTATTGCAGCACGATGATCAACTTGCCTCGATGGGGAAAGAGATGCGGAAGGTGATGGATACTAACAAGGATCTGCGAGGAAAAATGGAAGACCTGGAAAATAGATCCAGGCGACAGAACTTGAGGATTGTGGGGCTGCCCGAAGGAGTTGAAGGACCAAAGCCGACTGAGTATTTTGCCGCGATGCTGGCAAAACTACTGGGGGAGGGGGAGGACCCCTCCCGATATGAACTGGATCGGGCTCATCGGTCGTGGAGGCCTGTACCAAAGGCGTGTGAGCCGCCAAGGGCAGTGACTCTGTGCTTCCGTACGTACAGGGTGAAGGAGAAGGCCCTGAGCTGGGCCAAGCAGAAGCGGGTGGTGCAGTGGGCTGGAGCTGGTATACGTGTATACCAGGACTTTACGGTGGAGCTGGCAAGGAGGCGGGCTGCCTTCAACCGGGTGAAGAGGGCACTGTACATTAGCAAGGTGCGGTGCGGCATTGTATATCCAGCGAAGCTGAGGGTGACTTACAAGCTCAGGGACTTTTATTTTGGAACGGCGGAAGCAGCGGAGGAGATTGCGAAAGCAGAAGGACTGTGGCAGAACTGACAAACTGAGGAATGGTCATGTGCCGATGTAACCTCATGACTGTATTTTCTTCTTTTTTGTATCACTGCGCGCGGGTGTAGAGATTAAAGGAGCCAAGGTGGTATATATTCGGACGAGGGAAGGGACGGGACTTTCACTCGAAATGAGAGTTCTTTGGGGTGTAGGTGGATAGGCGGGGTTTGTGTGCTAAAAGGGGATCTTTGGGCTTTCCTGGGGCCGGGCAAGTGGGAAAGGGACCCGGGCGGGGGCCTCCACACTGGCCGGTGTGTGCCGGCCAGTGAACGGGAGTGAGGTGGGGGGAGGGGCTGCGGCCATCGGAGCCTGGCAGAACAGGGTCCGAGTGGTCTAGCCAGGGTGGAAAGTTGGGGGGGAAGGAACCGAGGGTAGGGGGAGGAGTTTTACAAGAGGCAGTGGACGGGAGGAGCTGGAGGCCGGGGGGGGGGGGGGGGGGGGCAGGTAATCCCTGATTTATTTTTGTCATTTGTTTATGTAAACATGCGGGTTGAGGTTTGGGGGTTGGTGGGTAGATGGGATGGCTGTTGTTATTATGGGGACTGACATATCTTGCTGATTATTGTTTATTGTTGATGGATGTAAATGTGGGAGAAAATGTGAAAATGGAGAATAAAAAAAAATAAAATTAATACTCATACTAAAAATATATATGCACACCTCTTTTAATCCCTGATTAATCCTGACTTTTTATGTGCGAGATATTGGGGGTTATTTTGGTGGTGACGATTAGTTGTGCAAATAAGACATACCTATTTCAGAGTCTGGTTTCAGCACAACATTTCTCCTAATTGTCAATTACTGTAATTTGAACTTGCCTGGAAATACTGAAAGAGAAAAAGAGCTGCAGGTTTTGCACTCAAGTACTGATCAGAACTTTATGAAGCAGTACATGGGAGCTTCACACACCCAGCTCCACTGAACGTATGGGGTGTGTTGGCTGACACACAGTGGTCGGCTTCAGGATGACTCAGGGACTGAGGGGTCAGGTTCCCAGATTCAGCACTGTTGGTCCTGGTGGAGAGGGTTGAGAACAGGAGAGATATCTATTTCCTGGAGGGAAGGGGGCCATTTCACCCACTTTACTCTCTCCTGCTGCAGCTGGTGCTTCCCTGCCTGGTCTCATCTTCTCCTCTCATCCTAGACAAAGAGGAAATTTCAACAGGGGTTGGAGGGCAATGTCACTAGAAATCCAGATGTCCAGACTAATAGACTTATGTTCTGGGGGCATAAAAGTTCAAATTCCACCAAGGCAGCCGGTGGAATTTGAATTCAATTAATTATTCTGGAATATAAAAGCTAGTCTTGGTAATAGTGATCACAACAACCATTGTTATGGATTCATGTAAAAACCCATCTGGTTCACGAGTGAAATCTGCCATCCTTATCAGGTCTGGCCTGCATGTGACTTCAGACCCACAGTAATGTGGTTGACTCTTAACTACCCTCTGCAACAGCCAAACAAGCCACTCAGTTAAAGCGCAATTAATAATAATAATCTTTATTGTCAAAAGTCGGCTTACATTAACACTGCAATGAAGTTACTGTGAAAAGATGGGCAACCATCTCTGGCTTTGCCATTCATGTACTCACCCCATGAAAGAATAAATAAATAAAATAGGTGCTGATGATCAAGCCCTCTGCCTCCTGGTGACTGCTATAAGGTGAAGTACACCACATACTCTTTTGGATGGATTCCTCACAGAATTTCCAGAATAAATGTTGATAGGATGTTGGTGAAATCTTGTCAATGTGTCCCCAGTGCATAACCTCCAGTGAACAGTACGGGTGTTATGGTGATATACTTTTAAGTAGTGTTTGCAATTCTCATCGATGATTTGGTTACTGCCGATCAGATGATTGGTATCTGGGGGAGGCAGAGGACAAACACTCCCCATCAAAATGTTGAGCTCCCCTAGCAGGCAATTTAAAAAAAAAAAATTTAGAGTACCCAATTAATTTTTTCCAATTAAGGGGCAATTTAGCATGGCCAATCCACCTCGCCTGCACATCTTTGTGTTGTGGGGGCGAAACCCACGCAAACACGGGGAGAAAGTGCAAACTTCACACGGACAGTGACCCAGAGCTGGGATCGAACATGGGACCTCGGCGCCGTGAGGCAGCAGGGCTAACCCACTGCGCCACCGTGCTGCCCACTCTAGCAGGCAATTTAAGTGACACACATCGTCTCTGGTCAACCGCTCCTACCATAAGATTCAACTTCTTTACCAAAATGACATCTTGTGTTGAAGGTGGGCTTAAACTGGTTTTCAGTTCCAGCCCCCACCTTGATCCTCTTTGGCACCTTATGAAGAAATAGGAAATTATCCACAATATGTATCATAACAATTCTTCTGCACTATAATGATTCTGTGAAAATAAAGTAAATCACCTATTTATGTTGTGCCCTAGACACACATGAAAAAGAAATGGTGGAATGGTGTTCTGTTGGCAGATTTGGTTCACACTCATCATTTCCCACTTGTTGAGATCCCTTTATTACCATGTCTTAAGTGAACAGTACTGGATAGAGTAGAGGCACTCCCGCAAAGGGAGGAGAGTATAATATTGGAGGATTAACATGTTGTGGATCCAAACTTCATTTCAGGCTTTGAGCACGTTATTCGGGCACTATTTTGAAGACACCGAAAGCAGCTCTGTTGTCTAGCCAAAATTCACCTGTCAACCAATACAATCAGAAGAGATTAATTGGTTATTTGTCTCGTTTGCTATTTTTGGAACCTCAGTGTGTCCAAAATGTTACCAGACTAATTCATAATAATCTCCAAAATAAACGCCGAACGCCAACAGTCTGGTGCATGTTGGTTCATAGCTATTGCATTTAAAGTGCAGAGAAGTGAAAGACCATTTTAGAAGGTGAGGAATCTTGGTTCCATTCCCAGTGGGTGGGCGGAGGGTATGCACCAGATTGTGCATATTGCCATTCACTTGGCAGTTCAGCTACAAGCTGCTGACATCCTGAGGCGCTGCCGGTTCTCTTCTGCAAGGCAGCAGAAAGCCCCATCATGGCTATTGTCTGCCTTTGCCACTCACTGCCTGCCAGTAGTTAACCACTTCCTGGAGGTGCCAAGCACCAGTAATTCGGCATCAAGTTTAATTGTGACAATTAGGTCATTTGCATTTCAACATAGAGATCCATAAGCAGCACAGTTGAGGCACAAGGTTAGTAACTTGGAAATTATCCAGGTGATGGGTTGCCGACGCCAAATTAAAAACTAAGCCCACTTCTGAACTGGCAATCTGCACTGCTTGCATGAGTTTTTTTGATGAGCTAACAGAGAGGGTTGATGAGGATGATTCTGTTCATTTGACATACAGGGACTTCCAAAGAGCACTTGATAAGATGCCGCACAACAAGACTCGTGAACAAAATTACAGCCCCTAGAATAAAAGGGACAGTAATAATGTGGATATGAAACTGACTCAGTGATATGAAATATAATGGTGAACAGTTGCTTTTCAGACTGGAGGAAGTTTCATTAAAAACTTTGTTTGTGAGATGGCAGCACGGTAGCATTGTGGATAGCACAATTGCTTCACAGCTCCAGGGTCCCAGGTTCGATTCCCGGCTTGGGTCACTGTCTGTGCAGAGTCTGCACGTTCTCCCGGTTTGTGCGTGGGTTTCCTCCGGGTGCTCCAGTTTCCTCCCACATGTGCAGGTTAGGTGGATTGGCTATGCTAAATTGCCCATAGTGTCCAAAATTGCCCTTAGTGGTGGGTGGGGTTAGTAGGTTATGGGGATAGGGTGGAGGTGTGCGGTTGGGTAGGGTGCTCTTTCCAAGAGCCGGTGCAGACTCGATGGGCCGAATGGCCTCCTTCTGCACTGTAAATTCTATGATTCTATGTGGGTGTCGCTGGCAAGACCGGCATTTGTTGATATTACAATTCAAAAGAGGGTGTACATGTGCATAAATCACTGAAGGTGGCAGAGCAGGTTGAGAGCATGGCTAATATTTCATACACCATCCTGGGCTTCAGCAACAGGGTCGAAAAGCAAGGAAGTCTCAACTGAAGGACTGTTCTGGGCGTCAACACTTTAAGGATGTGAAAGCATTGGAGAGAGCACAGAAGAATCATGAGCAAGTTTCCAGGGATGAGTAACTTCAGTTACATAGAAATACTGGAGAACTTGGGATTGTTCTGTGGAGAATTTAAGAGATTTGATAGAGGATCTGGACAGTGTAAGAATGGGAAACTGTTCCCATCAGTGGATGGGTTGAGAACCAGTGGGCACAGATTTAAGGTAATTGGCAAAAGAATAGCAAAGAAAGGAAAAATGTTTCCATGTCTCTAGTGCACCTGGAACGCACGATAGTAGCAAAGGCGTGGTGTAGGCAGGTCCAATTGAGGCTTTCAAGAGGTCAAGAGGAATTGGATGATTATCTGACAAGGTAGAATATGCAGGGCTACAGAGGGGGGGGGGGGGGGGGGCACGAGGTAAATGTTTCCTTCCATGGGCTAGCAGATACATGAAGGGTCGAATAACCTCCTCCTGTGCTGTGACCATTCTCATGATTAGGAGGATGTTGCTTCAATTAAAACACTACCTGTTGCTCAGAGAGATACTAGAGTGATTTATAATAACCTGCAACATAAAATTTCCAGTCACTGGCCCCTGCCTGTCGCAACATTCCGATGAGACAGCTCCCTCCCACCCGGATGAATCGTCACACTGACCCGGAAGTGAGCGGCGTAACCAGGAAGTGACGCAGAGGTGAGTCTATATAAGGCTGCCCTCGGCCCCCCCACTTCCTCTTCTCGCTCTGCCCGGTTCGGAAGTGCTTGGTTCTTCTAAACGAAGCTAAGGCCGAGTTTCCCCCGGCGACTAGCACCATCGGACCCACCCGCAGAGATCCAGCGCCATGGCCTCCACATCGGAGCTCGCCTGTATCTACAGCGCGCTCATCCTGCACGACGACGAGGTCACCGTCACCGTGAGTGAGGCCCCAACGCCATCCTAGAGTCCGCCCGGGGGGGGGGGGGGGGGAGAGAGAGAGGCGGGCGGGCGCCATCTTGAGTGGGCCTTCCTCCCCCGCCGGGACGCCCTGGAACCAGAGAGCGAGACCTGCGGCACGGCGGGGAGGGAGGCCCGGGACCCGGAGAGAGGGATAGTCCCGGCGAGTAGGTGGCATTCAGCCCTTTGAGCCTCTGGAGCCGGAGCTGCTGCTCCACACGTGGGGCCAGACTGGGCGCCTCTCCCCCGAGCCCTTCCACAACTCGACCTGTGGCTCCTGAAAGACATGAACTGATCTCTGAGGAGCACTACATTTCCTATACTCACCCGATGTCTATGTATTAACTTTGTATTTCTCGTATACCCTCTTTTTTTTTAATGTAAGGAATGATCTGCCTTGACTACACAGAGCACTCACTATCTCGGTACACGTGGCAATAAATCAAATCCAATGTTGATGTCGCTGATGTGACTTGAAATGTGCAGTTTGTTGAAGCTGGAACTTGCCCACCTGCTTCCCCGATAGTGACCAGTTTGTAATTAAGCGGTTAGGCACTGGGCAAGTTTGTCAGGATGCCCCCCCCCCCCCCCCGAACAAATTCAGGGCTGGTGATTTACGAGCAAATCACTGTTTGCTAGACTCTGAAACAAGGGAATGGACAATCGGCGGGTCTGGCAGCATCTGTAGAGAAAGTGAAGCTAACGTTTCGAACCTGGATGATTTGTTACTCGGACGTTAGATTGACCAGCATTTTCTGTTTTTGTGTTCTTTCCAACCTGGATTATAGCTGTGTGCTCCAGGGAACTTGCTTTCACTATTCTGCAATGACATGGCCCCAAGAGCTGTATATACTTGAAATTTCTACGAGATCACCTCTCTTCTAAACTCCAATGAGTATAATCCTGACCGACTTAATCACTCCTCAAGTGACAGACCCCCCCCCCCCCCCAATCCCAGCCTTCGTTGTACTCCCTCCATAGCAAGAATTTCCGTCCTCCGATAAGGATACCAAAACTGCGCATACTACTCCAGGTGTGGACTCACCAATGTCCTATACAGTTGCAGTAAAACATCCTGGTTCCTATGACGGCCAACATACCATTTGTCTTCTTTACTGCCTGCTGTACCTGCATGCTTAGCGATTGATGCACAAGGACACCAAGGTCTTGGTGGATATTCACCTCCCTCAATTTAATCCCATTCAAATATTCATCTCCCTTCCTATTTTTTCCACCGAAGTGGATGACCTCACATTTATCCACATACTGCATCTGCCAAATCCCACTGAAGTATCCTCACAGCGCGCCCTCCCACACAACTTTATATCATCTGCAAATTTGATGTATTTAGTTCCCATGTCCAATGCATGAATATATAATGTGAACAGTTGGAGTCCTAGCACGGATCCCTGTGGTATCTCACTAGTTACTGCCTGCCAGTTGGAAAAAGATCCATTTTTTCCAACTCTTTGCTCCCTGCCTGCTATCCAGCTTTCTATCCATCTCAAGACACTACCTGTAATCCCATGCACTTTAACTTTACATCGTAACCTGCTATGTGAAACCTTAGATTATCTAGACCTAATAGAACATACAGTGCAGAAGGAGGCCATTTGGCCCATCGAGTCTGCACCGGCCCATTTAAGGCCTCACTTCCACCCTGTCCCCGTAACCCAATGACCCCCATCTAACCTTTTTGGACACTAAGGGCAATTTAGCATGGCCAATCCACCTAACCTGCACATCTTTGGACTGTGGGAGGAAACCCACGGGGAGAACATGCAGACTCCGCACAGACAGTGACCCAGAGAGGAATCGAACCTGGGACCCTGGTGCTGTGAAGCCACAGTGCCAGTCACTTGTGCTGCTCATCAAAGAACCCCTACGGTACGGAAGGAGGCCATTCGGCCCATTGAGTCTGCACTGACCCTTCAAACGAGCACTCTGCCCATTTACAAGTGTCAACCCTCGTGGCTATCACATAACCTAATCTGCACATCTCTGGATATTGAGGGGCAATTTAGCATGGCCAACCCGCACGTTTTTGTGACTGGGAGGAATCTGGAGCGCCCAAAGGAAACCCACACAGACGGGGGAAAATGTACAAGCTCCACACAAAATCATCTGGGGCTGGAATTCAACTCAGTCCCTGGTGCTGTGGGGCAGCAGTGCTAACCCCCTTGCCACCCTTGTCGAAAGCCTTCTGAAAGTCTTAAACCACATCCACCAGTTCTCCCTGCTCAACTGTACTCGTTACATCTTCAAAGAATTCCAGTAGATTTGTCAAGCATGATTTTCCTTTTGTAAATCATGCTGTCTGTCTGATGATACCACAGCACAGCATTTGGAAAGCAATGAAATTCTTGGTAATGGACTAGCATCTCCCTACTACCGATGTTAGGTTTACTAGTCTATAGTTCCCTATTTTCTCTATCTCCCTTTTTGAATAGCGGGGTTATATTAGCTACCTTCCAATCTGTAGGAACTATTCAGTCCAAATATTTTGGTAAATGACCATGAATGGATCCAGGAACAATTCCTTGAGTACACTGGGATGAAGATGATCAGGCCCTGGAGATTGATCTGCCTTCAGTCTCATTGATTTCCCCAAAACCATTTCTTTACTAATGCTGATTTTCTTCAACTCTTCATTAAAACATGTTTTTCAGACCTTCCGGTACATTATTCATATCTTTTGTGAAGCCAGAAGCAAAGTATGAATTTGGTTCCTCAGCTATTTCAAATTGTAATTTCCCCCCTTTCAAAAAAAATTTAGTGTACCCAATTAATGTTTTCCAATTAAGGGGCAATTTAGCGTGGCCAATCCACCTAGCATACACATTTTTGGGTTGTGGGGGCGAAACCCATGTAAACACGGGGAGAATGTGCAAACTCCACACGGACAGTGACCCAGAGCCGGGATCGAACCTGGGACCTCGGCGCCGTGAGGCTGCAGGGCTAACCGACCGTGCCACCACCACCGTGCTGTCGTTCAGGATTTTAACTGAGTGACAATGCGGGAGCAGTGATATATTTCCACACCAGGGTGGTGAGTGGCTTGGAGGGGAACCTCCAGGTGGTGGCGCTCGCAGGTATCTGCTGGTCTTGTCCTTCTAGATGGTAGTGGCCGTGGATTGGAAGTTGCTGCCCACAGAGCCTTGGTGGGCTCCTGCAGTGCATCTTGTAGATGGCACACTGCTGCCACTGTTTGTCCTTGGTGGAGGGAGTGAATGTGGAAGGGGCAGCAATTATGTGGGCTGCTTTGGATTGGATGGTGCCAATGAAACTGCTTGTGTTATTAGAGCTGCACAAGGCAAGTGCAGAGTATTCCCTTACACTCCTGACTTGTGCCTTGTAGGTGGTGGACAAGCTTCAGGGAATCGGGAGGCGAATTACACACTGCAGAATTCCCAGCCTCTGGGCTGCTCTTGTAGCCCTTTATTTTCGCCGCCTTAATCAATCCCTTGGTCTGCCGTTGCTGAATTTTAAACTACATTCATCCTACCTGTCGCATTGACCATAGCTACCTTGCCCCAGAATTGCCTCATTTCATTGTTTGTGAACATGCTTTTGGTCTTAATATTGTATAATATTTGTATTAATCTGCTAATAACATATTTAAAACTCTTCTTTTTCAGGAAGACAAACTCAATGCCCTGATTAAAACAGCTGGTGTGACCATTGAGCCTTTCTGGCCGAGTCTGTTTGCCAAGGTAATATCCAAATTCATGCTGGCAATGTTATTCCGAGAAGCCCTGCAGTTGAGAACGAAGCTGTTTAGCCCATCCAAGTCTGTACTGACGCTCTGAAAGTAGACTCGACCTAGGCTCACTCCCCATCCCTGTAACCTAACCTGCACACCTTTGAACTGTGAGGAAACCGGAGCACACGGGGGGAAACCACGCAGACATTGGGAGCATGTGCAAACTCCATGCAGTCACTGAAGATTGGAATCCAGCCTGGGTCCCTGGCGCTGCGAGGCATTATCTGATCTCTAGAAACTTCAGCCTGGCACCAGAGTATATTTGTCTTGAACAAGTATATTTGCACTTCTAATATAGTATCTAGGAGTGATGTGCTGGCCATGGAGAGGGTCCAGAGGACGTTCGCAAGAATGATCCCTGGAATGAAGGACTATGAGGAGCGGCTCAGGACTCTGGGTCTGTGCTCTGGGAAGAATAGCAGCATAGACTTTTCTAAATTGGAAAAGGCTTTGGAAATCACATGGACGTGGGGGAGTCTTAGTTCAGGATTCTCTTAACCTCAACATGCAGGTTCTGTTGGCAGTTAGGAAGGCAAATGCAATGATTGCATTCATATTGAGAGGGTGAGAGTATAAGAGCAGGTTTGTACTGTTGAGGCTGTATATGGCTCTTTTACAACATTTACTAAGCATTACAAAATAAAGTAAACATCACCCCAACTCCTACGAACTGCCCTTCCCCAAAAACAAGTCCTTCATCTCCATCGCCCCTTTTTCCTCCCCAGCTCAAACCCATGATTCCCTCTGATCGACATCAACCTCGACCTGTTCCTAAGCTGAAATGCTGCTGAAATTGCCTCCATATTTTCATTGTGGCAACCACCACAGGACTCCCTGAAAACCTCCCTGTGACGAATGGTCCCATTATAGTGCCCACAACTCCACCCCCCCTATAGCAACCTGCCTCCCATCTCCCTACTCCAACCCTGCACCTTCTCTGCATTTGCCACCCAGTAATAATACAATACGCCCCTCCCCCGACTGCCGCCCTCTGAAGAACCATCTTCCTAATCCTAACCACCGTACCTGCCCAGGCGAATGATAAAAAATCAACCTTTCCACGCCCATGAAACTATTTGGGCAAAAAGACCGGCAGGCACTGAAATAAAAACCACAGCAAAAATTCATTTAAAAAATAAATAAATTTAGATTACCCAATTCCTTTTTTCCAAATTAAGGGGCAATTTAGTGTGGCCAATCCACCTACTCTGCAC
Source organism: Scyliorhinus torazame (assembly GCF_047496885.1). Taxonomy (NCBI): domain Eukaryota; kingdom Metazoa; phylum Chordata; class Chondrichthyes; order Carcharhiniformes; family Scyliorhinidae; genus Scyliorhinus; species Scyliorhinus torazame. The sequence continues at coordinate 218,224,438 of NC_092717.1, read as the reverse complement.
ATCTTTTGTTTGTGGGGGCGAAATCCACGCAAACACAGGGAGAATGTGCAAACTCCACAAGGATAGTGATCCAGAACCCGGATCGAACCTGGGACCCCGGTGCTGTGAGGCGGCAGTGCTAGCCACTGCGCTGCCCCAAAAATTCATCTTCGCCGATTATCCCACCTCAGTAGATCTGCTGTAACCCTACCTACCAGACTCAAAGTTAAATTTATGAAACTGCGCACAAATCTGTCCCACCTGCACTCCCAAATACTTGAAGTGGGTTGTTGCCACCTGAAATGGCAACCCCTGTACCTGGAGTTGACACCACAAAACACTAACTTTTACCCAGCTTCAGCTTGTAGCCCAAAAATGCCCCAAATCTCCTAAGATTCCCATTCTATCCCCACAGAAAATTCTGGGAATATATATATATATATATATATATACAGCAGATAATCGGCATACAGGGACACCCTACGTTCCACCAACCCCCCCCACCCCCATTCCATTTATTTGAGCACCTCACTGTTGTGGCCAAGGGCTCCAATGCAATCAGAAGGGGGCACATGGAGCATCCCTGCCTTGTCCCCTGTGCAATGGAAAATGCCCTAAATTAATTTTGTTTGTTCGCACACACGTCAATACATCCTTGTACAACGATTTCACCCATGTCACAAACTTATGCCCAATCCCAAACCTCTCCAACATTGCAAACAGATAGCTCCCTTCCAACCGATCAGGCGCCTTCTCCGCTTCCAGCGCCACTCCAAATTGCTTCTGCAGGAGAAAGCACCACAGTCAACAGCCGCTGCACGTTTGACGACATCTGCCTGCCCTTTACGAACCCTGTCTGATGCCAGTCTCCTTTGGGAGACACTCGTCCAACCTGAGTTGCCAGCACCGTGGCCAAAATCTTGGCATCCACGTTCAACAGATCTCCGCCTGCATGATCCACACTACTGGATCCTAGTCCTTTTTAAGGAGCAATGAAATGAATGACTAATTGTGTCTGGCAATGCCCCTGATCATTGCGTCCTCAAACATTTCTACCAACAGCGGAGCCAAGTTATCCTTGCGCTTTTCATAAAATTTGCCGGAAAACCATCCGGTGGCTTGCCCATCTGCATTCTCCCTATCGGCAGCATCACTTCCTTCACCCCCACTGGCTCCTCCAGTCCAGCACTCTCGTACTTCGGGATATTCCAATCGTCCCAAAAACTTCCTCGCATCTGGCGCATATTCCGGTAGCTAATTTGTACAAACCCCAACAAGTGGCTGGCCTTCCCCATGCTCTTACACAACTCCCCATAGCTGCCGAATTGCCTTCCCCATGGACAAGATCAAACCTCGCCCATTGTTCCTTCGTCCTTGCCAGAGGACCCGGCGTTGGGTCCTCCATGTACCTTCCATCTACCTCCAAGATCTCCTTTATCAACCACTGCCGCTCCTCCCTGTCTATCTGTGCCTTAAACAAGATGACCTCGCCCCTCACTACAGCTTTCATGCTTCCCACACCACTGATGGCAAAACCTCCCCATTCCTATTAAACCCTCCATAATCTTTGATCACCTTCCCCATTTTGATACAAAAATCTGGGTCCGCCAATAGTCCCACATCAAACCCTCAAGAGCGGCCTCTGGGCTGACGACTCCGCCTTGACCATGTCTGCACAGTGTCTTCCTCACCCCAGCTAACCGCCTTCCCCAGCACAAAAAAAAAATCAATACTCAAAATACACGTTATGTATTGGCGAGAATTGAGATGCTAAATATATCGGCCATGATTGAATGGTGGAGCAGACGCGATGGGCCAAATGGCCTAATTCTGCTCCTATGTCTTATATAGTGCTTTTCGTTATCTCTGAACACAATAGCTTTTATACTATTCATATGGTCCCCTTTTTCAGAAAAAATTAGAATACGCCAATCCACCTACCCAGCACATCTTTTAGGGTTGTGGGGGTGAGGTGAGGCCCACACAGACACGGGGAGAATGTGCAAACTCCATACGGGCAGTGACCCGGGTCTGGGATCAAACCCGGGTCTTTTTGGCGCTGTGAGGCAGCAATGCTAACCCCCCTGTGCCACCCTTGTACTCTCCCTTTAATTAAAGGCCCCAAGGTGCTTCGCAATTATATGACAATGAGCCACTGAAGAATATTTGGTTGGATAACTAAAAGATAGGTCAAAGTAAGGATGTTGCACAGCTTGGGGCCTAGGTGCTTGAAGGCAGGAGTTGAGAGGTAATGCTCTGGAGTAAGACTACAGCTTTTAACACTGACAGGTTGTGAAGTCTTGTCAACATTGACTATCTTTTTATTTTTCAGGCTTTGGCTAATATTGACGTCAATAGTCTGATCTGCAACGTTGGTGCTGGTAGCAGTGCCCCAGCTGCTGCAGCAGCTGTTACCACCGCTGCCCCTGTTGCTGGTGAGTGTAACTTTACTTTCAATGGTGGGGGTTGCAGGGCTAATTTTGGATAACAATTTGGAGTTCCAATTATTTTAGAAGCAATTTGGAAAACAAGGTAATAAAATGATGAATTGTTAGCGTGCTTTGTGGAATGTTGCTGGGACGTATTCTTTAACCGTCAATTTCCTCAGTACTGCATGCTTTAATTAATTTACCTACCGTTTGATGGAAGTTAATTTTGCTCATTGCTGTGCAGGTTTGTGCTGAAGAATTAAAATCTCTTTTCTGTCCGACAGCTGAAGAGAAAAAGGAAGAGAAGAAACAGGAAGAATCTGAAGAGTCTGACGATGACATGGGCTTTGGGCTCTTCGATTAAACGTGCCCTGCGACAACAATGTTACAATTTACAAAAAATAAATAAAAATTGAATATACTTGTGTGTGGGATTCATGTTAGAGTCTGGGATCCAGCAGACAAACCTGTTTTTGTATGGGTAGAGTGCGGTGACATTTTACTGCATCACAGGAGCTATAAAGACGCAAAATTAATACCAAATGCTGAAATAACATAGAGGCCACATTCAACAAATCTGTTGTATCAATAGAAAGAAAGTCGGGTTGCCTGTGTCCACGGTATTTTGCATTGAGAACGGAGGGTGAAAGGACCGGCAGGTAGTCAAAGGATATGGGGATAAACCAGGAATTATATAGGCTCTTATACTTTCAGTATGATATTCAGACCTAGAGAAATAATTTAACTGATTTTTTGTTTTTTAAAAGAAATGTACTGGCATCCCACGCTATCCATGTTTCAAGATACCTTGTAGGAGAGGCTGAGATATTTAATTGGAGGAAGCTGTTGCTCATTCTTGACCCCATCTTGGGTAAGCAACTGCACGCAGCCTGTGGAGGATTCAAGCTGTTGTCACTGAAAGTAGAAGCTGACCCCCTTGGGCAGGATGTGGGTGAAGTGGGATGCCAAGGCAATGCATGAGGAAATGCATTCTTGAACGGGGTGTAAGCGCAAAACCAAAATACTGCAAGTGCTAGAAATACTCTGCATCTGTGGAGATGGTTAACATTTCAGCTTACACTTCTGTCTTTCCTTAGTTCTGATGAAAGGTTAAGATGGTATCACAATGCTACAGTGCAGTAGAGGCTCTTTGCCCATCAAGTCTGCACTGACACATGGAAGAACCTGACCTGCCACCCAATCCCACTTGCCAACATTTGGCCCATAGCCTTGAATGTTATGGTGTGCCAAGTACTCCTCAAGGTATAAAGGATGGAAGGCATCCTGCCTCTACCGCCCTTCCAGGCAGTGCATTCCAGACCATCACCACTCTGGGTAACAAAGTTTTTCCTCATCCCCCCCCCCCCCCCGTAACCTCCCATCCCTCACCTTGAACTTGTGTTTCCTCGTAACTGACCCTTCAACTAAGGGAACAGCTGCTCCCTCATCCCTGTCCATGCCCCTCATAATCTTGCACACCTTGATCAGGTCACCCCTCAGTCTTCTCTGCTCCAGAGAAAACAACTCTAGCCTATCCAACCTCTAACTTAAATGTTCCATCCCAGGAAACATTCTGGTGAATCTTCTCTGCACCCCCTCCGGTGCAATTACATCCGTCCTATAATGTAGCGATCAGAATTGCACACTCCATTCCTGAGGTGGACCATCAGTACTCACCCCAACATTGGAATTGTTAGCAGGTAGGAAAAAGCTGCATTCACAATTTGAGCTGTTGTCACCAAAATGCGGAGGACCAGCTGTGCTGTTTGAGGAGCATTTTTTCTGAATACGGGGAGAAGGTCAGTCACCTCTTAGCTCACCAGATGAAATGGTAGGTGGCTTCCCGGGAGATCACACAAGTATGTAACTCCAGCACCGGCCTGGTTTCGGCCCCTCAGGTTAATGTGGCTTTTGAATCATTTTTTTCGGGTCTCTGACTGAGGAATTGGTCATGACTGGCTTTTTGGACAGCTTGCCCATCCCCACAGTGAAGGGGGAGAGCGCAAGAAGTTGGACTCCTTGTTGGGACCCAGAGGAAATCATTAAATGCACTGGGTTGATGCAAACTGGGAAAGCCTCCGGCGCGGATGCTTTGGAACAGACCGACAAACTGCCCCCAAGTGTCCAGGAAGCCTTCCTCTGACTCTCGGATGGCGTACTTAATCTTCTCCAGGTGGAGAAATTCCGAGAGGTCAGCGAGCCAGTCTGCAGCCGTGGGTGCTGCCGATCGCCAGCGGAGCAGGATTCTCCGGCGTGCGATTAGGGAAGCGAGGGCGTTGGCCCCGTTCCCCATGTGTAACTGGTTGCTCCGATACCCTGAAGATTGCCACTATTGGGCATGTCTTCACCCTCACCCCCACAACCCTGGACATTGCCTCGGAGAAGGCTGCCCACCCAGCAAGCTTGGGACAAGCCCAAAACATGGGTGTGGTTGGCCGGGCCCCTCTGACACCGTTCACATTTGTCCTCCACCTCCGGGAAGAACCTGCTCATTCGGGTTCTGGTCAGGTGCGCTCTGTGCACCACTTTGAGCTGCATTAGGCTTAGCCTTGCGCAGGAAGAGGTGGAGTTAGCCCTGCTCAGTGCTTCGCTCCAGAGTCCCTATCCTACCTCTGTCCCCAGTTCGTCCTCCCATTTTTGTCTGGTCTCGTCCAATGGAGTCTGGGCTCTGTCCAGTAGCTGTCTATATTTTTCCACATAGCCCTTTGTGCTTGGCTAAAGCTGATCCAATTCAAGGTGGTGTTACAGGGCACATTTGACTAAAGTGAGGAATGGATTTTTCTCTGGGGTGGAGGACAAGTGTGAACGTTGCTCTTGGGAGCCAGCTTACCACACTCATATGTCTTGTCCCAAGTCAGTTAGGTTTTGGACCGCTTTCTTCAACACCATGTTGGAGATACTCAATGGTGACCATTTTTGGGGTATCAGACTTGCTGGTGCTTCAGTGAGGGGTGAAGGCAGATGTCCTAACCTTCGCCTCGTTAATAGCTCGGAGATGAGTTCTACTTGGGCGGAGGTCTCCTACTCCGCCCAGTGCCTTGGCTTTTTGGGTGGCCTGTCGTTTTTGGACCATTCGAAGATCAGTTGAAGGATTCTATGGTTGCCATTCATTTCCTTTTTTAAGGAGCTAGTCACAGTCAGTTGTTAGGGGGTCTAATTAATTTTTGGGTGGTTAAGTTAATATGTGTGTTTGCTTGTTAGTCTCAGTCTTTTATTATGTAACTTCAGTTAGTGGTGTACGATTTTGCTTATAGAAAATTAATAAACATAAGTTTTTTAAAAAGAGCCACACTGCCACCTCAGTGGTGTTGGTAGGGTAGGTGGTAGCAGATATCGCCAGGCTTTGTTCAGGAAGACTAAAATAATAGTAAAGAATATTATAAACTGTGTTATAAAACTAATTCATGTGTCAAAATCCTAATGATCCCAACAAGCACCACCAGGTGGTGCTAATACTCTTAAATTAAGATCACTTGCAACTGGAGTTAACTTTTCAATAGCTAAAAGATTATTATTAAGTTATGTTGCCTATCCTTTGACTTCCAAAATTCTGTTAATTTAATGAGGTACTAAACCTCTCAAGTTGACGTGCAAGATCGTACAACACTATTTTGAAGAGGAACAGAGCAGATCTCTCAGCCATCCAGGCCAATTGCCATTGTCACTAAGGAGGTAGTGTTGGGCAAGCTAATGGGGTTAACGGTAGATAAGTCTCCTGGCCCTGATGGAATGCATCATAGATCATAGAATTTACAGTGCAGAAGGAGGCCATTCGGCCCATCGAGTCTGCACCGGCTCTTGGAAAGAGCACCCTACCCAAAGTCAACACCCCCACCCTATCCCCATAACCCAGTAACCCCACCCAACACTAAGGGCAATTTTGGACACTAAGGGCAATTTATCATGGCCAATCCACCTAACCTGCACATCTTTGGGCTGTGGGAGGAAACCGGAGCACCCGGAGGAAACCCACGCACACACGGGGAGGACGTGCAGACTCCGCACAGACAGTGACCCAAGCCGGAATCGAACCTGGGACCCTGGAGCTGTGAAGCAATTGTGCTATCCACAAGGCTACCGTGCTGCCCGGGTCCTCGGGTACTAAAAGAGGTGGTGGGGGAAATAGCAAATGTGCTTGTGGTAATTTACCAAAATTCGCTGGACTCTGGGGCGGTTCCGGCAGATTGGAAAACAGCAAATGTGATGCCACTGTTTAAAAAAGGAGGTAGAAAGAAATTGGGTAACTATAGGCCGGTTAGCTTAACTTCTGTAGTGGGGAAAATGCTTGAATCCATCGTTAAAGAAGAAATAGCGAGGCATCTGGATAGAAATTGTCTCATTGGGCAGACACAGCATGGGTTCATGAAAGGCAGGTATGTTTGACTAATTTAGTGGAATTCTTTGAGGACATTACGAGCGCGGTGGACAATGGGGAACCGGTGGATGTAGTGTGTCCAGAAGGCATTCGACAAGGTGCTGCACAAAAGGCTGCTGCATAAGATAAAGGCGTTACGGGTAATGTATTAGCACGGATAGCGGATTGGTTAACTGACAGAAAGCAAAGAGTGGGGATGAATGGGTGCTTCTCTGGTTGGTGATCAGTGGCCTATGGTGTGCCTTAGGGATCAGTGTTGGTTCCACAATTGTTCACAATTTACATAGATGATCTGGACTTGGGGACAAAATGTAATGTGTCAAAGTTCACAGATGACACTAAGATGAGTGGTAGAGCCAAGTGTGCAGAGGACACTGAAAGTCTGCAGAGGGATATAGATTGTGTAAATGAGTGGGCAAGGGTCTGGCAGATGGAGTTCAATGTTGATAAATGTGAGGTCACTCATTTTGGTAGGAATAACAGCAAAATGGACTGCTATTTAAATGGTAAAAAATTCAGCATGCTGCTGTGCAGAGGGACCTGGGTGTCCTTGTGCATGAATCTCAAAACGTTGGTTTGCAGGTGCAGCAGGTAATTAAGAAGGCAAATGGAATGTTGTCCTTCATTGCTGGAGGGATGGGGTTTAAAAGCAGGGAGGTTATGTTGCAGCTGTACAGGGTGCTGGTGAGGCCACACCTGGAGCACTGTGTACAGTTTTGGTCTCCTTACGTGAGGAAGTATGTACTTGTCGTGTTGGGTGCTCTGCTACACAGACGAACCAACACGGTTGCGGATGGTACAACTCATTTTATTACTAACAATATTTACAATGGTAATCTGGTTACTGAGGTTCGTTCATTACCCTTGAATCTGTGGACCTATCCCTAACACTACCTTGGAGAGGCACTCAGCACATGGTGGATGTCTGAGTGGCTTGCTGTGAGCTCTGTGCCCTGAGCTGTCTCCTGGAATCCGCGGGAAGTGTCGTGTTCCCCGTTTTATAGTGTGTATGCTCTTGCCTGTGATTGGCTGTGGTGTTGTGTGTGTATTAATTGGTCCGTTGATCTGTCCATCAGTATGTATGTATGTTTGCACCATGATGTTTACCTGAATATCATGACATCCCTTTTTTTACAAGAACATGTGCCTATGTGGTTATAAATAGAGATGTGTACTGAGTGCAGCTGTATGTGTGTGTGTGTGCAATATCTACAGCATGTACATGAGGCTAAACTATACACAAGGGGCGATGTCAGGTGCGACATAGCAACGAGGTTGTACCATAAACAAAACACGTGGAAATGTTAAACGTCAAAACGAACTCCTGTAACGACAGGGAAAAATAGAAACATATTAACACAGTGGTATTATGCATCAGTGAGTTCAATGTTCAAACAGGCTCATAAGTCCAGCCTAGTAGGTGGGCGACGAATTCGGGTTGACCGCCTCAAGGGTGGGTCAGGATCCACCGGCTAAGGAATGGGCCTGGCCACGGGCGACGACGGAATGGGCATGGTGGCAGGAAGCTCTACGAAGTCGACATCAGGATCAACAGGAGGGCGTGGTACCGGTGTAAGTTCCCGTAAGCGAGCGTGGAAGCAGGCGAAGAGCCCGGCAATTGCGCCTGCAAATGGATCCATCCGGCATGTGAACCAGGAACGAGCGGGGAGCCATGCGTCGGAGAACTTCGGCAGGTGCTGACCAGCCACCTTCTGGTAGGTGGATGCGGACGTCGTCCCCAGGCGTCAGGGCGGGAAGATCAGTTGCCCGTGTGTCATGTGCCACCTTCTGGCGAACGCACTGCTGTCGCATCCTGTGTAGTACCGGTGCATGGTTGGTTGTGGGGACCAGAATGGACGGCACAGTGGTCCTGAGGGCGCGACCCATCAACAGCTGGGCTGGTGAGAGGCCAGTGGCTACTGGGGCCGAGCGATAGGCCAGCAGGGCTAGGCAGAAATCCGATCAGCAGCAGCAGCCTTGCAGAGGAGCCGCTTGGCAATGTAAACGCCCTTCTCCGCCTTTCCATTGGACTGGGGATACAGAGGGCTGGATGTCACGTGTGTGAAGCCATACGAAGCAGCAAAGGACGACCATTCCTGGCTGGCAAAACAGGGCCCATTGTCCGACATGACAGTAATCGGAATGCCGCGGCGAGCGAAGGTGTCTTTGCAGGCCCTTATGACAGCGGACGATGTCAAATCGTGCAGGCGTATGACCTCTGGATAGTTTGAAAAGTAATCTATGACGATTACATAGTCCCTGCCAAGCGCGTGAAAAAGGTCCACACCCACCATCGCCCAGGGGGACGTCACCAGCTCATGGGGCTGAAGCATCTCAGGCGATTGCGCCGGCTGAAACCTTTGGCAGGTGGGGCAATTGAACACCATGTTGGCAATGTCATCGCTGATGCCCGGCCAGTATACCGCCCCTCGGGCCCTCCGTCTGCACTTCGCGACCCCCAGATGGCCTTCGCGTAGTTGGTCGAGGAAGAGCTTGTGCATGCTGTGTGGAATCACAATCCGGTCCAGCTTAAGGAGGACACCATCAATGACGGCCAAGTCATCCCGGACATTGTAGAACTGCGGGCACTGTCCTTTGAGCCACCCTCCCGTCATGTGGCGCATCACACGTTGTAGAAGGGGGTCAGCCACAGTCTCCCGGCGAATACGGGCCAGACTGGAGTAATTGGCTGGCAGATTTGCCAATGTGAAGGCCACCTGCGCTTCGACCTGACAGACAAACCCCTCCGAGTCGGGCGGTGTGCTCACTGCTCTAGATAGGGCATCCGCAATGATAAGGTCCTTTCCCGGGGTGTAGACCAGTTGGAAGTCGTACCTCCTGAGTTTGAGTAGGATGCACTGGAGGCGAGGGGTCATTTCGTTCAGGTCCTTTTGTATGATGCTGACCATGGGGCGATGGTCAGTCTCAATGGTAAACTGGGGGAGACCATGCACGTAGTCATGGAACTTCGATCTGCGCGTAGCGCTGTTCTGTGGGGGTCATGGCCCGCGAGGCATAGGCGACCGGGGCCCATGACGCCGTGTCATCCCGCTGTAGGAGTACCGCCCCAATGCCGGACTAGCTGGCATCAGTCGAAATTTTAAGTGTCACGAGATGTGTCGAAAAACGGCAATACCGGGGCTGTGGTGAGCTTAATTTTGAGTTCCTCCCATTTCTCCTGGTGTGCGGGCAGCCACTGGAACTCCGTGGACTTCTTGACGAGGTGGCGAAGAGCCGTTGTGTGGGAGGCAAGGTTGGGAATGAACTTTCCCAGGAAGTTGACCATGCCTAGGAAGCGTAGCACTGCTTTCTTGTCTGCCGGCTGCGGCATGGCTGTGATGGCGCTCACCTTGTCTGCATCCGGACGCACCCCTGACCAGGATATGTGGTCCCCCAGAAACTTCAGCTCGGTTTGGCCGAAAGAACACTTGGCTCAGTTGAGGCGCAGGCCGTGTTCCCGTATCCGCGCAAAGACGCGCTGGAGACGATTGATGTGCTCCTGTGGTGTGGTGGACCAGATGATGACGTCGTCAGCATAGATGCGCACCCCTTCGATGCCCTCCATCATCTGTTCCATGATCCTGTGAAAGACCACGGATGCCGAGATGATGCCAAACGGCATTCTGTTATAGCAGAACCTGCCGAAAGGAGTGTTGAAGGTGCACAGCTTCCTGCTGGACTGGTCCAGTTGGATCTGCCAAAAACCCTTCGAGGCATCAAGCTTTGTAAAGATTTTATCCCGGGCCATTTCGCTCGTGATCTCTTCCCGTTTGGGTATGGGGTAGTATTCCCTCATGATGTTGTTGTTCAGGTCTTTCGGGTCAATGCAGATCTGGAGTTCGCCAGAGGGCTTCTTAACACACACCATGGAGCTGACCCATGGCGTGGGCTCTGTGACCCGGGATAGGACCCCTTGGTCCTGGAGATCCTGCAGCTGCTGCTTGAGGCGGTCTTTGAGTGGTGCTGGGACCCTGCGAGGTGCGTGAATGACCGGGGTGGCGTCCGGTTTGAGTCGTATTCTGTAGGTGTAGGGCAGTGTGCCCATGCCCTCGAATGCCTCCTGGTTGTGGGCGAGGAGCGATTGAAGCTGTGCCCTAAATTCTGCATCCGGGAAGTCTGATGTGCCTTCTGGAGACAGAGCGTGGACCTGCTGCACGAGGTGGAGAACCTTGCACGCCTGTGCGCCTAGCAGGGAGTCCTTTGATGATCCGACTATTTCGAAGGACAGTGTGGCCGTGTATGTGTTTTAAAAAAATAAAAATATTTTATTAAAGTTTTTCGATCAAACAAAAATTTCCCATTTTACAACTTTGTAATAATATATACATTGATCGTTTTTTAAATAAATAATATGCTAACTAACGGCAACTGCCAACAACAAAATAAGAAACAACAGAAATAATAACTAAATTGTAACTTTGTGAAATCAAATATAAATAACTAATATATAAACACACACATAAAACCCCTGAAGACCCGAATGCACCCTCCCCCCTCCCCCCCTCCCCCCTCCCCCTCCCCCCCCCCCTCCCCCCTCCCCCCTGGGCTGCTGCTGCTGCCTTTCCTATTTTCCCTTATCGCTCTGCGAGATAGTCGAGGAACAGTTGCCACCGCCCCTGATGGCGCAGCTCCCTCTCTCCTTCCCCCTCCCTTCCCCACCGGCGCCCACATTTCTTCGTGTCCCCCCCCTTCGAGGGGAAAGAAAATTTTCCCCCATCTGATTCTCAGTCCCTTGCCACCACCTCGCTACTTCATTTCAAACACTCTTTCTCCAATCTAGTCCAACTTCTCCTCTTCAATAAATGTCCACGCTTCCTCTGCCGTCTCGAAGTAGTGGTGTTTACCCTGGTATGTAACCCACAGTCTTGCCGGCTGCAACATTCCGAACTTCACTTTCCTCTTGTGGAGCACCGCCTTGGCCTGATTGAAGCTCGCCCTCCTTCTCGCCACCTCCGCACTCCAATCCTGATACACGCGGATCACCGCGTTCTCCCACCTGCTGCTCCATGTCTTTTTCGCCCAGCTCAGGACCATCTCCCTGGCCTTGTAGCGGTGGAACCTCACCACTATTGCTCGAGGTATTTCTCCTGCCTTTGGTCTTCTCACGAGGACTCGATACGCTCCCTCCACTTCCAGGGGGCCCGTTGGGGCCTCAGCTCCCATTAAGGTATGGAGCATCATGCTCACATACGCCCCAACGTCTGCTCCCTCTGCTCCTTCGGGAAGCCCCAAGATTCTTAAGTTCTTCCTCCTCGAGCTATTTTCCAGGGCTTCCAGTCTCTCCATACACCTCTTATGCAGTGCCTCGTGTGTCTCCGTCTTCACCACCAAGCCCTGTATCTCGTCCTCATTTTCGGCAGCTTTTGCCTTCACTCCACGAAGCTCCATCTCTTGGGTCTTCTGCGCCTCCTTTAACCCCTCAGTCGCCTGCAGCATCGGCGCCAGCACCTCCTTCTTGAGCTCCTCCACACATCGCCAGAGGAACTCCTGCTGTTCCAGGCCCCATACCAGCTGGCCTCCCTCCGCCGCCATCTTGCTTCTCACTTCCCTTCTTTGCCGCTGCTCCAGAGGATCCTCCGCAATCTGGCCGCTATTATCTCTTCTGTCCATTCACATCCGGGGGGACTCCCTTCTATGTCGCCTCACAGTGGGTTTAGCCTTCGAAAATTGCCGTTGGGCCTCCCGATAAGAGCCCAAAAGTCCGTTAAAACGGGAGGTGCCGAAACGTGCGACTTAGCTGGTCATCGCCGCACCCGGAAGTCGGCTGTGTATGTGTTGTATGTCACCTGGAGCTGGCAGGATCCCATGGCCGGGATAACATTTCCATTGTAGTCGACCATCTTGCAACGGGATGGCCGAATTGGTGGTCTGACCTTCAAGGCGTAGAAGGCTGACTATGCTATCAGGTTGGCGGAGGCACCAGTGTCCAGACGGAATGTTATCGGTGATCGGTTGACCGTTAGGGTGGCACACCATTCATCACCCGGATTGACACTGTTCACTGGCATCGGCTGGTGGGTCCTGCCTGAGACATCCGGTTCCTATCAATGACCGCAATTGGAATGCGTCCCGGTCGTCTGTCACTGGTTTGGATATCGTCTGGGCACGACTCGTAGTACGGAGGCTGAATGGTCCGCACGTCCCTGCGAGGTTGTCGGAATTGGGGAGCAGTGGCAGGTTGAGCTGCTCGACAGCAGGCAGCGTAGTGGCCCATCTTGCCACAGCGGAGGCATTGTCATTTATTTGCCGGACATTGCCGCTTTAAATGTGCGGCTCCACAGTTGCCGCACGTCGTGACGTCATGGCGTTCGTTGCGCCACCGCGCATGCGCAGTTGGGTCATGCGTCGAGCGCGCTTGCGCATCACATCCCTCTGCGTCGATGTCTTTTTTGGCGCGCACAAACACGGGAGGCCGCGGAAAGCGCGCAAAATGGCCGCCCTCATCCGGGCCGCGGGCCGGGAGGAACTCGATCGCCTGGACCCGTTCGGCCTCCTAGGGCGCCTGCCTTGCCAATTCGGGCGCGTAGGACCCCTGCCGCGCTGATTCGGCCGCTTCAAATTGGGAGTAGCGGGTGGTCGCGTTTTCATGAAGGACACAGGCTTCGATTGCGGAGGCCAGGGTGAGGCGTTTCATTTTGAGGAGCTGCTGGCGTAGGGCGCCCGAGATGCCCCCAAAAACAATCTGGTCCCGAATCATGGAATCGGAGGTGGTGTCGTAACCGCAGGACTGCGCGAGGATACGGAGGTGTGTAAGGAAAGATTGAAAGGGCTCATCCTTACCCTGCAGGCGCTGCTGGAAGAGATACCTCTCAAAACTCTCATTTACCTCGACGCTGAAGTGTTGCTCGAGTTTGAGAAGAACTATCTTGTACTTGGTCTTGCCCTCACCTTCCGCGAACACCAGGGAGTTGTAGACATGGATGGCGTGTTGACCTGCCGTGGAGAGGTGGAGGGCGATTTTTCTGGTGTCCAAAGCACTTTCCCTTTCGGTGGCTTCCAGGAAGAACTGGAAGCGCTGTTTGAACAGCTTCCAATTGACGCCGAGGTTTCCAGCGATTTGTAACGGCTGCGGCGTGCTGACGGTGTCCATGGCGCAGGATGGTGGATTCCTGAGGATTCGTAGGTAGGTCTCACAGTTACCAGGTTCCAATCCTGGTACTATGTCATGTTGGGTACTCTGCTACACAGACGAACCAACACGGTTGCGGATGGTACAACTCAGTTTTATTACTAACAATATTTACAATGGTAAACTGGTTACTGTGGTTCGTTCATTACCCTTGAATCTGTGGACCTAGCCCTAACACTATCTCGGAGAAGCACTCAGCACATGGTGAATGTCTGAGTCGCTTGCTGTGAGCTCTGTGCCCTGAGCCGTCTCCTGCTGGAATCTGCGGGAAGTGTCGTGTTCCCCGTTTTATAGTGTGTATGCTCTTGCCTGTGATTGGCTGTGGTGTTGTGTGTGTGTTGATTGGTCCGTTGATCTGTCCATCAGTATGTATGTTTGCACCATGATGTTTACCTGAATATCATGACAGTCAGGGGTGCAGTGGTCATTCACGAGGTTGATTCCGGAGCTGAGAGGATTAGTTTATGAGGAGAGATTGATTAGACTGGGACTATGCTCATTGGAATTTAGAAGAATGAGGGGAGATTTTATAGACACATATAAAATTATGAAGGGGGTTAGATAAGATAGAAGGAGGGGGGTTATTTCCACTAGCGGGTGAAACTAGAACTAGGAGGCATAGCCTCAAAATAAGGGGGAGCAGATTTAGGATTGAGTTGAGGAGGAACCTCTTCACCCAAATGGTCGTAAATCTGTGCAATTCCCTGCCCAGTGAAGTAGTTGAGGCTACCTCATTAAATGCTTTTAAGGCAAAGATAGATTTTTGAACAGTAAATGAATAAAAGGTTTCGGTGAGCGGATGGGTAAGTCTACAAAAAGATCAGCCATGATCTTATTTGATGGTGGAGCAGGCTCGAGGGGCCAGATGGCCTACTCCTGCTCCTAGTTCTTATGTTCAATATTCATCTGGCAGACAACAGCATTATTACAATGCTCATTGTAGAACCTTGCTGTATGGAAATGGCTGGCATTGTATTTATTTCCGGGATGTTGGCGTTGCTGGCTAGGCCAGCATTTACTGTCCATCCCTAAGTGCCCTGGAGGGGGTGGTGGTGAGCTGCCTTCTGAATCACAGCAATCCCTGTAAGTAATCTACAGTGTAGGGAGTTTCAGGATTTTTTAATTTCATTTAATTTTTAAAAAATGTAGAGAACCCAATTCATTTTTTCCAATTAAGGGGCAATTTAGCGTGGCCAATCCATCTACCCTGCACATCTTTGGGTTGTGGGGGCGAAACCCACGCAAACATGGGGAGAATGTGCAAACTCCACACAGACAGTGACCCAGAGCCAGGATCGAACCTGGGACCTCGGCGCCGTGAGGCTGCAGGGCTAACCACTGCGTCACCGTGCTTTTAACTAAGTGACAATGCAGGAGCAGTGATATATTTCCACACCAGGGTGGTGTGTGACTTGGAGGGGAACCTCCAGGTGGTGGGGTTCCCAGGTATCTGCTGCTCTTGTCCTTCTAGATGGTTCCAATTTACCTGTGCCAGATCTCACCCAGCGAAGTAGGCAGTCCGCCAATCGCTTACTCTGGATTGTTCCTTCTCATTTTACATTGGTAAACCATATACTATGACCCCCTAAATGTTCCCCTACTGACACATGGGGACGATTCTCCGAGCCCCGACGCCGGTGCGCGATTCTCCGAGGTGCGGAAAATCGGTTCCATTTGCGCCGGCGCGTTTGACGCGGCGCCGGCCGCTGGAATCGGCGGGGCTGCCGATTCTCTGGCCCGGATGGGCCGAGCGGCCGTGCGGATACGACAGAGTCCCGTCGGCGCTGTTCACCCCTGGTCACTGCCGGCGGGAACTCTGCGCGAATGGTCAGGGGGCGGACGGTGGGGGCCTCCGATGGGGCCTGGCCCGCGATCGGGGCCTACCGATCGGCGGGCCGGCCTCTCCCCCCCCGGGCCTACTTTCCAGCGTGGCCGGCCCCTGAACACCGACGCCATGTTGCGTCGGGGCCGGCGCGCAGAAGAAGTCCCCCGCGCATGCGCAGGTTGGCGCGGTGCCCATTTGGCGCCGGGAAGGCTAGAGCGGCATGAACTGCTCCAGCGCCGTGCTGGCCCCCTGTGGGGGACAGAATAGGTCGTACCCGGGCCCGGTTCGCGCCGCCGCGAAACGCGATGGTGTTCACGACGATGCGAACACTTGGGCTCCATTTGGGAGAATCGCCCCCGTGATCTACTTCATTCCCCAGAACCAAAGTTGAGTATATTTAAATCAGTTTAAAGGCTCAATTAAATATGCAAGTCTGGTTCATGCCCAGCGAGGGCGTGATCCAGGTTGCGTCAGGCGCCATGGACCGGGAACAACGCATTCTGTTTGGCGCCCGGTGTGAAACCTGGTTGGGGGCTCTCCTGCTATTCTCTGGGAATAACGGGAGGTGCATCGGGCACAACGTGGGGGGAGAATTTACCCTTTGCGTGAAGGCCATCTCCTCTGGCTGCAGTGTTCTGGATAAGGTGCTGCAGCTCGCATTTGGTAAAATAGGCAAATCTCCCCGACCTGATGGTGTAGATCCAGGGCAGTAAAATCAAGAAACAAAGAAAAAACGGATGCAATAGTCAGAATTTTCCAAAGCTCTTTGGATTGAAGGATTGTGCTATTGGAATGGGAAATTGCAAATGTCATTCTATTATTTAAGAAGGGAGGAGAGAAACCAGTTAAATTGTAGACCTATTGGTCTGTCATCAGTTGTGGGGAAGTTACTGGAATCTATCAAAGACAAGAATGACTGAGCATTTCCACAGTATGAGCTGTTCAGAGACAGTCAGCATGAATTTGAGAAAACTAGGTCCTGTCTGAAAAATGTAACTGAATGGCTTTTTGTGGTACTAGCATGGACAGGATGGTGAGGGAGCAGCTGCCTCCCTCAGTTAAAGGGTCAGTTACGAGGGGACACAAGTTCAAGGTGAAGGGCAGGAGGTTTAGGGGGGATTTGAGGAAAACCATTTTTACCCAGAGAGTGCTGACGGTCTGGACTGCACTGCCCGGGAGGGTGGTCGAGGCAGGGTGCCCTGTATTATTCTGTGATGCACATGGTAGCGTTAGCTATATGGACTTCCATGAGATATGTCAAAGTTCTACGCCAAAAACTATTTTCAAAATCTGATGTCATTGGAGGTAACCTTGTGACCTGGGTTAGTCAATTGGTTAGGAGGTAAGAGACAGAAGATTAGAAATTAATATCCATTGAGCTCGCTTACTGAATGCAAACCAGCCAGAAGTGCGCCAATTTAGCACAGGCATTGGTTACATGGTTAAATTCACAGACGGACGCTTATCAACACCTTGTATTTATATGGTACCATTCACCACATGGGAAAACATCCAAGGCATTTCACAGGAGCACCATCAACCAAAATATGACACCGAGGTGATATTAGGACAGGGGACCAAAAGTTTGGTCAAAGACGCAGGAAGAACAGAGAAGCAGAATATTTTTGTAACTGGAGAGAAATCATTAAATGTTTGTTTAGAAGGATTTGGGTGTCTTTGTATGAGCAAGTTATTTTGCAGTTGCATCAAGCAATTAGGAAGGTCAATGGAAATCCTGTACTCCAAACCAAACCTCCTGCTATAAAGGAAAATGTTTTGCCTGTTCGGGTGCACCGAGGGAGAATTCAGAATGTCCAATTCACCTAAAAACCACGTCTTTCGGGACCTGTGGGAGGAAACCGGAGCACCCGGAGGAAACCTATGCAGACATGAGGAGAACGTGCAGACTCCACACAGACAGTTACCCAAGCCGGGAATCGAACCTGGGACCCAGGCGCTGTGAAGCAACAGTGCTAACCACTGTGCTACCGTGCCACCCAGCGTACCGTGTGGTACAGCAGGGAAGAGGCTGCTTTTGAACCTGTCAGTGCATGTTCTCAGACTTTTGTATCTCCTGCCTGATGGAAGAAGTTGAAAGAATAACCTGGTTGGGATGGGTCAAGAATCTTGGGCAGGATTCTCCGACCCCCCCACCGGGTCGGAGAATCGCCGGGGGCTGGCGTGAATCCCGCCCCCGCCGGTTGCCGAATTCTCCGGCACCAGATATTCGGCGGGGGTGGGAATAGCGTCGCGCCGGTCGGCGGGCCCCCCCCCGACGATTTTCCGGCCCGTGATGGGCCGAAGTCCCGCTGCTGGAATGCCTGTCCCGCCGGCGAGAATCAAACCACCTCTCTTCCCGGCGGGACTAGGCGGCACGGGCGGGCTCCGGGGTCCTGGGGCGATCTAGTCCCGGGGGGTGCCCCCACGGTGGCCTGGCCCGCAATCGGGGCCCACCGATCCGCGGGCGGGCCTGTGTTGTGGGGGCACTCTTTTCCCTCCGCCTCGGCCACAGCCTCCACCATGGCCGACGCGTAAAAGACCCCCCCCCCACCCCCCCCCCCCCGTGCATGTGTGGGGGTGACGTCAGCAGCCGCTGACGCTCCTGCGCATGCGCGGGCTTCCGCTGGCCGGTGAAGTACTTTCGGCCCCGGCTGGCGTGGCGCCAAAGGCCTCCCACGCCAGCCGGTGGAGCGGAAACCGCTCCGGCGCGGGCCTAGCCCCTCACGGTGAGGGCTTGGCCCCTAAAGGTGCGGAGAAATCAGCACCTTTGGGGCGGCCCGACGCTGGAGTGGTTCCCGCCACTCCATCCCGCCGGGACCCCCCACCCCGCCGGGTAGGGGGGAATGCCGGCCCAGATCTCATTTTTAAAGCAGCATCAAAAGATCTCTCGTTCTCAAAGAACATTTCTGTACAGCAAGTATTCCTGAATCTGATTGGTAGTTATTTCTGTACAGCAAGTATTCCTGAATCTGATTGGTCGTTACAGTGCATTGAGAGATTTTTTACCCTTGTTGTTTAAGTGGGAATAAATACAGCTATTAAGCCAATAAAAACATTTTTAAAAAGGCAGCAATTATTCACTGTATTGAGTAGTCTTGTTTAAGGGGTAAGTAAGCTATTTTCTGGTGCGATGTTAAAGATTGTGGCCCTGTGTTAGTAACAAAGTTTGTTTTAATATAATATCCCTATTTCTTTGTGCAATCACTCCTGGAGCAAAGTATTGTTCCCTCACAGTCTTACAAAAGTAAAATAAAGTATTGGGGCTTCTATCTAGTATCCTAGCCACTGTTGGGGTCTGATCTGGGATTGTAATATCTGAGAGTCCAGAACTAGGGGGATGGTCTCAGGAAAAGGGGGCCAGCCATTTTGGACAGATGAGGAAATAATTATTTCCTCAGAGGGTTGCGAATCTTTTGGAATTCTCCTTCTGAGAGGGCAGTGGCTGCTTACTTGTTGAGTAAGTTTGAGGCTGTGATCGATTTTGGAGCTCTGAGGGAATGAAAAGATACGGGGCGGGATTCTCCCACAATCGGCGGGGTGGCCCGACGCCGGCGCCAAGAACGGCGCGAACCACTCCGGCGTCAGGCCACCCGGAAGTTCCGGAAACCTCCGACCCGGAAGGGCGTTACTCGTCACAGATAGGCAGCAACCAGCTGCCGCCCAGCCAGGTCCCGGGTTCCTGGAGTTGCCACACCCACCCATAGACCCGATGCAGTCACGGACCCAGGGACGATCGAAGTGGGTGACGGCCGGCTTGCGGCACCTGCAGACGCAGGTGGAGGAGTCCACCTGGGTGCAGGAGCAGGGAGTGGAGCCGGCCATGCGTGCCACCCAGGCCGAAACCGCACGGGTGGGGTCCGCGGTGGAGGCAGTGGGTGCGACGGTGTCAGACATGGGTCGCAGTATGCAAGGGGCATTCCGTGCAGGCGGCGTTCGCGGCCCGGGACATGGCTGCCCTCTCACAGGAAGCCAAGAGCCAGAGCCAGCTGTAGATCGCAGCAGCACTCAACGCCGTGGCGCAGTCCCAGCAGGGTGGTTTGTGGTGGGTGGGATGAGGGTGCTGGGTGGTGGGTGGGGTTGCGTACTGTGCTGTCCGTGCCCCTACACGGCGATTCCCACCCCCCCTAGTCTGTGAGCCATGCGGCTATCAGCCTGTCCCGTCCCCGCTGGCCCAGCCGTGTTTTCGGGATCCTTAAGGGGGAGGGGGAGCAGACCCAAGTCGTAGTCCACATAGGTACCAACGACATAGGTAGGGAAAGGGATAGGACTGTAAGGCAGGAATTCAGGGAGCTAGGGTGGAAACTTAGATCTAGGACAAACAGAGTTATTATCTCTGGGTTGTTACCCGTGCCACGTGATAGCGAGCCGAGGAATAGGGAGAGGGAGGAGTTGAACGCGTGGCTAAAGGGATTGTGCAGGAGGGAGGGTTTCAGATTTCTGGATAATTGGGGCTCATTCTGGGGTCAGTGGGACCTCTACAAACGGGATGGTCTACACCTGGACCAGAGGGGTACCAATATCCTGGGGGGGAAATTTGTTAATGCTCTTTAGGAGGGTTTAAACTAGTTCAGCAGGGGCTTGGGAACCTGAATTGTAGCTCCAGTATACAGGAGGTTGAGAGTAGTGAGGTCATGAGTAAGGTTTCAAAGTTGCAGGAGTGTACCGGCAGGCAGGAAGGTGGTTTAAAGTGTGTCTTCTTCAATGCCAGGAGCATCCGGAATAAGGTGGGTGAACTTGCGGCATGGGTTGGTACCTGGGACTTCGATTTTGTGTCCATTTCGGAGACATGGATAGAGCAGGGACAGGAATGGTTGTTGCAGGTGCCGGGGTTTAGATATTTCCGTAAGCTATGGGGAGGTGGTAAAAGAGGGGGAAGGGCGGCATTGTTAGTCAAGGACAGTATTACGGTGGCAGAAAGGACGTTTGATGAGGACTCGTCTACTGAGGTAGTATGGGCTGAGGTTAGAAACAGGAAAGGAGAGGTCACCCTGTTAGGGGTTTTCTATAGGCCTCCGAAAAGTTCCAGAGATGTAGAGGAAAGGATTGCAAAGATGCTTCTGGATAGGAGCGAAAGCAACAGGGTAGTTGTTATGGGGGACTTTAACTTTCCAAATATTGACTGGAAACTCTATAGTTCGAGTACTTTAGATGGGTCCATTTTTGTCCAATGTGTGCAGGAGGGTTTCCTGACACAGTATGTAGATAGGCCAACGAGAGGTGAGGCCGTATTGGATTTGGTACTGGGTAATGAACCAGGACAGGTGTTAGATTTGGAGGTAGGTGAGCACTTTGGTGATAGTGACCACAATTCAATTACGTTTACTTTAGTGATGGAAAGGGATAGGTATATACCGCAGGGCAAGAGTTATATCTGGGGGAAAGGCAATTATGATGCGATGAGGTAAGACTTAGGATGCATCGGATGGAGAGGAAAACTGCAGGGGATGGGCACAATGGAAATGTGGAGCTTGTTCAAGGAACAGCTACTGCGTGTCCTTGATAAGTATGTACCTGTCAGGCAGGGAGGAAGTGGTCGAGCAAGGGAACCGTGGTTTACTAAAGCAGTCGAAACACTTGTCAAGAGGAAGAAGGAGGCTGAAGTGAAGATGAGACATGAAGGTTCAGTTAGGGCGCTCAAGAGTTACAAGTTAGCTAGGAAGAACCTAAAGAGAGAGCTAAGAAGAGCCAGGAGGGGACATGAGAAGTCTTTGGCAGGTAGGATCAAGAATAACCCTCAAGCTTTCTATAGATATGTCAGGAATAAAAGAATGACTAGGGTAAGAGTAGGGCCAGTCAAGGACAGTAGCGGGAAGTTGTGCGTGGAGTCCGAGGAGAGAGGAGAGGTACTAAATGAATATTTTTCGTCAGTATTCACACAGGAAAAAGATAATGTTGTCGAGGAGAATACTGAGATTCAGGCTACTAGACTAGAAGGGCTTGAGGTTCATAAGGAGGAGGTGTTAGCATTTCTGGAAAGTGTGAAAATAGATAAGTCCCCTGGGCCGGATGGGATTTATCCTAGGATTCTCATGGAAGCTAGGGAGGAGATTGCTGAGCCTTTGGCTTTGATCTTTAAGTCATCTTTGTCTACAGGAATAGTGCCAGAAGACTGGAGGATAGCAAATGTTGTCCCCTTGTTCAAGAAGGGGAGTAGAGACAACCCCGGTAACTATAGACCAGTGAGCCTTACTTCTGTTGTGGGCAAAATCTTGGAAAGGTTTATAAGAGATAGGATGTATAATCATCTGGAAAGGAATAATTTGATTAGAGGTAGTCAACACGGTTTTGTGAAGGGTAGGTCGTGCCTCACAAACCTTATTGAGTTATTTGAGAAGGTGACCAAACAGGTGGATGAGGGTAAAGCAGTTGATGTGGTGTATATGGATTTCAGTAAAGCGTTTGATAAGGTTCCCCACTGTAGGCTACTGCAGAAAATACGGAGGCGTGGTATTCAGTGTGATATAGCGGTTTGGATCAGAAATTGGCTCGCTGGAAGAAGACAAAGGGTGGTGGTTGATGGGAAATGTTCAGCCTGGAGTCCAGTTACTAGTGGTGTATCACAAGGATCAGTTTTGGGGCCACTGCTGTTTGTCATTTTTATAAATGACCTGGAGGAGGGCGTAGAAGGATGGGTGAGTAAATTTGCAGATGACACTAAAGTTGGTGGAGTTGTGGACAGTGCGGAAGGATGTTACAAGTTACAGAGGGACATAGATAAGCTACAGCGCCGGGCTGAGAGGTGGCAAATGGAGTTTAATGCAGAAAAGTGTGAGGTGATTCATTTTGGAAGGAATAACAGGAAGACAGAGTACTGGGCTAATGGTAAGATTCTTGGCAGTGTGGATGAGCAGAGAGATCTCGGTGTCCATGTACATAGATCCCTGAAAGTTGCCACCCAGGTTGAGAGGGTTGTTAAGAAGGCGTACGGTGTGTTAGCTTTTATTGATAGAGGGATTGAGTTTCGGAGCCATGAAGTCATGTTGCAGCTGTACAAAACTCTGGTGCGGCCGCATTTGGAGTATTGCGTGCAGTTCTGGTCGCCGCATTATAGGAAGGATGTGGAAGCATTGGAAAGGGTGCAGAGGCGATTTACCAGGATGTTGCCTGGTATGGAGGGAAGATCTTATGAGGAAAGGCTGAGGGACTTGAGGCTGTTTTCGTTAGAGAGAAGAAGGTTAAGAGGTGACTTAATTGAGGCATACAAGGTGATCAGAGGATTGGATAGGGTGGACAGTGAGAGCCTTTTTCCTCGGATGGTGATGTCTAGCACGAGGAGACATAGCTTTAAATTGAGGGGAGATAGACATAGGACAGGTGTCAGAGGTAGGTTCTTTACTCAGAGAGTAGTAAGGGCGTGGAATGCCCTGCCTGCAACAGTAGTGGACTCGCCAACACTAAGGTCATTCAAATGGTTATTGGATAGACATATGGACGATAAGGGAATATTGTAGATGGGCTTTAGAGTGGTTTCACAGGTTGGCGCAACATCGAGGGCCGAAGTGCCTGCACTGCGCTGTAATGTTCTATGTTCTATGTGACGGTTGGCAGCCTCCCGTTCCTGTCCAGCCAGTCTGTCCTGTACATTGCCCCCTTCTCATCTGGGGAGGCCTGCCCCTCGTCGTGTGGCTCCTCCCCCGCGCCCTCCACTGCCTCCAGCACCCCTCTGCTGGGTGATGTTGTGCAGGACGCAGCAGACCACAACAATCGGCCGCACCTCTCGTAATGGTACTGGAGGGTCCCTCCAGAGCGGACCAGGCACCGGAAATGCACCTCCATCTCCGGCACTCCCATCACCACCCCTGGCACCCCCATCCCCGGCACTCCTATCCCCATCGCTGGCACCCCCATCCCCGGCACTCCCATCCCCATCCCCGGCACTCCCATCCCCGGCACTCCCATCCCCAGCCCCGGCACTCTGATCCCCGGCACTCCCAGCCCCATCCCCGACACTCTCATATCCCGGCACTCCCATCCCCGGCACTCCCATCCCCGGCACTCCCATCCCCATCCCCGGCACTCCCATCCCCATCCCCGGCACTCTGATCCCTGGCACTCCCATCCCCATCCCCGGCACTCCCATCCCCGGCACTCCTAGCCCGATCCCCGGCACTCCCATCCCCATCCCCGGCACTCCCATCCCCATCCACGGCACTCTCATCCCCAGCACTCCCTTCCCCATCCCCGGCACTCTCATCCCCGGCACTCCCATCCCCGGCACTCCCATCCCCATCCCTGGCACTCTCATCCCCGGCACTCCCATCCCCATCCCCGGCACTCCCATCCCTGGCACTCCCATCGCCACCCCTGGCAGCCCCATCCCCGGCACTCCTATCCCCATCTCCGGCACTCCCATCGCCACCCCTGGCACCCCCATCCCTGGCACTCCCATCCCCATTCCCGGCACTCCCATCCCCATCCCTGGCACTCCCATCCCCGGCACTCCCATCCCCATCCCCGGCACTCCCAGTCCCATCCCCGACACTCTCATATCCCGGCACTCCCATCCCCGGCACTCCCAGCCCCATCCCCGGCACTCCCATCCCCATCCCCGGCACTCCCATCCCCATCCATGGCTCTCTCATCCCCAGCACTCCCATCCCCATCCCCGGCACTCTCATCCCCGGCACTCCCATCCCCGGCACTCCCATCCCCATCCCCGGCACTCTCATCCCCGGCACTCCCATCCCCGGCACTCCCAGCCCCATCCCCGGCACTCCCATCCCCATCCCCGGCACTCCCATCCCCATCCCCGGCACTCTCATCCCCGGCACTCCCATCCCCGGCACTCCCAGCCCCATCCCCGACACTCTCATCCCCGGCATTCCCATCGCCACCCCTGGCAGCCCCATCCCCGGCACTCCTATCCCCATCTCCGGTACTCCCATCGCCACCACTGGCACCCCCATCCCCGGCACTCCTATCCCCATCTCCGGCACTCCCATCCCCGGCACTCCCATCCCCATCCCCGGCACTCCCATCCCCGGCACTCCCATCGCCACCACTGGTACCCCCATCCCCGGCACTCCCATCCCCATCCCCGGCACTCCCATCCCCGGCACTCCCATCCCCATCCCCGGCACTCCCATCCCCATCCCCGGCACTCTGATCCCCGGCACTCCCAGCCCCATCCCCGACACTCTCATATCCCGGCACTCCCATCCCCGGTACTCCCACCCATCCCCGGCACTCCCATCCCCATCCACGGCACTCCCATCCCCAGCACTCCCATCCCCATCCCCGGCACTCGCATCCCCGGCACTCCCATCCCCGGCACTCCCATCCCCATCTCCGGCACTCTCATCCCCGGCACTCCCATCCCCATCCCCGGCACTCTCATCCCCGGCACTCCCATCCCCGGCACTCCCATCCCCATCCCCGGCACTCTCATCCCGGGCACTCCCATTCCCGGCACTCCCATCCCCATCCCCGGCACTCTCACCCCCGGCACTCCCATCCCCGGCACTCCCATCCCCATCCCCGGCACTCCCATCGCCACCCCTGGCAGCCCCATCCCCGGCACTCCCAGCCCCATCCCCGGCACTCCCATCCCCATCCTCGGCACTCTGATCCCCGGCACTCCCAGCCCCATCCCCGACAGTCTCATATCCCGGCACTCCCATCCCCGGCACTCCCAGCCCTATCCCATGCACCCCCATCCCCATCCCCGGCACTGCCATCCCCATCCACGGCACTCCCATCCCCAGCACTCCCATCCCCATCCCCGGCACTCTCATCCCCGGCACTCCCATCCCCGGCACTCCAATCGCCACCCCTGGCAGCCCCATCCCCGGCACTCCTATCCCCATCTCCGGCACTCCCATCGCCACCCCTGGCACCCCCATCCCTGGCACTCCCAGCCACATCCCCGGCACTCCCATCCCCATCCCCGGCACTCCCATCCCCATCCCCGGCACTCCCATCCCCATCCCCGGCACTCTGATCCCCGGCACTCCCAGCCCCATCCCCGACACTCTCATATCCCGGCACTCCCATCCCCGGCACTCCCAGCCCCATCCCCGGCACTCCCATCCCCATCCCCGGCACTCCCATCCCTATCCACGGCACCCTCATCCCCAGCACTCCCATCCCCATCCCCGGCACTCTCATCCCCGGCACTCCCATCCCCATCCCCGGCACTCCCATCCCCATCCCCGGCACTCCCATCCCCGGCACTCCCATCCCCGGCACCCCCATCCCTATCCCCGGCACCCCATCCCCGCACTCCCATCCCCATCCCCGGCACTCTCATCCCCGGCACTCCCATCCCCAGCACACCCAGCCCCATCCCCGGCACTTCCATCCCCATCCCCGGCACTCTCATCCCCGGTACTCCCATCCCCATCCCTGGCACTCCCATCCCCATCACTGCCATCCCCGGCACTCCCATCCCCATCCCCGGCACTCCCATCCCCATCACTGCCATCCCCGGCACTCCCATCCCCATCCCCGGCACTCCCATCCCCATCCCCGGCACTCCCATCCCCATTCGCGGCACTCCTATCCCCATCTCCGGCACTCCCATCGCCACCCCTGGCACCCCCATCCCCGGCACTCCATTCCCCATCTCCGGTACTCCCATCGCCACCTCTGGCACCCCCAACCCCGGCACTCCCAGCCCCATCCCCGGCACTCCCAGCCCCATCCCCGGCACTCCCATCCCCATCCCCGGCACTCTGATCCCCGGCACTCCCATCCCCATCCCCGACACTCTCATATCCCGGCACTCCCATCCCCGGCACTCCCAGCCCTATCCCCGGCACCGCCATCCCCATCCCCGGCACTGCCATTCCCATCCATGGCACTCCCATCCCCAGCACTCCCATCCCCATCCCCGGCACTCTCATCCCCGGCACTCCCATCCCCAGCACTCCCATCCCCATCCCCGACACTCTCATCCCCGGCACTCCCATCCCCATCTCCGGCACTCCCATCCCCGGCACTCCCATCGCCACCCCTGGCAGCCCCATCCCCGGCACTCCTATCCCCATCTCCAGCACTCCCATCGCCACCCCTGGCACCCCCATCCCCGGCACTCCCAGCCCCATCCCCGGCACTCCCATCCCCATCCCCGGCACTCCCATCCCCATCCCCGGCACTCCCATCCCCATCCCCGGCACTCCCATCCCCATCCCCGGCACTCCAAGCCCCATCCCCGGCACTCCCATCCCCATCCCCGGCACTCCCATCCCTATCCACGGCACCCTCATCCCCAGCACTCCCATCCCCATCCCCGGCACTCTCATCCCCGGCACTCCCATCCCCGGCACTCCCATCCCCATCCCTGGCACTCTCATCCCCGGCACTCCCATCCCCATCCCCGGCACTCCCATCCCCGGCACTCCCATCGCCACCCCTGGCAGCCCCATCCCCGGCACTCCTATCCCCATCTCCGGCACTCCCATCGCCACCCCTGGCACCCCCATCCCTGGCAGTCCCATCCCCATTCCCGGCACTCCCATCCCCATCCCTGGCACTCCCATCCCCGGCACTCCCATCCCCATCCCCGGCACTCCCAGTCCCATCCCCGACACTCTCATATCCCGGCACTCGCATCCCCGGCACTCCCAGCCCCATCCCCGGCACTCCCATCCCCATCCCCGGCACTCCCATCCCCATCCATGGCACTCTCATCCCCAGCACTCCCATCCCCATCCCCGGCACTCTCATCCCCGGCACTCCCATCCCCGGCACTCCCATCCCCATCCCCGGCACTCTCATCCCCGGCACTCCCATCCCCGGCACTCCCAGCCCCATCCCTGGCACTCCCATCCCCATCCCCGGCACTCCCATCCCCATCCCCGGCACTCTCATCCCCGGCACTCCCATCCCCGGCACTCCTAGCCCCATCCCCGACACTCTCATCCCCGGCATTCCCATCGCCACCCCTGGCAGCCCCATCCCCGGCACTCCTATCCCCATCTCCGGTACTCCCATCGCCACCCCTGGCACCCCCATCCCCGGCACTCCTATCCCCATCTCCGGCACTCCCATCCCAGGCACTCCCATCCCCATCCCCGGCACTCCCATCCACGGCACTCCCATCGCCACCACTGGTACCCCCATCCCCGGCACTCCCATCCCCATCCCCGGCACTCCCATCCCCGGCACTCCCATCCCCATACCCGGCACTCCCAACCCCATCCCCGGCACTCTGATCCCCGGCACTCCCAGCCCCATCCCCGACACTCTCATATCCCGGCACTCCCATCCCCGGCACTCCCATCCCCATCCCCGGCACTCCCATCGCCACCCCTGGCAGCCCCATCCCCGGCACTCCCAGCCCCATCCCCGGCACTCCCATATCCATCCTCGGCACTCTGATCCCCGGCACTCCCAGCCCCATCCCCGACAGTCTCATATCCCGGCACTCCCATCCCCGGCACTCCCAGCCCTATCCCATGCACCCCCATCCCCATCCCCGGCACTGCCATCCCCATCCACGGCACTCCCATCCCCAGCACTCCCATCCCCATCCCCGGCACTCTCATCCCCGGCACTCCCATCCCCGGCACTCCCATCGCCACCCCTGGCAGCCCCATCCCCGGCACTCCTATCCCCATCTCCGGCACTCCCATCGCCACCCCTGGCACCCCCATCCCTGGCACTCCCAGCTCCATCCCCGGCACTCCCATCCCCATCCCCGGCACTCCCATCCCCATCCCCGGCACTCCCATCCCCATCCCCGGCACTCTGATCCCCGGCACTACCAGCCCCATCCCCGACACTCTCATATCCCGGCACTCCCATCCCCGGCACTCCCATCCCTATCCACGGCACCCTCATCCCCAGCACTCCCATCCCCATCCCCGGCACTCTCATCCCCGGCACTCCCATCCCCGGCACTCCCATCCCCATCCCCGGCACTCCCATCCCCATCCCCGGCACTCCCATCCCCATCCCCGGCACTCCCATCCCCGGCACTCCAAGCCCCATCCCCGGCACTCCCATCCCCATCCCCGGCACTCCCATCCCTATCCACGGCACCCTCATCCCCAGCACTCCCATCCCCATCCCCGGCACTCTCATCCCCGGCACTCCCATCCCCGGCACTCCCATCCCCATCCCTGGCACTCTCATCCCCGGCACTCCCATCCCCATCCCCGGCACTCCCATCCCCGGCACTCCCATCGCCACCCCTGGCAGCCCCATCCCCGGCACTCCTATCCCCATCTCCGGCACTCCCATCGCCACCCCTGGCACCCCCATCCCTGGCACTCCCATCCCCATTCCCGGCACTCCCATCCCCATCCCTGGCACTCCCATCCCCGGCACTCCCATCCCCATCCCCGGCACTCCCAGTCCCATCCCCGACACTCTCATATCCCGGCACTCGCATCCCCGGCACTCCCAGCCCCATCCCCGGCACTCCCATCCCCATCCCCGGCACTCCCATCCCCATCCATGGCACTCTCATCCCCAGCACTCCCATCCCCATCCCCGGCACTCTCATCCCCGGCACTCCCATCCCCGGCACTCCCATCCCCATCCCCGGCACTCTCATCCCCGGCACTCCCATCCCCGGCACTCCCAGCCCCATCCCTGGCACTCCCATCCCCATCCCCGGCACTCCCATCCCCATCCCCGGCACTCTCATCCCCGGCACTCCCATCCCCGGCACTCCCAGCCCCATCCCCGACACTCTCATCCCCGGCATTCCCATCGCCACCCCTGGCAGCCCCATCCCCGCCACTCCTATCCCCATCTCCGGTACTCCCATCGCCACCCCTGGCACCCCCATCCCCGGCACTCCTATCCCCATCTCCGGCACTCCCATCCCCGGCACTCCCATCCCCATCCCCGGCACTCCCATCCCCGGCACTCCCATCGCCACCACTGGTACCCCCATCCCCGGCACTCCCATCCCCATCCCCGGCACTCCCATCCCCGGCACTCCCATCCCCATACCCGGCACTCCCAACCCCATCCCCGGCACTCTGATCCCCGGCACTCCCAGCCCCATCCCCGACACTCTCATATCCCGGCACTCCCATCCCCGGTACTCCCAGCCCCATCCCCGGCACTCCCATCCCCATCCACGGCACTCCCATCCCCAGCACTCCCATCCCCATCCCCGGCACTCGCATCCCCGGCACTCCCATCCCCGGCACTCCCATCCCCATCCCCGGCACTCTCATCCCCGGCACTCCCATCCCCGGCACTCCCATCCCCATCCCCGGCACTCTCATCCCCGGCACTCCCATCCCCGGCACTCCCATCCGCATCCCCGGCACTCTCATCCCGGGCACTCCCATCCCCGGCACTCCCATCCCCATCCCCGGCACTCTCACCCCCGGCACTCCCATCCCCGGCACTCCCATCCCCATCCCCGGCACTCCCATCGCCACCCCTGGCAGCCCCATCCCCGGCACTCCCAGCCCCATCCCCGGCACTCCCATATCCATCCTCGGCACTCTGATCCCCGGCACTCCCAGCCCCATCCCCGACAGTCTCATATCCCGGCACTCCCATCCCCGGCACTCCCAGCCCTATCCCATGCACCCCCATCCCCATCCCCGGCACTGCCATCCCCATCCACGGCACTCCCATCCCCAGCACTCCCATCCCCATCCCCGGCACTCTCATCCCCGGCACTCCCATCCCCGGCACTCCCATCGCCACCCCTGGCAGCCCCATCCCCGGCACTCCTATCCCCATCTCCGGCACTCCCATCGCCACCCCTGGCACCCCCATCCCTGGCACTCCCAGCTCCATCCCCGGCACTCCCATCCCCATCCCCGGCACTCCCATCCCCATCCCCGGCACTCCCATCCCCATCCCCGGCACTCTGATCCCCGGCACTACCAGCCCCATCCCCGACACTCTCATATCCCGGCACTCCCATCCCCGGCACTCCCATCCCTATCCACGGCACCCTCATCCCCAGCACTCCCATCCCCATCCCCGGCACTCTCATCCCCGGCACTCCCATCCCCGGCACTCCCATCCCCATCCCCGGCACACTCATCCCCGGCACTCCCCTCCCCGGCACTCCCAGCCCCATCCCTGGCACTCTCATCCCCGGCACTCCCATCCCAGGCACTCCCATCCCCATCCCCGGCACTCCCATCCCCATCCCCGGCAATCTCATCTCCGGCACTCCCATCCCCGGCACTCTCATCCCCGGCACTCCCATCCCCATCCCCGGCACTCCCATCCCCATCCCCGGCACTCCCATCCCCGGCACTCCCATCCCCGGCACCCCCATCCCTATCCCCGGCACCCCATCCCCGCACTCCCATCCCCATCCCCGGCACTCTCATCCCCGGCACTCCCATCCCCAGCACACCCAGCACCATCCCCGGCACTTCCATCCCCATCCCCGGCACTCTCATCCCCGGTACTCCCATCCCCATCCCCGGCACTCCCATCCCCATCACTGCCACCCCCGGCACTCCCATCCCCATCCCCGGCACTCCCATCCCCATCACTGCCATCCCCGGCACTCCCATCCCCATCCCCGGCACTCCCATCCCCATCCCCGGCACTCCCATCCCCATCCCCGGAACTCCTATCCCCATCTCCGGCACTCCCATCGCCACCCCTGGCACCCCCATCCCCGGCACTCCATTCCCCATCTCCGGTACTCCCATCGCCACCTCTGGCACCCCCAACCCCGGCACTCCCAGCCCCATCCCCGGCACTCCCAGCCCCATCCCCGGCACTCCCATCCCCACCCCCGGCACTCTGATCCCCGGCACTCCCAGCCCCATCCCCGACACTCTCATATCCCGGCACTCCCATCCCCGGCACTCCCAGCCCTATCCCCGGCACCCCCATCCCCATCCCCGGCACTGCCATCCCCATCCACGGCACTCCCATCCCCAGCACTCCCATCCCCATCCCCGGCACTCTCATCCCCGGCACTCCCATCCCCAGCACTCCCATCCCCATCCCCGACACTCTCATCCCTGGCACTCCCATCCCCATCCCCGGCACTCCCATCCCCGGCACTCCCATCGCCACCCCTGGCAGCCCCATCCCCGGCACTCCTATCCCCATCTCCAGCACTCCCATCGCCACCCCTGGCACCCCCATCACCGGCACTCCCAGCCCCATCCCCGGCACTCCCATCCCCATCCCCGGCACTCCCATCCCCATCCCCGGCACTCCCATCCCCATCCCCGGCACTCCCATCCCCGGCACTCCCAGCCCAATCCCCGGCACTCCCATCCCCATCCCCGGCACTCCCATCCCTATCCACGGCACCCTCATCCCCAGCACTCCCATCCCCATCCCCGGCACTCTCATCCCCGGCACTCCCATCCCCGGCACTCCCATCCCCATCCCCGGCACTCTCATCCCCGGCACTCCCATCCCCGGCACTCCCAGCTCCATCCCTGGCACTCTCATCCCCGGCACTCCCATCCCAGGCACTCCCATCCCCATCCCCGGCACTCCCATCCCCATCCCCGGCAATCTCATCTCCGGCACTCCCATCCCCGGCACTCTCATCCCCGGCACTCCCATCCCCATCCCCGGCACTCCCATCCCCATCCCCGACACTCCCATCCCCGGCACCCCCATCCCTATCCCCGGTACCCCATCCCCGCACTCCCATCCCCATCCCCGGCACTCTCATCCCCGGCACTCCCATCCCCAGCACACCCAGCCCCATCCCCGGCACTTCCATCCCCATCCCCGGCACTCTCATCCCCGGTAGTCCCATCCCCATCCCCGGCACTCCCATCCCCATCACTGCCATCCCCGGCACTCCCATCCCCATCCCCGGCACTCCCATCCCCATCCCCGGCACTCCCATCCCCGGCACTCTCATCCCCGGCACTCCCATCCCCATCCCCGGCACTCCCATCCCCATCCCCGGCACTCCCATCCCCGGCACTCCCATCCCCGGCACCCCCATCCCTATCCCCAGCACCCCATCCCCGCACTCCCATCCCCATCCCCGGCACTCTCATCCCCGGCACTCCCATCCCCAGCACACCCAGCCCCATCCCCGGCACTTCCATCCCCATCCCCGGCACTCTCATCCCCGGTACTCCCATCCCCATCCCCGGCACTCCCATCCCCATCACTGCCATCCTCGGCACTCCCATCCCCATCCCCGGCACTCCCATCCCCATCACTGCCATCCCCGGCACTCCCATCCCCATCCCCGGCACTCCCATCCCCATCCCCGGCACTCCCATCCCCATCCCCGGCACTCCTATCCCCATCTCCGGCACTCCCATCGCCACCCCTGGCACCCCCATCCCCGGCACTCCATTCGCCATCTCCGGTACTCCCATCGCCACCCCTGGCACCCCCAACCCCGGCACTCCCAGCCCCATCCCCGGCACTCCCAGCCCCATCCCCGGCACTCCCATCCCCATCCCCGGCACTCTGATCCCCGGCACTCCCAGCCCCATCCCCGACACTCTCATTTCCTGGCACTCCCACTTCCCCGGCACTCCCAGCCCTATCCCCGGCACCCCCATCCCCATCCCCGGCACTGCCATCCCCATCCACGGCACTCCCATCCCCAGCACTCCCATCCCCATCCCCGGCACTCCCATCCCCAGCACTCCCATCCCCATCCCCGACACTCTCATCCCCGGCACTCCCATCCCCATCCCCGGCACTCCCATCCCCGGCACTCCCATCGCCACCCCTGGCAGCCCCATCCCCGGCACTCCCATCCCCATCTCCAGCACTCCCATCGCCACCCCTTGCACCCCCATCACCGGCACTCCCAGCCCCATCCCCGGCACTCCTATCCCCATCTCCAGCACTCCCATCGCCACCCCTGGCACCCCCATCCCTGGCACTCCCATCCCCATCCCCGGCACTCCCATCCCCATCCATGGCACTCCCATCCCCAGCACTCCCATCCCCATCCCCGGCACTCGCATCCCTGGCACTCCCATCCCCGGCACTCCCATCCCCATCCCCGGCACTCTCATCCCCGGCACTCCCATCCCCGGCACTCCCATCCCCATCCCCGGCACTCTCATCCCCGGCACTCCCATCCCCGGCACTCCCATCCCCATCCCCGGCACTCTCATCCCGGGCACTCCCATCCCCGGCACTCCCATCCCCATCCCCGGCACTCTCACCCCCGGCACTCCCATCCCCGGCACTCCCATCCCCATCCCCGGCACTCCCATCGCCACCCCTGGCAGCCCCATCCCCGGCACTCCCAGCCCCATCCCCGGCACTCCCATATCCATCCTCAGCACTCTGATCCCCGGCACTCCCAGCCCCATCCCCGACAGTCTCATATCCCGGCACTCCCATCCCCGGCACTCCCAGCCCTATCCCATGCACCCCCATCCCCATCCCCGGCACTGCCATCCCCATCCACGGCACTCCCATCCCCAGCACTCCCATCCCCATCCCCGGCACTCTCATCCCCGGCACTCCCATCCCCGGCACTCCCATCGCCACCCCTGGCAGCCCCATCCCCGGCACTCCTATCCCCATCTCCGGCACTCCCATCGCCACCCCTGGCACCCCCATCCCTGGCACTCCCAGCTCCATCCCCGGCACTCCCATCCCCATCCCCGGCACTCCCATCCCCATCCCCGGCACTCCCATCCCCATCCCCGGCACTCTGATCCCCGGCACTCCCAGCCCCATCCCCGACACTCTCATATCCCGGCACTCCCATCCCCGGCACTCCCAGCCCCATCCCCAGCACTCCCATCCCCATCCCCGGCACTCCCATCCCTATCCACGGCACCCTCATCCCCAGCACTCCCATCCCCATCCCCGGCACTCTCATCCCCGGCACTCCCATCCCCGGCACTCCCATCCCCATCCCCGGCACACTCATCCCCGGCACTCCCCTCCCCGGCACTCCCAGCCCCATCCCTGGCACTCTCATCCCCGGCACTCCCATCCCAGGCACTCCCATCCCCATCCCCGGCACTCCCATCCCCATCCCCGGCAATCTCATCTCCGGCACTCCCATCCCCGGCACTCTCATCCCCGGCACTCCCATCCCCATCCCCGGCAATCTCATCTCCGGCACTCCCATCCCCGGCACTCTCATCCCCGGCACTCCCATCCCCATCCCCGGCACTCCCATCCCCATCCCCGGCACTCCCATCCCCGGCACTCCCATCCCCGGCACACCCAGCCCCATCCCCGGCACTTCCATCCCCATCCCCGGCACTCTCATCCCCGGTACTCCCATCCCCATCCCCGGCACTCCCATCCCCATCACTGCCATCCCCGGCACTCCCATCCCCATCCCCGGCACTCCCATCCCCATCACTGCCATCCCCGGCACTCCCATCCCCATCCCCGGCACTCCCATCCCCATCCCCGGCACTCCCATCCCCATCTCCGGCACTCCTATCCCCATCTCCGGCACTCCCATCGCCACCCCTGGCACCCCCATCCCCGGCACTCCATTCCCCATCTCCGGTACTCCCATCGCCACCTCTGGCACCCCCAACCCCGGCACTCCCAGCCCCATCCCCGGCACTCCCAGCCCCATCCCCGGCACTCCCATCCCCATCCCCGGCACTCTGATCCCCGGCACTCCCAGCCCCATCCCCGACACTCTCATATCCCGGCACTCCCATCCCCGGCACTCCCAGCCCTATCCCCGGCACCCCCATCCCCATCCCCGGCACTGCCATCCCCATCCACGGCACTCCCATCCCCAGCACTCCCATCCCCATCCCCGGCACTCTCATCCCCGGCACTCCCATCCCCAGCACTCCCATCCCCATCCCCGACACTCTCATCCCCGGCACTCCCATCCCCATCCCCGGCACTCCCATCCCCGGCACTCCCATCGCCACCCCTGGCAGCCCCATCCCCGGCACTCCTATCCCCATCTCCAGCACTCCCATCGCCACCCTTGGCACCCCCATCACCGGCACTCCCAGCCCCATCCCCGGCACTCCCATCCCCATCCCCGGCACTCCCATCCCCATCCCCGGCACTCCCATCCCCATCCCCGGCACTCCCATCCCCGGCACTCCCAGCCCCATCCCCGGCACTCCCATCCCCATCCCCGGCACTCCCATCCCTATCCACGGCACCCTCATCCCCAGCACTCCCATCCCCATCCCCGGCACTCTCATCCCCGGCACTCCCATCCCCGGCACTCCCATCCCCATCCCCGGCACTCTCATCCCCGGCACTCCCATCCCCGGCACTCCCAGCTCCATCCCTGGCACTCTCATCCCCGGCACTCCCATCCCAGGCACTCCCATCCCCATCCCCGGCACTCCCATCACCATCCCCGGCAATCTCATCTCCGGCACTCCCATCCCCGGCACTCTCATCCCCGGCACTCCCATCCCCATCCCCGGCACTCCCATCCCCATCCCCGGCACTCCCATCCCCGGCACCCCCATCCCTATCCCCGGCACCCCATCCCCGCACTCCCATCCCCATCCCCGGCACTCTCATCCCCGGCACTCCCATCCCCAGCACACCCAGCCCTATCCCCGGCACCTCCATCCCCATCCCCGGCACTCTCATCCCCGGTACTCCCATCCCCATCCCCGGCACTCCCATCTCCATCACTGCCATCCCCTGCACTCCCATCCCCATCCCCGGCACTCCCATCCCCATCCCCGGCACTCCCATCCCCGGCACTCTCATCCCCGGCACTCCCATCCCCATCCCCGGCACTCCCATCCCCATCCCCGGCACTCCCATCCCCGGCACTCCCATCCCCTGCACCCCCATCCCTATCCCCGGCACCCCATCCCCGCACTCCCATCCCCATCCCCGGCACTCTCATCCCCGGCACTCCCATCCCCAGCACACCCAGCCCCATCCCCGGCACTACCATCCCCATCCCCGGCACTCTCATCCCCGGTACTCCCATCCCCCTCCCCGGCACTCCCATCCCCATCACTGCCATCCCCGGCACTCCCATCCCCATCCCCGGCACTCCCATCCCCATCACTGCCATCCCCGGCACTCCCATCCCCATCCCCGGCACTCCCATCCCCATCCCCGGCACTCCCATCCCCATCCCCGGCACTCCTATCCCCATCTCCGGCACTCCCATCGCCACCCCTGGCACCCCCATCCCCGGCACTCCATTCCCCATCTCCGGTACTCCCATCGCCACCTCTGGCACCCCCAACCCCGGCACTCCCAGCCCCATCCCCGGCACTCCCAGCCCCATCCCCGGCACTCCCATCCCCATCCCCGGCACTCTGATCCCCGGCACTCCCAGCCCCATCCCCGACACTCTCATATCCCGGCACTCCCATCCCCGGCACTCCCAGCCCTATCCCCGGCACCCCCATCCCCATCCCCGGCACTGCCATCCCCATCCACGGCACTCCCATCCCCAGCACTCCCATCCCCATCCCCGGCACTCTCATCCCCGGCACTCCCATCCCCAGCACTCCCATCCCCATCCCCGACACTCTCATCCCCGGCACTCCCATCCCCATCCCCGGCACTCCCATCCCCGGCACTCCCATCGCCACCCCTGGCAGCCCGATCCCCGGCACTCCTATCCCCATCTCCAGCACTCCCATCGCCACCCCTGGCACCCCCATCACCGGCACTCCCAGCCCCATCCCCGGCACTCCCATCCCCATCCCCGGCACTCCCATCCCCATCCCCGGCACTCCCATCCCCATCCCCGGCACTCCCATCCCCGGCACTCCCAGCCCCATCCCCGGCACTCCCATCCCTATCCACGGCACCCTCATCCCCAGCTCTCCCATCCCCATCCCCGGCAATCTCATCCCCGGCACTCCCATCCCCGGCACTCCCATCCCCATCCCCGGCACTCTCATCCCCGGCACTCCCATCCCCGGCACTCCCAGCTCCATCCCTGGCACTCTCATCCCCGGCACTCCCATCCCAGGCACTCCCATCCCCATCCCCGGCACTCCCATCCCCATCCCCGGCAATCTCATCTCCGGCACTCCCATCCCCGGCACTCTCATCCCCGGCACTCCCATCCCCATCCCCGGCACTCCCATCCCCATCCCCGGCACTCCCATCCCCGGCACCCCCATCCCTATCCCCGGCACCCCATCCCCGCACTCCCATCCCCATCCCCGGCACTCTCATCCCCGGCACTCCCATCCCCAGCACACCCAGCCCCATCCCCGGCACTTCCATCCCCATCCCCGGCACTCTCATTCCCGGTACTCCCATCCCCATCCCCGGCACTCCCATCCCCATCACTGCCATCCCCGGCACTCCCATCCCCATCCCCGGCACTCCCATCCCCATCCCCGGCACTCCCATCCCCATCCCCGGCACTCCTATCCCCATCTCCGGCACTCCCATCGCCACCCCTGGCACCCCCATCCCCGGCACTCCATTCCCCATCCCCGGCACTCCCATCCCCATCCCCGGCACTCCCATCCCCATCCCAGGCACTCCCATCCCCATCCCCGGCACTCTCATCCCCGGCACTCCCATCCCCGGCACTCCCATCCCCATCCCCGGCACTCTCATCCCCGACACTCCCATCCCCATCCCCGGCACTCCTATCCTCGGCACTCCCAGTCCCATCCCCAGTACTCTCATACCCGGCACTCCCATTCCCGGCAAACCCATCCCCATCCCCGGCACTCTCATCCCCGGCACTCCCATCCCTGGCACTCTCATCCCCGGCACTCCCATCCCCATCCCCGACATTCCCATCCCCATCCCCGGCCCTCTCATCCCTGGCACTCCCATCCCCATCCCCGGCACTCTCATCCCCGGCACTCTCATCGCCGGCACTCCCATCCCCATCCTCGACACTCCCATCCCCATCCCCGGCACCCCCATCCCCGGCACCCCCGGCACTCCCATCCCCGGCACCCCCATCCCCGGCACCCCCGGCACTCCCATCCCCGGCACCCCCGGCATTCCCATCCCCGGCACTCCCATCCCCGGGACTCTCATCTCCGGCACTCCCATCCCCATCCCCAGCACCATCACCGGCACTCCCATCCCCGGCACTCCCATCCCCGGCACTCTCATCCCCGACACGCCCATCCCCGGCACCCTCATCCCTATCCCCGGCACTCCCATCCCCATCACTCCCATCCCCATCACTCCCATCCCCGGCACCCCCATCTCCGACACTCCCATCCCCATCCCCGTCACTCCCATCCCCATCCCCGGAACCTCTCCGGTGGCCGCTCCACGCCGACCCCTGCCTCCGCGTTTGCCGGCGTCTGGCAGCACGACTCGTTGTCGCCGTTAAAAAGCATGTTTGACGCCGACGCGACCACAGGGGCCGGAGATCTGAAGCAGCCCCGGGGCACATCGCGTCGATTCTCGCGATTCTGCGAGGTGCGCGGCACGATTCCCATCGGTGGGATCTTTCGCTGGCCGGAGAATACAGCAGCCGGCATCGGAGCGGCGGGGCGGGATTCACGCCGCCCCCCCGGGGATTCTCCGACACGGCGGCGGGTGGGAGAATCCCGCCCTGATTGGGGATCAGCTGTGATATAATTAAATGGTGGGTTAGGCTCGAGGAGATGAATGGTCTACTCTTGCTCCTATTTCTTATTTTGTTTGGAAGTCATGACAGGGCAAAGAGTAAGTGAATAGACACAACACTGACAGATGGAGTTTGATGTGAGGAAGTCTGGGTTCATCCACCTTCGATCTAAGGAGGACCAATTGGAAATTTTCTTAATGTTAGGAGACTAGGAGGTCTGTAGAAGCAAGAGGATTTAGATGTCTTGGTAGACAATTTCCTAAAAGCTAGTAGTGCATAGCCATAAAAAGCAATCAAAAATGGCAATGGAGTGTTGACTATTATCTCAAAAGGATTGGAATATAGTGTACAATGCTTTCATCAGACTGTTTGGGTTTCAGTGTTGGGGGGGTGTATTTTGCAGATTCACTGGAATATCAGGGTTTATTACATTAAATTATCAGGCCAAATGCAAGAACTGGATTTGTATTCCCATGGGTTTTAAAGGTTGAGGGCTGACCTAATACAGGTTTTTTTTAAATTATAAAAGGATCTAATAGAGTGGATAGAGACCTCCTCTGGCAGGGCAAACTTAGACAAAAAGGCCTACTCTTAAAATCTGAGTTAGACCATTTAAGAATGAAATCAGGACGCACTTCTCTCACACAAAGGAGATTTGGAACTCTTTTGTCCCATAGAGCATCAATTTAAATTTTCAACATTCAGATTGACAGATTTTTGTTAATTAAGGGTATCAAGATACAGACTTCCGGTTGCGGCTATGCGGAGCTAAGTTGCAGATTCGGCAGCTCCCACAAAAAACGGACCTTTGGGCTCTTTTCAGGGCCCCCAACGGCATTTTCTCGACGTTTCCTGGTGTGGGAAGGAGATTACAAGAGTTCCCCGACAGTATATGGCTTCTACCAGGAGCGGGGCGACTAAAAAGGTGGTGGTGGACCTGAAGAAGGTGCGAGGGAAGAAGAACAAAATGGCGGCGGGCGGAGACCAGGCAGCATGGATGCAGTGGGCACAGGAGCAACAGGAGGGTATCCAGCGCTGCTTCAGAGAGATTAAAGCGGACCTGC
Source organism: Scyliorhinus torazame (assembly GCF_047496885.1). Lineage (NCBI taxonomy): Eukaryota > Metazoa > Chordata > Chondrichthyes > Carcharhiniformes > Scyliorhinidae > Scyliorhinus > Scyliorhinus torazame. Next base: position 218,184,263 of record NC_092717.1, on the reverse strand, counting down.
TAGAGCCGATGAAGGCTTCTATCGATAAGCTGCTGGAGACCCAGACGGCCCAGGGGGTGGCGATCCGCGAGGCCCGACAAAAGATCTCCGACAACGAGGACGAGATCTTAGGCCTGGCGGTAAAGGTGGAGGCGCACGAGGCGCTCCACAAGAAATGGCAGGAGTGGTTCGAGGAGATGGAGAATCGGTCGAGGCGGAAGAATTTGCGGATTTTGGGCCTCCCAGAGGGGCCGGAAGTGGGGGCCTTTGTGGTCACCATGTTGAACTCGATGATGGGAGTGGGGTCCTTCCAGGGGCCCCTGGAGCTGGCGGGTGCCCATAGGGTGCTGGCGAGGAGGCCCAAGGCTAACGAGCCTCCGCGGGCGGTGCTGGTGCGGTTTCATCGGTTCGCTGATCGGGAATGTGTGCTCAGGTGGGCCAAGAAGGAGAGCAGCAGCAGGTGGGAGAACACGGAGATTCGAATATACCAGGACTGGAGTGCGGAGGTGGCGAAGAGGAGGGCCGGGTACAATCGAGCGAAGGCGGTGCTGCACAGGAAGGAGGTGAAGTTTGGCATGTTGCAGCCGGCACGACTGTGGGTCACCTACAAGGACCGGCACCATTATTTGGAGTCCCCGGAGGAAGCGTGGGCCTTTGTTCAGGCCGAGAAGTTGGACACAGATTGACTGGAGGGGGCAGGGCCGGGGCGGAGAAGCGAGGGTTGTTTCCCGCGCTTGGGATGGAAGGGGGAGGGGGAGAGCCTGCGGATGGGGAATGGAAGAGGAGGGTGTGTCACACAATGGGAGGAGTCGATGGAGAGGCGGGAGTGGCCGGGGTCAGCAGGAGTCAGCTGACTTGCGGAAGTGCAATGGGGGGGCGTAAAGCAGCTAGGATGGGTCCTAGCCGGGTGGGGAGGTGAATCGAGTTGCTGCTGCTATGGTCAAGCTGGAGCGAGTGGGGGGGGGGGGGGGGGAGTTGAGTCGGGGGTATGCCGCCGTGGGGAACGGGCCCGGTGTGGTGTGCGGGCGCGTGGCTGGCCGAGGAGGGGTTATGGCTAGTCGGTGGGGGAGGGGGCGGGTAGCCCCCTAATCCGGCTGATAACCTGGAATGAATGGGCTGGTTAAACGGGCCCGCGTGTTCGCGCACCTGAAGCGGCTGAAGGCGGATGTGGTTATGCTCCAGGAGACACACCTGAAGGTGACAGACCAGGTAAGATTGAGGAAAGGGTGGGTAGGTCAGGTGTTTCACTCCGGGCTGGATGCCAAAAATCGAGGGGTGGCGATCTTGGTGGGAAAGAAGGTGTCATTCGAGGCATCAAGCATTGTGGCAGATAATGGCGGTAGGTACGTCATGGTAAGTGGTAAGTTGCAGGGAGAGGGGGTGGTACTGGTCAATGTATATGCCCCGAATTGGGACGATGCGGGGTTTATGCGGCGTATGTTGGGTCGGATCCCAGACTTGGAAGTGGGGGGCCTGATAATGGGGGGAGACTTTAACACGGTGCTGGATCCAGCACGGGATCGCTCCAGGTCTAGGACGGGTAGGAAGCTGTCAACGGCTAGAGTGCTGAGGGGGTTTATGGACCAGATGGGAGGGGTGGACCCTTGGAGATTTGCAAGGCCGGGGGCTCGGGAATTTTCATTCGTCTCACATGTCATCAAGGCTTATTCCCGGATCGACCTTTTTATTTTGAGCAGGGCGCTGATAGCGAGAGTAGAGGATACAGAGTACTCGGCGATAGCCATTTCGGATCACGCCCCGCATTGGGTGGACTTAGAGCTGGGGGGAGGAGAGGGACCAGCGCCCGTTGTGGCGCTTGGAGGTGGGGCTGTTGGCGGACGAGGTGGTGAGCGAGCGGGTCCGAGGAAGCATAGAGAGGAACCTGGAGGTCAACGATAACAGGGAGGTCCGAGTGGGGATGGTATGGGAGGCGCTGAAGGTGGTGGTTAGGGGAGAGCTGATCTCTATTAGGGCCCCACAAGGAGCGGAGGGAGCGGGGGGAGAGGGAGAGGCTGGTGGGGGAGATGGTGAGGGTAGACAGGAGGTATGCGGAGGTGCCCGAGGAAAGACTGTTGAGGAAGAGGCGCAGCCTCCAGGCCGAATTCGACCTGGTGACCACCAGGGATGCGGAGGTGCAGTGGAGTAAGGAGCAGGGGGCGATAAACGAGTATGGGGAAAAGGCAAGCCGGATGCTGGCGCATCAGCTTCGGTAGCGGGACGCAGCTAGGGAGATCGGGGGTGTTAAGGATAGGGGAGGGAGCGTGGTGCGGAGTGGGGTTGGCATCAATGGACTTTTATGAGGAATTGTACCGATCCGAGCCCCCACTGGAGGAGGTAGGGCTGGGCCGCTTTCTGGACCAATTGAGGTTTCCAAAGGTGGAAGGGGGACTGGTGGCGGGACTGGGGGCCCCGATTGGGCTGGAGGAGCTGACCAAAGGGATAGGAAGCATGCAGGCGGGGAAGGCACCGGGGCCGGACGGTTTCCCGGTCAAATTCTATAAAAAAATACATGGACCTGTTGGGCCCGTTGCTGGTTAGGACCTTCAATGAGGCAAGGGAGGGGGGGGGGCTTTGCCCCCGACGATGTCCCGGGCACTGATCTCCTTGATTTTGAAGCGGGACAAGGATCCCCTGCAGTGTGGGTCTTACAGGCCGATTTCATTGCTAAACGTAGATGCCAAGGTGCTGGCGAAGGTCTTAGCCACGAGGATTGAGGATTGTGTGCCGCAGATCATCCACGATGACCAGACGGGGTTCGTGAAGGGGAGGCAGTTGAACGCGAATGTGCGGAGGCTTTCGGTTGCACCGAGGGACGAGGCAGGGGTGTCCCCTGTCCACCCTGCTCTACGCACTGGCGATTGAACCCCTGGCTATGGCACTGAGGGAGTCGAGGAACTGGAGGGGGTTGGTGCGGGGTGGGGAGGAGCATCGGGTGTCGCTCTATGCGGACGACTTGCTGCCATATGTGGCGGACCCGGTGGGGGGAATGCCGGAGGTAATGAGGATCCTCAGGGAATTCGGGGATTTCTCGGGGTACAAGCTCAACATGGGGAAGAGCGAGCTGTTCGTGGTTCACCCAGGGTACCAGGAGAGGGGGATTGGCGAGCTCCCACTAAAAAGGGCGGAGAGGAGCTTCAGGTATTTGGGGGTCCAGGTGGCCAGGAGCTGGGGGGCCCTGCATAGGCTTAACTTTACAAGGCTGGTGGAGCAAATGGAGGAGGAGTTCAAGAGGTGGGACGCGTTGCCGCTGTCCTTGGCGGGTAGGGTGCAGTCAATCAAAATGACGGTGCTCCTAAGGTTTTTGTTCCTGTTCCAGTGCCTCCCCGTGTTTATCCCGAAGGCTTTTTTTAGGCGGGTTAACAGGAGTATAATGGGGTTTGTGTGGGCGCGAGTGACTCCGAGGGTGAGAAGGGTGTTCCTGGAGCGGAGTAGAGATAGGGGGGGGGCTGGCGCTGCCCAAACTCTGTGGGTACTACTGGGCCGCCAAAGCGACGATGGTGCGCAAGTGGGTGATGGAGGGGGAGGGGGCTGCATGGAAGAGGCTGGAGATGGCGTCTTGTGTGGGTACGAGTCTGGTGGCGCTGGCAATGGCGCCGCTGCCGTTCCCTCCAAAGAGGTATACCACGAGCCCGGTGGTGGTGGCTGCCCTCAAAATCTGAGGGCAGTGGAGGCGGCACAGGGGGGAAGTTGGGGTCTAGGTGTGGACCGCAATACGGGGGAACCACCGGTTCGTTCCTGGGAGAACAGATGGAGGGTTTTCGGGATGGCACAGGTCAGGGATACGAAGGTTGGGGGACCTGTTTGTGGACGGGAAGTTTGCGAGCCTGGGTGAGCTGGAGGAGAAGTACGGGCTCCCCCCTGGGGAACACATTCAGGTACTTACAGGTAAGGGCGTTTGTCAGGCGGCAGGTGGTGGAATTCCCACGGCTGCTGCCACACACAGTACAGGACAGGGTGCTCTCGGGGGGGTGGGTGGGAGTGGGGAAGATCTCGGAAACCTACCAGGTGATGCAGGAGGAGGAGGAGGCCCCGGTGATGGAGTTGAAAAGTAAGTGGGTGGAGGAGTTGGGAGAGGAGATCGAAGAGGGGACGTGGGCAGATGCCCTAGGGAGGGTGAACTCTTCCTCTTCATGAGCGAGGCTCAGCCTCATACAGTTTAAGGTGCTGCACAGGGCACACATGACCGGGACAAGGATGAGCCGGTTCTTTGGGGGTGAGGACAGGTGTGTTAGGTGCTCAGGGAGCCCAGCAAACCACACCCATATGTTCTGGGCATGCCCAGCACTGGAGGAGTTTTGGAAGGGCGTAGCGAGGATGGTGTCGAGGGTGGTAGGATCCAGGGTCAAGCTGGGCTGGGGGCTCACATTATTTGGGGTGGCAGAGGAGCCGGGAGTGCAGGAGGCGAAACAGGCCGGAGTTCTGGCCTTTGCGTCCCTGGTAGCCCGGCGAAGGATTCTTCTTCGGTGGAAGGATCCGAGGCTCCCAAGCGTGGAATCCTGGATCAGCGATATGGCGGGGTTTATTAAGTTGGAGAGGGTGAAATTCGCCTTGAGAGGGTCGGTACAAGGGTTCTTTAGGCGGTGGCAACCGTTCCTCGACTTCCTGGCAGAACGATAGACATTAGTCAATGGCGGCAGCAACTCGGGGGGGGGGTTACTTTATTTTTGTTTTTGTTATTTACACTGGGGGGTCTGAGGGGGTGTATACACCTGTTGTGTTAAGTCAGGGTGTTAATGTTAATTTATTATTTATGTACAGGGGGAGGGGTGTATGGAGGGTTGTTTTTTTGGACTATGTTTTGTACTTAACCCTGTTGGGTTCCTTTTTCATTTTGTTATTGATATTTTATGAAAACCTTAATAAAAATTTAAAAAAAAAAAAAAATGGTATCAAGATACAAGGAGAAAGGTGAAAATGGATTTGAAGTAGAGATTAGCCACGATCTAAATAAATGATAGAATTGGCTTGAGGAGCTGAATGGCCAGCTGATTCCCATCTTCAACTCAAGTGTAGCAACAGAAGAAAACAAAGGCAGCAATTCAGTTTCTTGGTTACTTGGAAATATTCAGAAAACTCTGCAAAATTACAATGCTGTTAGTTCTCTGGACAGAATTCTAGTGTCTTGAAGAATGCTTTTCCCAAAGTTATACTGATTAGAAGCAGCAACGTGGTTAGCATATGAGAGTTACTGAAACCAGACTTCCAAGGACATGCCTGTTCAATTCTACAACCTCAAGGGACTTCCAGTGGCGGCTATGAGAGAGTAAGTCACGCATTTGGTGGCTCCCGCTCTGGCCGGACCTTTGGACCTTCCCCCTGACTTTTTTGCGTTTTTGAGCGCTGGCTTTGAAGGCGAAGTCAATCTGGCACTGGTTCCACATATTGGCGTATGGATCGAAGAACCCCAAGGGATCGAAAAGGGATAAATAAGAAGACAAGCAAGGGCTGGGTGGAGGTTGCGGCAGAAGACAATATGGCTGATGTTCGGACCCCTGCTGTGACGACCCAACCATCAACGGAGGAGCTAATGCAGGTCATTCAAGAGGACTTCGCTAGGCAGAAACGGGGCTGTCTTGATCCGATAAAGGAATTGATCGATCGGCTGGAGCGCAGGCTGGATGCCCAGGATGGAACGATTCAGAAGTAGGCGAAAGTGCTGGCGGACCAGGAGGAGCACCAAACGATGGTTGAGCTGGAGGTGGGGATGCTGAAGGATCAGCAAAAAAGGCTGCTGGAGAAGGTAGAAGACCTGGAGAAAGAGCTCGCCGGCAGAACTTAAGAATTGCCGGTCTCCTGGAGGGGGCTGATGCTGGCGGGTTTGAGGCGAGTATATTTCAGAAGCTTCTGGGGGAGGGGGCTTTTCCCCGACCGTTGGAGGTGGACAGGGCGCACAGAGCGCTGGCGAAGAAGCCGCGGCCGGGGGACCCCCCCAAGGGCGATAGTGGTCCGGTTCCACAGGTTCCTGGACAAGGAGTGTGTTCTCCAGTGGGCCAAGCGTACACGGAGCTGCAAATGGGACAACAGCATTTTGCGTGTTTACCAGGATCTGAGTGTGGAGGTGGCCAGAAGGAGGGCAGGCTTTAATCAAGTTAAGGCAATCCTGTTCAAGAAGCGGGTGAAATTTGGACTGTTATACACAGCGTGTCTTTGGGTTACGCACGAGGACCAGCACCATTATTTTGAGTCGCCCGAAGATGCGATGGACTTTGCCAAGAGGAAAGGGCTGGTGCTGAACTGATAACCTTTTGTTTTAAGTTGCAACATTTTGAGTGATGTTTATATGTTCCTATTGTCGTTTCTCTTCTGTATTTGAGTTTGTTTGAAGAAAGGGAAAGTAAAAGTTATTCGGTTTCTGTGGGTTTTCGGTGTATTGGTGGGGGTGGCTGGTGGGGCTTTTTACTTTGTATTACTTTGATTTACACTATTCGGGGGGGGGGGGGTTTGTGTGTGTTCATCTTTTTGGGTTGTCTCTTATGTTAATCGGGCGACTGTTTGGGATCGGTTTGATGAGGGAAGTGGTTTCGATGGGTGGAGGGGAGGGGAGTGAGGGAACAATAGGTGGGAGACTTCTTGGCGCCGGAGGCGAGGGCCACCAGGCTAGCTGGGTGAGCTAGTCTACGGAAGCAAAGTGGGGTGTGTTCTTATGATTAATCTATGGCATGGATTAGGCTACAAAGTGTTGTTGCTGGGGGGGGGGGGGGGGGAGTTACTCTGCTGACGAGTGAGGGACTTAGGTTTCGGGATAGAGAGGAGGTCGGTGGTGGGGGCTGCCAGGAGGCGGGCCGATGGAGGCACGGCGCATGGGCTGGTGGTGGGCCCACGAAAGGGGATGGTTGATCGGTGGAGGGGGGGGGGGCACGGTGCCCCCCAACTAGGCTGATCACCTGGAATGTTAGCGGGTTGAACAGGCCGGTCAAGAGGGCACGTGTGTTCGCGCATCTGAGGGCTCTGAAGGCGGACGTGGTAATGTTGCAGGAGACACACCTGAAAGTGGCGGATCAAGTCAGGCTAAGGAAGGGTTGGGTCAGTCAGGTCTTTCATTCTGGGCTGGACACCAAGACTAGAGGGGTTGTGATTTTGAGCAACAAGCAGGTGCAATTTCAGGTGGGCAGTATAGTCTCGGACGGGGGGGCCGTTATGCCATGGTTAGCGGTAAGCTGGAGGGGAGGAAGGGAGCCTTGGTTAATGTGTGCGCGCCAAATTGGGATGACGTGGAGTTTATAAAGAGGTTACTGGGGAAGATACCTGACCTGGACTCGCACAAGTTGGTGATGGGAGGGGATTTTAATAGTCATCGACCCCGGCCTGGACCAGTCATGTTCAAAAACGGGGAGGGTGCCAGCAATGGCAAAGGAACTGATAGGGTTCATGGAACAGATGGGGGTGGGGGGGTGGGTCAACCCATGGAGGTTTAGGCAGCCGACGGGGAAGTTTTCTTTTTATTCGCATGTTCACAAGGTTTATTCCCGGATAGACTTTCTCATTTTGAGCAGGGATCTGCTGGCGGGGGTGGTGAACACGGGGTATTCGGCCATCACTATTTCGGATCATGCCCCACACTGGGTGGAACTTGGTCGGGGTGTCGGCAGGGCTAAACAGGGCATTCAGGGACTTTTACAGTAGGCTCTATTGCTTGGAACACTCCACGGGGCCAGAGGGGATGAGACGCTTTTTGGACGGACTGACCTTCCCAAGGGTGGGTAGGGAGCTGGTAGATGGGCTGGGGGCCCCAATTAGGGCCAAAGAAATAGTCGAGGGCTTGAAGGCAATGCAGTCGGGTAAAGTCCCAGGGCCGGACGGGTACCCGGTGGAGTTCTATAAAAAGTTCTCGGGGATTTTAGGGCCGATGCTGGTCAAGGTTTTCAATGGGACAGAGGGACAGAGGGGTGCTGCCCCCGACGATGTCGCAGGCCACTATTTTGTTGATATTGAAGCGGGACAAGAACCCGGAGCTATGCGGGTCGTATAGGCCGATCTCCCTGCTTAATTTGGATGCCAAGTTGCTGGCCAAAATTGTGGCCTCCAGGATTGAAGATTGTGTGCCGGATGTGATAATGGAGGATCAAACCGGGTTTGTTAAGGGCAGGCAGTTGGTGGCCAATATAAGAAGGCTGCTCAATGTGATCATGATGCCCCCGGAGAGTAGTGAGCTTGAGGTAATTGTGGCAATGGATGCGGAAAAGGCGTTCGACCGGGTGGAGTGGGACTATCTATGGGAGGTGCTGGGACGATTTGGGTTCAATAAGGGCTTTATCGATTGGGTCAGGCTGTTGTAGCAGGCCCCGGAGGATAGTGTAAGGACGAATAAGATGACCTCGGACTATTTTAGACTGTACCGGGGGACATGACAGGGGTGCCACCTCTCCCCACTGTTGTTTGCGTTCGCTATAGAGCCCTGGCAATTGCTCTGAGAGCTTCAAGGGGCTAGAAGGGGCTGGTCAGGGGGAGGGTTGGAGCATAGAGTCTCGCTGCACGCGGACGACCTGCTCTTGTACGTATCGGATCCAGGGGCAGGGATGGGCAAAATTATGGCGATTTTGGGGGAATTTGGCCGGTTTCCGGGGTATAAACTGAATATGACAAAGAGTGAGATGTTTGTAGTCCAGGCAAGGGTCAGGAGGGTCGGCTGAGAGAGCTGCCGTTTAGGTTAGTAGGGGACAGTTTCAGGTACTTAGGGTTACAAGTGGCGCGCGACTGGGGCCGGTTACACAAGTTGAACTTGTCCCGGTTGGTTGAACAGATGAGGGGCGAGTTCCGGAGATGGGATGCACTCCCGCTGTCGTTAGCTGGGAGAGTGCAGACGGTCAAAATGACGGACCTACCGAGATTTCTGTTCGTATTTCAGTGTCTCCCAATTTTTATCCCGCAGTCCTTTTAAAATCATCCTGGGCTTTGTGTGGGCGGGTAAGTCCCCGCGAGTTGTGGGTGTGGGGTGGGTTTGGGAGCGGATGGAGGCAGCTTCGTGTAGGGACAGCAGTCTGGTGGAGTTGATAACGGCACCTCTGTCGTTACTGCTGGCGAGGTACTCCACTAGCCCCGTAGTGGTGGCGGCCCTGAGGATCTGGGGTCAGTGGAGGAGGCACGCTGGAGCAGTGGGAGCATCGGTCTGGTCCCCAGTATGTGACAATCACCGGTTTTCCCCGGGGAGCTTGGATGGGGGGGTTCAGAGTATGGCGAATGGTGGGAATTGAGAAGATGAGGGACTTGTATTTGGAGGGGAGCTTCCCTAGCTTGAGGGCGCTGGAGGAGAAGTTTGGGTTGGCAAGGGGGAACGAATTTAGATATTTACAGGTGCGGGACTTTCTGTGTAGGCAGGTATCATCCTTCCCACTCCTGCTACTAAGGGGGGATCCAGGATAGGGTAGTGTCTAGGGGATGGGTGGGAGTGGGGAGCGTCTCGGACATCTACAAAGAGCTCATGGGGGCGGAGGAGACGCAGACCGAGGGGCTGAAGCGTAAGTAGGAGGAGGAGTTTCGTGGTGAGATGGAAGATGGCTTATGGGCGGACGCATTGAGAAGAGTCAACGCGACCGCAACATGCGCCAGGCTCAGCTTGATCCAATTTAAGGTGGTCCCCAGAGCCCACATGACAGTGGCCCGGATGAGTAGATTCTTTGGGGTGGAGGACAGGTGTGTAAAACGTGCGGGAGGACCAGCGAACCATGTTCACATGTTCTGGCCGTGTCCAAAGCTCAGGGGATATTGGCAGGGGTTTGCGGGCGTTATGTCCAGAGGATTGAAAACAAGGGTGGCAATGAGTCTAGATTTTCGGGGTGTCAGAAGACCCGGGAATCCAGGAGGAGAAAGAGGCAGATGTTCTGGCCTTTGCTTCCCTGGTAGCCCGGAGACGGATAGTGCTAGCATGGAGGGACTCAAAGCTCCCGAAGTCGGTGACCTGGCTAACTGACATGGCGAGCTTTCTCGGCCTAGAGAAGATTAAGTTCGCCTTGAGAGGGTCACTGTTGGGGTTCGCCCGGAGGCGGCAACCATTCATCGACTTCTTCGCGGAGAAATAATCGTCAGGGGGGGGTTAGGGTAGCGTGGAAGAGGGGGTCAATTAGGCGGGTCTTGGCGGGATGGGAGTCGGTGACTGAACTATGTCTATTGTTCTTCGTACATTGTTTTTATACTGTTGCTGTTTGTAATGCCAAAAAAACCTCATTAAAATTGTTTTATCAAAAAAAAAATTCTACAACCTCAAGAAGGCAAATCCATGTAGCAACAGGGTTGTGCCGATATGGAGAGATTTTACCGACTCAACTCAGTTGGCTGGTTTGTGATCCGGAGTGAGGCCAGCTGCGCGGGTTCAATTCCCATACCGACTGAGGTTAGTCATGAAGGCCCTGCCTTCTCAACCGCACCCCAGGTGTGGTGACCTGAGGGTCAAATCACCACCAGTTAGCTCTCAAGGGGGAGAGCAGCCTACGGTCCTTTAGGACTGTGGCAACATCTACATTTTACTCTCCAGGGGATAAAGTGAAACACAAGATGAAACAGGCATTAAGAGTCCACGAGTGTGGGACTGTATCCACGTGTAGGGCCACTTTCCCTTCCCTCTCAGGCAGTCGGAGGATATTTGTGAACCAGATTCATAAGCTCCCATGACCAAATCTTTTGATACCAGCTCATAAATCACTCAAAACTTTGGCTTGCTCATCCAGTCCCATGTTTTAAATATAATTTTTTAAAATTGTAAACGCTGTGCAGGTGTATGCCAGATAATCTGCAGGAAACATTACAAGGCTGTGCTTTTTGTTAACACCTTTTTAATAGGTCAAATAACTGTACAGTTCATTATATTCTTCCTGAGAATAATTTATACCCCAAAATAAAGGAGGGAGTTCCACAGAACAGGTAATACATATGGAAAATAGAAATAAAAATGTACCACACCGGCATACTACGGCTGTTCCCAACAAACTCCGAGACAAGCCAGAAACAAGATGGTTAGTAACTATTTTGTTTTTAATTGTGATCATGGCTTTCGTTTTAAATAATTAAAAAAATGAAGTTAAACAATGGTAGAAGAAATATTAATACACAGCACTCGATTTTGCTGCAGCTGCAAATGCAGCGCAATCTCGGTTCCAGGTTTTCTCTCAACAAACTGGCATGTATTTCTGCTTGAAGCAAGGTACAGTCTCAGGTCTATTCTACATGCTAGTCTTTTAATTAACACTTCAGAGTGTTGTCGAAATACAGGAGCACCTCCATTCTCCACGCGAGGCGGTGCAACGAAGAAAGGTGTTTTTTTTTTTTTTTTTGTTACCTTAAATGACTTCAGTCTGAAAATATAACATCTTTGTTCAAATCCTGGTTGATGTATTGCAGCTAAATATTGGCCTGTTTCTATTCAGTGTGTTCCAGTCTAGAGCTCCTGTACTGTGGAGCAAGAATTCTCAGCCCTCGGGTGTCCCGGAATCCTCGGCTTGACAGTACTTTCTCTGCTTTTTTTACATATGTAGATATATAAAGTTTTTTTTTTGGCTCTTTGTGATTCTACATGCTGGTGGTAGATTTGATCACGCGACCATTTCAAGAACCCCCAGAGCAGGCTTCGGACGGCTAGAGGGATCTCGGCTGACCTCCAATCATTTTCAGTCTGGACTGGTCAATAACATCCAGTAAGTTTTTGGCATCCACGGCCAATGCATGTGCAGCTGTCAGCATCTGCTTCTTATATTCCTGCTGGAGGGTCGTCATCACATATTGTTGGGCCAGCTTCATTTTTCCAATTAATTCCGCGAGGTCAGAATTCAATAGCTTTTGCGCCATCTCAATCTATAGAGGAAGAATAAGGTTAGAGGTGGGAGTATAATTTGTAATATTGCCATGTGAGAGTACCTTTAAGAAATGGGTGTTTAAGAAATGTACCTTTAAGAAATGGGTGTTTACTACTGCAGTGATGTCAGAGTGTGGGTGGAGCTGGGCTGTCAGTCAGCTTTTTACTTTCGTTTTTGCTGCAGGGTGTGTTTCAGTTTCGTTTTCAGTGTTGGAGCTGAAGCCAGACAGAGCAACTGTACTGTTGATCTCTCTGCCATGAAAAGACTATCTCTTGATCATTTGGTGAATTCAGAATTATAAATGTTCTCAGTAGTGAATGTAAACCTAATGTGCTTCTGTTAAAAGGTGTTTCTTTTGTCTGGATGTTGTTTGGGAAGTTATTAAGGATTACTTAGTGTTGTATTTTTTGGGGGTTGTATTTGAATCAATGGTTGCTAAGATGTTCACTGTATGTTTTAAAGAGATTAACTTAAGTTCATAGAATAAACATTGTTTTGCTTTTAAAAAAGTACTTTTCCATTTCTGCTGTACCACACCTGTAGAGTGGGCCGTGTGCTCCCCATACCACAATCTATTAAAAGTTGTGGGTCAGGTAAACTCCATGACACATTTTGGGGTTCTCTAAACCCTGGCCCATAACAAATTGGGGGCTCGAGGGGGATAAAAGTCTATCTATTGGATTGGCTTAGTGAACGTAAAGACAGTGAGGGGCGAGCATATTATGGTTGCTTTTCAGGTGTGGTATTTCAGTTTAAGTGAGGAGTGTGTTGTGGACAATGGCTCTTTCAGAGCTCTGATGTTTTTGGGGGTGGAGACGGACAGAGACTAAAAGCAGACTGTTAGATTTGATAAAAACATTGCAGTTAACATTACCTGACAAAATGCGAAAAGGTGAGGAAATTATGGCGGTGGCTAAGCATTTAAAGTTGCCTGAGGTTCAGTTTGACTCATTGGAAATGGCAAAAAAAATTCAGTTTTAAATTAAATAAATGGAACATGAGAAAGAATTAAAGCAGCTTGAATACGAAAGAGAGAGAGAGGAAAAAGAAAGAGAAAGGGAGATACAGATCAGAGAAAAGATAAAGAGAGTTTGAACTTTAGAAAATGGCCATGAAACATGAGTCAGTTAAAATTGGCAGGCGTAAAGGGAAAGGTACAGTTGGATGATAGTGATGAGGATAGTGAGAAAGAGCGTCATAGTGGAAGGCTTGGTGGGAATCTATTTAAATATGTCCAAGCATTGCCAAGGTTTGATGGGAAGGAGGTAGAAGCCTTTTTCATTTCATTTGAGAAGGTAGCTAAACAAATGAAATGGCCACAAGACATGTGGGTATTACTGATTCAAACAAAGCTGATAGGTAGGGCGAGTGCAGTGTTTGCATCACTACCGGAGGATGTATCTGGGACGTATGAGGAGGTGAAAAATCCATCTTGGGTGCATATGAACTAGTGCCTGAAGCCGACAAAGGTTTAGAAATTTAAGGAAAGAATTTGGTCAAACATACATGGAGTTTGAAAGGATCAAACAGAGTAATTTTGATAGGTGGATAAGGGCTTTGGACATAGACCAAACGTATGAAGCTCTCAGAGAAATTATACTTTTGGAGGAGTTTAAAAGTTCAATTCCTGATGTAGTGAGAACTCATGTGGAAGAACAGAGGGTTAAAACTGCGAGATTAGCAGCAGAAATGGCAGATGATTATGAATTAGTTCATAAATTAAAGCTTGGTTTCAGACATCAGTTTCAGCCTCTGAGGGATAGAAACTGAGGACATGAGAAATACTCAAGTGGTAACGGTAAAGGTGATCTGATGGGAGATAATAAGGAGATTGTACCTCAGACTAAAAACTAAAACCAGGAGGGTGGAAGAGACATGAAAAATTTCAAACGTTTTCACTGTAATAAACTAGGCCATGTAAAGTCACAGTGTTGGTGGTTGAAGAAAAGCACTGGGAAGGCTGATGTGGTAAAACAGGATAAGACAATTGGGTTTTGGTGAAGGAAAGCCCAAGTGAAGCAAAGGAGGTGCAAAATATTGTACAGCCTGATCAAGAGGTGATAGATAAGAAGGTGCCAGATCTCTTTAAAGAATTTACTTGTGTGGGTAAAGTTTGCTCATGTGTATCAGTAGGAGCAGGTAAAGAAGTCACAATTTTAAGAGATATGGGAGCTAGTCAATCTTTAATGGTAAGAGATGAGGAGTTATGTAGTTTGGGAAGAATGTTGCCAGAAAAGGTGGTAATATGTGGATGAGAGGAGTAGTGTTCAATTATATAAGGTAAGGTTGGAAAGTCCAGTGAAGAGGGGTGAAGTGGTAGTAGGAGTAATAGAGAAACTATCTTGTCCAGGAATACAGTTTATCTTGGGTAATGATATAGCTGGATCGCCGGTGGGAGTGATGCCTACGGTGGTTGGTAAGCCAGTGGAAAATCAGACAACTGAAGTGTTGAAGCGCGAAAATCCTGGGATTTTTCCGGATTGTGTAGTAACAAGGTCGCAAAGTCACAGGTTAAGACAAGAGGAGAAATCAAAGAGTGAAGATGAAGTTGCAGTGCAATTATCAGAAACGATTTTTGATCAGATGGTTGAAAAACAACAAGAACAGATGGGAGGATGAGGCGGATATTTTTAGTTCAGGAAAATTGGAGGAGTTACAACAAAAAGATACAGAACTAAAACGGATGTATCAGAAATCATACACAGAGAGAAATCTGAGTGTATACCAGAGTAGTGATGTCTTGATGAGGAAGTGGAGACCTTTACATAAGCAGGCGGATGAAAAGTGGGCAGAAGTTCATCAAGTAGTATTGCCGGTAGGGTATAGAAAGGAGGTGTTGCGAATTGCATATGAGGTACCAGTGGGAGGTCATTTGGGAATAAGGAAAACTCGAACTAAAATCCAGAAATATTTTTATTGGCCTGGACTACATAAAGATGTAGTTAAATTTTGTCAATCTTTTCACACATGTCAAGTGATAGGGAAACCTCAAGCAGTGATAAAATCAGCGCCCTTAATACCCATTCCAGCATTTGAGGAACCTTTAACAAGGGTCCTAATTGATTGCGTAGGACCGCTTCCTAAAACGAAAAATGGGAATCAATATCTTTTGACGATAATGGATGTGTCTACTAGGTTTCCAAAGACCATTCCAGTACGTATTACAGCTAAAAAGATTGTGGAGGCGTTAATTAAATTCTTTACTAGATATGGACTACCCACAGAAATACAATCGGATCAAGGATCAAATTTTACCTCGAGGTTATTCAAAGAAGTTATGGATAGCTTGGGAATAAAACAATTTAAATCAACTGCGTACCATCCAGAATCGCAGGGAGTGTTAGAAAGGTGGCATCAGACATTAAAGACAATGTTGAGGGCATATTGTCAAGATTATCCAGAGGATTGGGATAAAGGAATTCCATTTGTATGTTTGCAATTAGGGATGCACCTAATGAGTCAACCAAATTCAGTCCTTTTGAACTACTTTTTGGTCATGAGGTTAGAGGACTACTTAAATTGATTAAGGAAAAATTGGTGAGTGAGAAATCAGAACTTACATTATTGGATTACGTGTCAAATTTTAGGGAACGATTAAATAGGGCAGGTGAATTGGCTAAACAACATTTAAAAGTTGCACAAAATGTGATGAACCGGGTAGCGGACAAGAAATCCAAAGTTCGTAGTTTTGCCAGTGGAGATACAGTTTTAGTGTTGTTACCAGTGGTAGGTGAGCTTTTAAAAGCTAGGTTTTGTGGACCTTATCAGATTGAAGGAAATTAAGTGAGGTGAATTATGTGGTAAGAACACCAGATAGAAGGAAGACTCACCGAGTGTGCCATGTGAATATGCTTAAAAGGTATTTTGAAAGGGAAGGAGAGAATAAGGTGGAGGTTTTAATGATTCTAACTCAAAGTGATGAACCAAATCCAGATGACTGTGAATTTGACATGCCTCAAATTAAATTGGAAAATGAGGATGTTCCTAAAAATTGAGATAAATTGTTGAGTTACCTTCCAGAGGAAAAACGGACTGACCTGAAAGAGTTATTGATATCACGTGGGCAAGTTTGTAGAGATAAATTGGGAAGTACTAAAATGGCTATACATGATGTAGATGTGGGAAATGCTGTTCCAATCAAACCACATCCATATAGACTTAACCCGTTCAAATTGGCACAGGTTAACAAAGAGATTGAGAGTATGCTTAAAAATGGCATAATTGAAGTGGGTTGCAGCCAATGGAACTCACCCATAGTGATGGTACCAAAACTGGACGGTACCCAATGGTTGTGTGCGGACTATAGAAAGGTTAATGCAGTTACAAGAACGGACTCTTATCCTATCCCACCTTTGGAGGATTGCATTGAGAAAGTGGGACAATCAGCTTTTATTTCCAAACTGGGTTTACTTAAAGGTTACTGGCAGGTACCTTTATCCGAAAGGGCGACGGAGATTTCAGCTTTTGTGACTCCAGATGGTATATACCAGTTCAAAGTTATGCCATTCCCGTACCAGCCTCCCCGAACAGGCGCCGGAATGTGGCGACTAGGGGCTTTTCACAGTAACTTCATTGAAGCCTACTTGTGACAATAAGCGATTTTAATTTCATTTCATTATCATTTGGCATGAAAACGCCCCAGCCACATTTCAACGGTTAACTAACAAAGTCGTTTCAGGATTACCCAATTGTGCGGTCTGGTAATTTTCAGCCTGACATGGACAGAACATTTGAAACATCTGATGGAGTTATTCGATCGACTTCAGGAGGCGTATTTGGTGATAAACCTAGCCAAAAGTTAATTTGGAAAGGCCCATGTCACTTTCCTTGGTCATACAATCGGACAGGGTCGAATGGTCCCACAGGATGTGAAAACAAAAGTTATTGGGGAGTTTCCGATACCCTCGACACGACGGGAAATAATGTGATTTCTTGGTATGAGTGGATTTTACTGGAAATTTGTACCCAATTTTAGCAGTGTGGTTGCTCCACTGACGGACTTGCTCAAGAAGCGTAACAAATTCCAGTGGACAGCGGAGTGTCAACAGGCATTTTACGGCCTGAAAGCTGTGATAACCAATGCTCCTCCTGTGTTGGAGAATTACAAGGGACTCTGTGATCAGATTGAACTAAAGTATCTGACTTTAAAGAGAAATGCCGAGGTTCAGAGAAATGGACAGATCGTGCAGAGACCTTCTTGTTCAAAGAGACTGTAAATCAGGAAGGATTTCAGTTGGAGGAACAAGAACAAAAATGGTCTATATTATTATATCTGTTTGCGTGTGTTGTTTTTTGAATCGAAAAAGTATATTTACTGTGTGCATTTCTTAAAGAATGGCGAAAAGATGAAAAATGAAACCAGCTTGAAGTTGATGGTTTATTTTTTTTTCTTGGGGGAGGTGTCATGTGAGAGTACCTTTAAGAAATGGGTGTTTAAGAAATGTACCGTTAAGAAATGGGTGTTTACTACTGCAGTGATGTCAGAGAGTGGGTGGAGCTGGGCTGTCTGTCAGCGTTTTACTTTCATTTTAGGCTGTTTGATGCAGGGTGTGTTTTAGTTTCGTTTTCAGTGTTGGAGCTGAAGCCAGACAGAGCAAGTGTACTGTTGATCTCTCTGCCATGAAATGACTATCTCTTGATCATTTGGTGAATTCAGAATGATAAATGTTCTCAGTAGTGAATATAAACCTAATGTGCTTCTGTAAAAAGGTGTTTCTTTTGTCTGGATGTTATTTGGGAAGTTATTAAGGATTACTTAGTGTTGTATTTTTTGGGGATTGTATTTGAATTAATGGTTGCTGAGATGTTCACTGTATGTTTTAAAAAGGTTAACTTAAATTCATAGAATAAACATTGTTTTGCTTTTAAAAAATACTTTTCCATACCACACCTGTAGAGTGGGCCGTGTGCCCCCCATACCACAATCTATAAAAAGTTGTGGGTCAGGTGAACTCCATGATATATTTTGGGGTTCTCTAAACCCTGGCCCATAACAATATGCTAATACTGATGTGCTATTATAATATAAAACTAACAGACATTCAAATAAAAAAAACTGATTTGTGAAAATAAAAATATGAAGAAAAAAACACCATCAAACACAACAATAAGATTTGACCTAACGGAGGTCAATAAAATTATGAAAATTTTTGATGGCGCATAGAACGGGAAACCCCGGTGATAGTGGTGAAACACGCCATGGAGAATCCTGCCCAATGTTTTCTCTTGTGGGGAAGAGCATAACTAGAGTCCATCCATATACGAAAGGCGTGGGCAGCACGGTGGCGCAGTGGTTAGCACTGCTGCCTGACGGCATAGAGGACCCGGGTTCGATCCCGGCCCGGGGTCACTGTCTGTGTGGCGTTTGCACATTCTGCCTGTGTCTGCGTGGGCCTTACTCCCTCCAACCCAAAGATGTGCAGAGTAGGTGATTTGGTCATGCTAAATTGCTCCCTAATTGGAAAAAAACAATTGTGTACTCTAAATCTATTAAAAAATATATATACAAAAGGCAGGATGAAATTCAGAATTCAGAGGAAACCTCTTCACAAAAAAGTGTTATGAATGTGGAACTTGCTACTACAGGGAGTGACTGAAATGAGTAGTATTGTTGCATTTTTGGGGCAACTGACAAACATATGATGAAGAAGGGAATTGATGGTTGCGGTGTATATTTACATGAGAAAATATGAGAAGATTCAAGTGGAGCATAAAACCCATCGTGGACTGATGTGGCGACTGGCCTGCTTACGTGCCCTATAGCCTGAGTTACACAATCGATGATACCATGTGACACTCATTTTAAAGTTCATTAAAAAAAAATTAGGCCAAATCCTGCTGGAAAAATCAAAGATGAGTTCCTGATGCATGCCTCTACCTGATGAGGAAATTAGGCACAGAGTTCAGGCAAAAAGAGTTACACAGTGAGCTGCAAATCTACATAACATTTGGTTAGAAACATAGAAAAAAAGAGCAGGAAGATGCTAATTCCAATGAGTATAGTCTACTTAGTCTCTCCTCATAAGCCAATCCTCTCAACTCCAGAATCAACCTAGTGAATCTCCTCTGCTCCTCTTCCAGTATCGGTACATCCTTCCTCACGTAAGGAGACCAAAACTGTACACAGTGCTCCAGGTGTGGCCTCACCAGCACCCTGTACAGCTGCAACATAACCTCCCTGCTTTTAAACTCCATCCCTCCAGCAATGAAGGACAACATTCCATTTGCCTTCTTAATTACCTGCTGCACCTGCAAACCAACGTTTTGAGATTCATGCACAAGGACACCCAGGTCCCTCTGCACAGCAGCATGCTGAATTTTTTACCATTTAAATAAAGAGTAGATTTTGCGGTTATTCCTACCAAAATGGATGACCTCACATTTACCAACATTGTACTCCATCTGCCAGACCCTTGCCCACTCATTTACACAATCTATATCCCTCTGCAGACTTTCAGTGTCCTTTGTACACTTGGCTCTACCACACATCTTAGTGTCATCTGTGAACTTTGACACATGGCACTTGGTCCCCAAATCATCTATGTAAGTTAGAAACAATTGTGGCGGACTTCCGGTTGCGGCTATGCGGAGCTAAGTCGCACATTCGGCGGCTCCCGCAAAAACGGACTTTTGGGCTCTTTTCAGGGCCCCCAACAGCACTTTTTCGACCTTTCCCGGTGTGGGAAGGAGTCTACAACAGCTCCCCGTCACTGTATGGCTTCAACTAGGAGCGGGGCGACAAAAAAGGTGGTGGTGGACCCGAAGAAGGTGCGAGGGAAGAAGGACAAAATGGACCGGGCGGAGACCAGGCAGCGTGGCTGCAGTGGGCGGAAGAGCAGCAGGAGGGTATCCAGCGCTGCTTCAGAGAGATTAAAGCGGACCTGCTAGAGCCGATGAAGGCTTCTATTGATAAGCTGCTGGAGACACAGACGGCCCAGGGGGTGGCGATCCGCGAGGCTCGACAAAAGATCTCCGACAACGAGGATGAGATCATAGGCCTGGCGGTAAAGGTGGAGGCGCACGAGGCGCTCCACAAGAAATGGCAGAGGTGGTTCGAGGAGATGGAGAATCGGTCGAGGCGGAAGAATCTGCGGATTCTGGGCCTCCCGGAGGGGCTGGAGGGGCCGGACGTGGGGGCCTTTGTGGTCACCATGTTGAACTCACTGATGGGAGCGGGGTCCTTCCAGGGGTCCCTAGAGCTGGAAGGGGCCCATAGAGTGTTGGCGAGGAGGCCCAAAGCTAACGAGCCTCTGCGGGCGGTGCTGGTGAGGTTCCATCGGTTCGTCGATCGGGAATGTGTGCTCAGGTGGGCCATGAAGGAGAGGAGCAGCAGGTGGGAGAACGCGGAGGTTCGGTTATATCAGGACTGGAGTGCGGAGGTGGCGAAGAGGAGAGCCGGGTACAATCGAGCGAAGGCGGTGCTGCACAGGAAGGGGGTGAAGTTTGGCATGTTGCAGCCGGCGCGACTGTGGGTTACCTACAAGGACCGGCACCATTATTTTGAGTCTCCGGAGGAGGCGTGGGCCTTTGTTCAGGCCGAGAAGTTGGACACAGATTGAGGGTCCGGACGGCGATTGGGGACTGCGGTTGATATGCTCTGTTTATTTTTGTTTCGAGGGCGGGCCTTTGTATTGCTCCGGGTTCCTTTTTCTTTGTGTTGTTTCTCTTTTGGGTTGGTGAGGGTGGCTGGGGCGGGTTGGGCACTGTTTTGGTTGGGTTGGTCAGGGGGGCTCTTGGAGGTGAGATGGGGCCCCGCGGGGGAGGGGGAGGCCCGAGTCAGTGGTGAGGGGACCGGGCCTGTAAAAGGAGCTGCGTCAGAGGTGGCGGGGTCAGGTAAGTGGAAAGCGCGGGCTTTTTCCCGCGCTGAAGACTGGAGGGGGCAGGGAAGCGAGGGTTGTTTCCGGCGCTTAGAACGGAAGGGGGAGGGGGAGAGCCTATGGATGGGGACGGGAGAGGAGGGTGTGCCACATAATGGGAAGTGTCGAAGGAGAGGCGGGAGTGGCCGGGGTCAGCAGGAGTCAGCTGACTTACGGAAGTGCAATGGGGAAGTAAATCAGCTCGGATGGGTCCTAGCCAGGGGGTGGGGGGTTGGGTAGGGGGGAATCGAGTTGCTGCTGCTATGGTCAAGGGGGAGCTGGAGCGAGTGGGGGGGGGGGGTCGAGACTGGGGTATGTCGCTGTGGGGAACGGGCCGGGTGTGGGGTGCGGGCGCGTGGCTGGCTGAGGAGGGGGTCATGGCTAGTCGGCGGGGGAGGGGGGCGGGTAGCCCCCTGATCCGGCTGATAATCTGGAATGTAAGGAGAATGAATGGGCCGGTTTAGCGGGCCCGCGTGTTTGCGCACCTGAAGGGGCTCAAGGCGGATGTGGTTATGCTTCAGGAGACACACCTGAAGGTGGCAGACCAGGTAAGATTGAGGAAAGGGTGGGTAGGTCAGGTGTTTCACTCGGGGCTGGATGCCAAAAATCGACGGGTGGCGATCTTGGTGGGAAAGAAGGTGTCATTCGAGGCGTCGAGCATTGTGGCAGACAATGGCGGCAGGTACATAATGGTAAGTGGTAAGTTGCAGGGAGAGAGGGTGGTACTGGTCAATGTGTATGTCCCGAACTGGGACGATGCGGGTTTTATGCGGCGTATGTTGGGTCGGATCCCAGACTTGGAAGTGGGGGGCCTGATAATGGGGGGAGACTTTAACACGGTGCTGGATCTGGCACTGGATCGCTCCAGGTCTAGGGCGGGTAGGAAGTCGGCGGCGGCTAGAGTGCTGAGGGGGATTATGGACCAGATGGGAGGGGTGGACCCTTGGAGATTTGCAAGGCCGGGGGCTAGGGAATTTTCATTCTTTTCACATGTTCTTTGTAGTATATATAAATGATTTGGAGGAAAATGTAACTGGTCTGATTAGTAAGTTTGCAGACGACACAAAGGTTGGTGGAATTGCGGATAGCGATGAGGACTGTCGGAGGATACAGCAGGATTTAGATTGTTTGGAGACTTGGGCAGAGAGATGGCAGATGGAGTTTAATCTGGACAAATGTGAGGTAATGCATTTTGGAAGGTCTAATGCAGGCAGGGAATATACAGTGAATGGTAGAACCCTCAAGAGTATTGAAAGTCAAAGAGATCTAGGATTACAGGTACACAGGTCATTGAAAGGGGCAACACAGGTGGAGAAGGTAGTCAAGAAGGCATACGGCATGCTTGCCTTCATTGGCCGGGGCATTGAGTATAAGAATTGGCAAGTCATGTTGCAGCTGTATAGAACCTTAGTTAGGCCACACTTGGAGTATAGTGTTCAATTCTGGTCGCCACACTACCAGAAGGATGTGGAGGCTTTAGAGAGGGTGCAGAAGAGATTTACCAGAATGTTGCCTGGTATGGAGGGCATTAGCTATGAGGAGCGGTTGAATAAACTCGGTTTGTTCTCACTGGAACGAAGGAGGTTGAGGGGAGACCTGATAGAGGTATACAAAATTATGAGGGGCATAGACAGAGTGGATAGTCAGAGGCTTTTCCCCAGGGTAGAGGGGTCAATTACTAGGGGGCATAGGTTTAAGGTGAGAGGGGCAAGGTTTAGAGTAGATGTACGAGGCAAGTTTTTTACGCAGAGGGTAGTGGGTGCCTGGAATTCGCTACCGGAGGAGGTGGTGGAAGCAGGGACGATAGTGACATTTAAGGGGCATCTTGACAAATACATGAATAGGATGGGAATAGAGGGATACGGACCCAGGAAGTGTAGAAGATTGTAGTTTAGTCGGGCAGCATGGTCGGCACGGGCTTGGAGGGCCGAAGGGCCTGTTCCTGCACTGTACATTTCTTTGTTCTTTGTTTGTATGTCGATAAGGCTTATTCCCGAATTGACTTTTTCATCTTGAGTAGGGCGCTGATAGCGAGAGTAGAGGATACTGAGTATTCGGCAATAGCCATTTCGGACCACGCCCCGCATTGGGTGGACTTGGAGATGGGGGAGGCAAGGGACCAGCGCCCGCTGTGGCGCTTGGAGGTGGGGCTGTTGGCGGACGAGGAGGTGAGCGAGTGGGTCCGAGGAAGTATAGAGAGGTACCTGGAGACCAACGACAATGGGGAGGTCAGAGTGGGGATGGTATGGGAGGCACTGATCTCCATTAGGGCCCACAAGGAGCGGAGGGAGTGGGGGGAGAGGGAGAGGCTGGTGGGGGAGATGGTGAGGGTAGACAGGAGGTATGTGGAGCAGCCCGAGGAAGGATCGTTGAGGAAGAGGCGTAGCCTCCAGGCCGAATTCGACCTGGTGACCACCAGGAAGGCGGAGGTGCAGTGGAGGAAGGCCCAGGGGGCGATTTACGAGTATGGGGGAAAGGCAAGCCAGATGCTGGCGCATCAGCTTCGGTAGTGGGACGCAGCTCGGGAGATCGGGGGAGTTAAGGACAGGGCAGGGAGTGTGGTGCGGAGTGGGGTTGGCATCAATGGGGTCGTCAGGGACTTCTACGAGGAATTGTACCGATCCGAGCCCCCACGGGAGGAATGGGACGCTTCCTGGACCAATTGAGGTTTCCAAAGGTGGAAGAGGGACTGGTGGCGGGACTGGGGGCCCCGATTGGGCTGGAGGAGGGATAGGAAGCATGCAGGCGGGGAAGGCACCGGGGCGGGACGGTTTCCCGGTCGAATTCTATAAAAAATATATGGACCTGTTGGGCCCGCTGTTAGTCAGGACCTTCAATGAGGCATGGGAGGGGGAGGCTTTTGCCCCCAACGACGTCCCGGGCACTGATCCCCTTGATCCTGAAGCGGGACAAGGATCCCCTGCAGTGTGGGTCTTACAGGCTGATTTTGTTGCTAAACGTAGATGCCAAGGTGCTGACGAAGGTCTTAGCCACGAGGATTGAGGATTGTGTGCCGCAGATCATCCACGAAGACCAGACGGGGTTTGTGAAAGGGAGGCAGTTGAATGCGAATGTGCGGAGGCTTTTGAACATTATCATGATGCCGGCGTGGGAGGGGGAGGCGGAGATAGTGGTGGCGATGGATGCTGAGAAAGCCTTCGATAGGGTAGAGTGGGGGTACCTGTGGGAGGTGCTGAAGAGGTTTGGGTTTGGGGAGGGGTTTGTCAGGTGGGTTAGGCTGTTGTATGAGGTCCCGATGGCGAGTGTGGCCACAAACAGGAGGTCCGAGTACTTTCGGTTGCACCGAGGGACGAGACAGGGGTGTCCCTTATCCCCCCTGCTCTTTGCACTGGTGATTGAACTCCTGGCTATGGCACTGAGGGAGTCAAGGAACTGGAGGGGGCTAGTGCGGGGTGGGGAAGAGCATAGGGTGTCACTTTATGCGGACGACCTGCTGCTGTATGTGGCGGACCCGGTGGGAGGAATGCCGGAGGCAATGAGGATTGTTAGGGAATTCAGGGACTTTTCGGGTTACAAGCTCAACATGGGGAAGAGCGAGCTGTTCGTAGTTCATCCAGGGGACCAGGAGAGGGGGATTGGCGAGCTCCCACTAAAAAAGGTGGAGAGGAGCTTCAGGTACTTGGGGGTCAAGGTGGCCAGGAGCAGGGGGGCCCTGCATAGGCTTAATTTTACAAGTCTGGTGGAGAAAATGGAGGAGTTCAAGAGGTGGGACGTGTTGCCGCTGTCCTTGGCGGGTAGGGTGCAGTCAATCAAAATGCCGGTGCTCCCAAGGTTTTTGTTCCTGTTCCAGTGCCTCCCCGTGTTTATCCCGAAGGCTTTTTTGCAGGCGGGTTAACAGGAGTATAATGGGGTTTGTGTGGGCGCGAGGGACTCCGAGGGTGAGAAGGGTGTTCCTGGAGCAGAGTAGAGATAGGGGGGAACTGACGCTGCCCAACCTCTGTGGATACTACTGGGCTGACAATGTGACGATGGTGTGCAAGTGGGTGATGGAGGGGGAGGGGGCTGCCTGGAAGAGGCTGGAGACGGCGTCTTGTGTGGATACGAGTCTGGGGGCGCTGGCAACGGCGCCGCTGCCGCTCCCTCCAAGGAGGTATACCACGAGCCCGGTGGTGGTGGCTGCCCTCAAAATTTGGGGGCAGTGGAGGCGGCACAGGGGGGAAGTGGGGGCCTCGGCAGGGACCCCATTATGGGGGAACCACCGGTTCACCCCAGGAAGAACAGGGGGAGGGTTTGCGGGATGGCACAGGGCAGGGATACGAAGGTTGGGGGACCTGTTTGTGGACAGGAAGTTCGCAAGCCTTGGTGAGCTGGAGGAGAAGTACGGGCTCCCCCCCGGGGAACACCTTCAGGTACTTACAGGGCGTTTCCCAGACGGCAGGTGGCAGAATTCCCGCGGATACGGCCACACACAGTACAGGACAGGGTGCTCTCGGGGGGGGGGGGGGGGGGAAGATCTCGGAAACTTACCAGGTGATGCAGGAGGAGGAGGAGGAGGAGGCCTCGGCGGTGGAGGTGAAAGGTAAGTGGCAGGAGGAGTTGGGAGAGGAAATTGAAGAAGGGATGTGGGCAGATGCCCTGGGGAGGGTGAACTCTTCCTCATCGTGCGCGAGGCTCAGCCTCATACAATGTAAGGTGCTGCACAGGGCACACGTGACCGGGACAAGGATGAGTCGGTGTTTTGGGGGTGAGGGCAGGTGTGTTAGGTGCTCAGGGAGCCCAGCAAATCACACCCATATGTTCTGGGCATGCCCAGCGCTGGAGGAATTTTGGAAGG